>NW_022103920.1:7835594-7836579 GCF_000313985.2 Echinops telfairi | reverse complement strand
GGAAGGTGTCATTGAGAAAATTGATGGTGTTATCAGTCAGACTCCAGGAGGATGATTGATAATGTTGTACTTTTTTGTTTCTACGGGGTTCTTTTCCCTCCCTTTAGCATTTTTTTCTTTTTGTTTGCCGGTTAGTTTGTTGCTGTTATTGGTGTAGTTGGTCTTATGGGATTTAAATTTTGTCATATTATGACTGCCAAAGTAAACCTGAGTCATTCATATTCCATGGACATGCAGATGGATTCTGGGCTCCTACTTCACTCTAGCCCCAATCCAAGAAGAGTTAGTTCTGATAGCAGCCCTGCTCGAATCTCAACTTCATGAAATGATCACTGAAGATAAGGGTGCTACAACAAAGTGTGGTGAAGAAAGCAGACGGTGCCCGGCTATCAACTGGAATGATGTCTGGGATCTTAAAGGCTTGTATTCAAACAAGCAGCCATCTAAACAAGGAGTCAACTAAGTCAACAGGGAAGAAACACACCAGCTTGTATGATCCAATGATGACAACAAAATTCAAATATGATGAAGGAAAAAGTATCAGAGCTAAAATTAAGAACACCCAATTGTTAGAAGGCTATGGGGGACAGAGGGAGCCCAAAACCCATCTAAGAGTAACTAGTTAGATTAAGCTGCTGGCAGACCCCTCCTAGCCACAGGCAAGGGTCTCAAACAGCCTTACTAACAGACAGAGATCATTGTAATTCTGATTATTCTGGATCCAACTTGATATTTGGCAGTTGACCTCACTATTGACCCAACCTGGATTTGTTCTAGGTTCAAGTATCTCTTGCGTGTTCCATGACAAAAATTTCTTCCCTGGCTTTTTAAATATTGAGGGTGGTCTTTTCTTTCTTACACATTATTTATATTTTTATCTTTATATTATTAGTATCCTTACCACTTTATTTCGATTTTTGTTTTTTATTGTTTCTATTGTGTTCCCAGTTTGTAAAGCACAGAAGGAGTGAGTGCATAGACTTAA
>NW_022103920.1:7833875-7835494 GCF_000313985.2 Echinops telfairi | reverse complement strand
ATTTAAAGGCGATTTAACCATGGGGCGGGGGAATGTTGTAAAATTGATTGTGGTAATGATTGTACAATTCTTCTTCATATGACTGAATGATTGAACCACTGAATTGTATGATATGTAGATTAGGGGCCAATAAAAATGTAAAAAGAAAAAAATGAGTCACGTCCTAGAAACCCACCAGGGCTGTGAGTCAGCATTACTCAGTGGCAGTGAACGTGACGACAGACATTCAGCCTGCCCCTCCTAGGGTTGGTTGCATTGATTTCCCCTTTTTTTTCCATAAAAGAAGACTTGGTTATATTTATATAAGAATTTTTTTAAAATAGTCCTTCTTGAGTGTTGTGCTCTTATGTAAGAGTGAATGACCAACAGCAACTGAGAAGATAATACAGGAGGCTTAGGAGGCTGTAATGGGGAGGAAAACTGAAAAGGTAGACCAGAAGAGTTGTGTAATTTGAAGCCAATAATCAATGTCCCTGAATTGTGTCGATAGAAACTGTTGAATTGGTGTATCGAGTATTTTGAATTGGAATAGCTTGCTGGGTATATTCTCAACAACTCCTACAAAAAATGATAAAAAATAGTGTGACTTGAAAACATATCAGTATTGTTCTTTGTGGCTTTCCTTTGGGAAGCATGATATACATTCCATTAGGTTTTGATGTATGCTTTTTTCCCCCCAATTAGATTACAAGCGTCAGGGGAAAATATTGCATAATATTAGATAGATAGAGGAAAGGATGGACGATGAACGGATAGTTCAGCTAACCACAACTCAGGGCAGCGTTCCGTACAATAGAATGAAACTGTCCTCCGTCTTTGTCATCTTTACAATTGCTAACAGGTTCCAGTTGATGGTGCCAATCGTCTCACCGAGGATCTCCCTCACTCTCCCTGGCCCTCAACTTCCCCAAACAGGTCTTCCTCCAGAGATTGCTCTTCTTAATGACATCATCCAAACAAGTGAGTCGAACAATGCTCTGTCGTATCCAAAAGGTTTCATTGCTATGTCTTAACTGGAAGTTCAGATGAACCTTGTCTATCCTGGGCGATCCTGCTTCTATTTGAAATACCTGTGGCTCAGCTTCCACCATCACAGCAACACACAAGCCACCCCAGTATGACAAGCCGACAGATGGGTAGTGGACACATGTTTATTCTAACTTCCCTAATTTACACTTTAAGCCATAAATCAATATTATATAGACAACCAACAACGAGTTTTTATCAAAAACAATAATGCACCATGCAGGCTGCTGTACACAAATGACTTAAAGAATTCTTTTGTTCTCTTGATGCTAATGTAAATATTTATAGTTCCTTTTATTCTGTGCCTTATCAACATGTGTACAAATGTCCCAGTGGCTTTTATAGTACATAAGTTGCTTTATATTTTTGGTCTTTCTTTTTAATCATTTTATTCGGGGCTCATACAATTCTTATCACAATCCATGCATACATCCATTGTGTCAAGCGCATTTGTACATTTGTTGCCATCATCATTCTCAAAACATTTTCCTTCTACTTGAGCTCTTGGTATCAGCTTCTCATTTTTCCCCCTCCCCCTCTGCCACCCTTCCCTCATGAACCCTTGATAATTTATAAATTATTATTATTTTGTC
>NW_022103920.1:7823012-7829788 GCF_000313985.2 Echinops telfairi | reverse complement strand
CACACACACACACACACACACACACCCTTACTGTCATTGAGTCTGAGTCAATGTCATGGTGAGTCATAGCAACCCTATAGAAAAGGGTAGAGCTTCTCCTGTGAGTTTCTGAGACTGCAAATGTTTATGGTAGTAGAAAGCCCTCCCTGTCTCCCTCTTTTCCCACAGATGGATTCAATTTGATTTTGGTGTACTCCATCTGAAGAAGTGCATGTGTATAGTTGCCTTTTATGTTCATTTAAGAATGTATTTGCAATGAACAAGTTGCTGGCCTGGCAAAATTCTATCAGGAGCTCTCCTCCAGCTTCCTCTCGGTTACCAAGACCATGTTTTCCAACTACCATTCCTTCCTGTTTCCAACTTTTGCATTCCAATTGCCATTGATTAGCAATGCATCTTGACAGCAACGTTGATTAATTTCAGGCGGAAGATGGTAGAATTTTTCAATTTCTTCATCACTAGCTTGAGCGATTGATGCATAAATTTGAATAATAATTGTATTTACTGGATTTCCTTGTATGTAGATAGATATCACAGACAGTATTGCACTTCAGTATTGATCTCAAAATGTCCTTTCTGAAGAGGAATGCAGCACCATTCCTTTTGATTGGGTCTTTTTTTTTATTGTGTCTTTCCCAGCATAGTAAGCCATATGATACTCTGATTCAAAATGGGAAACTCCAGTCAATTTCAGCTCACTAATGGAGGATGCCTGGTAGCATACTGGTTAAGCATTGGGCTGCTAACCACAAAGTTAACAGTTTGAAATCACCAGCTTCTCCACAGTAGAAAGATGGGACTTTCTACTCCTGTAAAGAGAAACTCATAGGGCAGTTCTACCCTGTCCTATAAGGTCACCATGAGTCAGAATTGACTCAATGGCAGCGAGTTTGTTTGGTTTTTTTTGGTTGGTTGGTTGGTTGGTTTTTAACACCTAGAATATCAATCTTTATGCATTCAATGTACATGAGGGGTAGATCAAATGGTATTGCTATTAGTCTTTAAACACATACATACATGGGTTTATTCCGGTAAACACTCTCTGAGAGAGGCAAGTTCTCTCAGTAACGCATATGTCTCAGTCTCCTTGGGGCATCTTCAAATAAAAGGGCACCTCCAATCAAAGCAGCCGATTCTGAAGCTCTGCTGTCAGTTCGAGTCAAGGCAGGGAGGCCAGCTCAGAAGGTATGGCGACTGTTTGGAGAATCCCCAAAGAGTCACCTTGATCGATGTTTCTCAAAGGACACAGGATGATCATAGAGTGCATTACAAAGACATTTTTCAAGCTTCAAAACTGCAAAGGTGAGGATAAGAGCAGGAGAGTCGTGCTGAGGAATTTTTCCCATTAAAAAAATGTACATGCTTCTGCTTCAAGGTGACGACGGGGACTGCTTTACAACAATTCCATCAGAAAACCATCCCTTATCCTTTCTCCTATGCCCCCACAGCCCTGATCTTGCCCCTTCAGATTTCTTTGTGTTCCTGATACTCAAAGAACCGTGAAAAGGAGGGAACCGATTACAAGGGCCTATATGTGACCTCCTCCCTGGGGGACAGACAACAGAAAAGGGGGTGAGGGGAGACGTCGGACAGGGCAAGATATGATAAAGTATTTTTTCATAAACTATCTAGGGCTCATGAGGGAGGGGGGAGCGGGGAGGGAGGTGAAAAATGAGGACCTAATGTCAGGGGTTATGTGGAGAGAAAATGTTTTGAGAATGAAGTACAAATGCGCTTTACACAATTGATGTGTGTATGGATTGTGGTAAGAGTTGTATGAGCCCCTAATAAAATGTTAAAAAAAAAAAAAAGAACCGTGAAAAGGAATTCAATATGAGTCCCTTGGGGATGCTAGCACCGCCATTTTGACATGGTATAAACCAGAGTGCCGAATTCTTCAGCGAAGTGTTAGAGAGATGGAAAACCCCAACCTCAGAAGTGTAGAGACCTAGATGGGGACTATGTTAAGAAGCAATCGTTTTACATTTTGATATTTTTGTTTAATAAACATTCTATGATTTGAAGCAATAATGTTTTTACTTACACTCGTGTTGAACTACAGTGAGAAATTAGTTGTCCAGAGGTGTGTTAGTCTGGGTAGACTAGAGAAACAAATCCAGGGAAACTCATCTATGTATAGGAAAGAACTTTATGTCAAAGAGTAAATATATAATAAGAAAGCATCCCGGTTCCATCCAGATCAAGTCCATAAGTTCAATATTAGCCCATAAGTCCAATATTAGCACATGCAATGATGAAAAATGAAGAAAGATCACAGGCTGATGGGTAGAAAATCCTGTGGGTCAATGGCAGTGGATGCATCTCTAGGGCTCTAGCTGCCATCAGCATGGCTCCATGTAGCTTGTCCGCAGGAAGAGAGAGTGGGTCTGGCTTTCACTGAGATGCTTATCTCAGTCAAGTCTTCAAATGGGGTCATCACGCTGTAACCTGATTGAGAGGCTGCACTCCACACCTTCACTCAAAATAACTTCAAGTTGACAGGAGATTTTGTAGCTACCACAAGGGGACTGACAGCTCTGACCAACTCATTCTTGTCTTTTTAATCTGAAGCCATTTCACTGAGCTTCTGAGTTTTCAATCATTGCTTTTATTTTCATGGTTTTGGTGAAAATATACACCAATTCAATATTTTCTACATGTACTATCTCAGGACATTGATTACATGCCTCTAGTTGTGCCACTATTCACACTGTCCTTTACCAAATTCTCCCTCACTCGTTAACATAAGCTCACTGCCCCCATACACTTCCTGTCTAACCTTTCCGGTTACTGTTGTCAGTTCTTTAAAAGGGCACATTGATAGTTCTTTAAAAGGGCACATTGTTCAAGGCTGACATTCTTTACTACTAAAAATAGTTAGGCTTGAAGAAGACTTCCAGGAATATTTTTGGTTTAAAGTCTAAATAGTAATTACTCCAATAAAATGATCATGAGTCCCTAAATGAACCAGGGATATGTAAAAACCATAGATGTAGGAATAGATTTTGAGCTCTCACTTTATTGTAGGCCTAATATAAAAACAATTAGTTTTCATGGCATGGCCCTGCTCCACACTCACCCTCATGCGGAAATCACTGAAGATATGGATGTTATAGCCAAGGATGATGAAAAAAATTAAATGATGACCTGCTATCAGAAGAAATAGTGGCTGAGGTCTTAAAGGCTTGTCTCAAAATAAGCAACCATCTAAGTGAGGAGTCAGCTAAGTTCATACAGAAGAAGCGCATCAGTCTGTGTGAGCCAAAGATTGTAAATAATAATATTGAAATCCTGATGAGGGAACTGTGCCAGAGCCTAAATTGTAAACACCCAGTTTTCAGAATGCTATGGGTGATGGTAGGAGCCCAAAATCCATTTGCAGTGTCTCTATGTGGATTGAGTCTCTGGTGAATTCCCAATGACCATAGGCTAGGAGCATGAAAGTCCTAGTCCGACAAAGAGCACAGGAAGAAGCTTTTAACAACTGTAGTTTCGCTGGAATGTACCGTCTCGTCATTTGATCTCCCCTTTGACCCGTTTTTAATTAATTAAGTTTCATGAGTCTTTTCTGCCTTCTTGTCACTTGAGGTTTGTCTATTTTATTTGGTCGTTGTTGCTAGGTCATTTTTTGTTTTTCAATTTGTTTTGTATGTTTTTCTGTATAGAGAAGTCAGTACGAGTGGATTTATGAAGATAGTGACTGTATTATTAATTACCTGGGGGCCTGAAAGGGGAGGTGGGAGTCA
Source organism: Echinops telfairi (assembly GCF_000313985.2). Lineage (NCBI taxonomy): Eukaryota > Metazoa > Chordata > Mammalia > Afrosoricida > Tenrecidae > Echinops > Echinops telfairi. The sequence goes on along the minus strand of NW_022103920.1, from coordinate 7,826,042 downwards.
ATAGCAATGGATACAAGAAGGAAGAAAATGTTCCAAATTTTACTAAGGTAATGATTGCACAACTCTTCTGAACATGATTTAACTATTGAACTGTATGATATGCTAATTGTGCTAGTCCAGGTATACTAGAGAAACAAATCCAGAGATACCCATATGTGTATAACAGAGAACTTTATATCAAACAGCAATTGTATATTGAGAAAACATTCCAGCCCAGTCCAGATCAAGTCCATAAATCGGACATTAGCCCATATGTCCTATACCTGTCTATAAATTCTATAAATTCACATGAATAACAATGAGCACAAAGAAGAAAATGTTAAAAAATTGACGTGGTAATGATTGTCCAAATCTTCTTGATATGATTGGATTATTGGGCTGGATGATGTGTGGATGAAGTGCCAATAAAACTGTTAAAACAAAACAAACAAAAATTCTATAAATTCCTGCCGAACGCAGGAAGATCACAGGTTAGTAGGTGGAAAGTCTTGTGGATCCAGTGGTGGTGGAAGCATCTCAGTGTTGGCATGGGTCTCCACGTGGCTCCTCCAGCTCCAGGGCTCTGGCTGTCATCAGCATGGCTCCATGTGTCTTATCACCAGGAATGTCTCACAGAGAGTCTGTGTCCCACCTCCAGTGAGCTATTTATCTCTGTAGTGCTTCCAAATGAGGTCATCAAGCTGCAACCTGATTGACAGGCTAAACTCCATCCCTTCACGCTTAATGGCCTCAAGTTGACACCAGATTATGTAACTACCACACTAATTATATCTCAAGAAAACTTTTTTTTTAAGCTTAAATATTACCTCATGGTAATTATTTCAGGGACTCATCTAACCTCAATGGCTGAAGAAAGCATGGACTCTATGCTGGCCAACCCAGTCTTGGTTTTTCAGAGAGAAATGCATAGGAAACTATTATCATTGAAATTATGTTGTGCTTGGAATCAGGGAAAGAACAGTGTATTGAAGGTACCTGATGGTGCTAGACTTGGTATTTTGGCAATAAATGTATAGTCGAAGTTGAAATCTTTAGCCAGAAAGATCCAGAATATTGCCTAATATGGCTTTTATCTAAAGATGATCATTTCCGAACAGACAGAGCCTTCCTTTCTTTGCCTATGCCAATGTAATCGACACAAGACAGCTTCTCACATGTGTTATTTAGGGGACCTAGGAAATAGTTTGTCTCTATTGGCACCTCTAGCACATAGCTGGCATCTTGCATATGGCCCCACTTTATAAACTCTCTCGTTTAAAAATCCACATCTCTAGTTGATTTGGTTTGGTTTAGGCCTACAGTGGTATTATACCAAAAAAACAACCAGGACCTGCTTTATGTGGGGCCCAGTGCAAAACAGGAACATAGGAGCTTCTGGGGGGAAAAGACCAAGAGTTTCAAGACAGTGAATGTCATTAAACCAAGCTGCCTCAGTTCCCTCGTGCAATGTCACAGGCATGCCCAAAGCAGATGGCTTTGAAGAACAGAAGTTTTCGTCTCGTCACTCAGGAGCCTGAAGTCTGAATGCTGAGTGTGGCTCTAGGAAGAGGTCCATCTTTGTAGATTGTAGATTGATGCATCCACTTCCACCACCAGACAGCATCTGGCTTCCACCTGTGTCTGCACGCACAGCTCGGTGTTTATGCTTCTATTTCTAGAATTCAGAAACCATTAGGTTTGGGACCCACCCAAGGAAGCCGGGCGGCACAACCACTCAGTGCGTAGCTGTGAACTAAAAGGTGGGCTTCTCTGTTGGGGAAAAGCCTGGCAATCTGCTTCCATAGAGGGTATAGCCGAGAAACCTCCAGGGGAGTTCAACTCTGTCACACGGAGTCACTGTGAGTCAGCATCCATTTAAGGATATACAGCAGCAGTAGTAGAATCCATCTTCCTCTGTGGTGGATTCAACTAAGCGATTCTACTTTACATTAGATTGCATGGTGCAAGTGATGACATTGTAGTAGATTAGATTGCCTCCACGGATAGGTGGTAGGGAGATAGTGAAGATGGTGTCCAGCACATGTTTGGGGTGGGAGACACTATTCAATCGACGGTATAAGCAAAGGCCCTTTTGGGTGCTGGGTCCTGCATGACTGCACAGGTCTCACACCTGTGAAGCCAGCCCTGTAGACAGCAAGTCAGCAAACTAGCTGCCCCACCCCCATGTCTGTAAAGACAGTTTTCTTGGAATGCAGCTATGCCTGTTGGTATTGTCTTGGACTGCTTTCCTGGTACAATGGCAAAGTAGAGTCCTTGCTACACAGACTGTGTGGTCCTCAGAGGCTAAAATAGTTTTCTATTCAGGCCTTTAAGCAAAGGTTTGAGAGTCCATTTTAAAGAAAACGCCCTGGTACCTGCTCCACTGTTGATAGCGCGATCCTTGCCCCCTACTTGCTATTCAAAAGGAGCATTCAGCTGTCTGCAGCGTTCTCCACGCTCCTCCCAGGAAGCCTTTCGGGCCCATCCAGTGCCTGCAGTCATAAATCAGAATGATCTGGAAACTGCTGAGCTGTGCACCACCACCAGACTGAAGTTACAGGAATGTTTCCAACACTGAGAGGGCCCTGGACAACACATGATGGGTCTTGTCGCACAGAACTCTGAAGAGAACCAGAGCACCTAACCGAGCAGTGACTCGGAACAAGAAAATCACACCAAACGATGGATTTCCTGGCCTGGTCAACTGGAACCCATTGACTAGTACATAACAGCCCTATCCATCATGGTGAGACATGTGCTTTCCTGATCTCTTTGTACATAAGCAGTATATACGTCTCTATCCCATACTGCCTTGCACAGATTCTCAGCTGGGAGACACTGGGCACTAGGGGTCAGTCACAAGAGCCTCGTGGCATCCTCTCTATGTCAGTTTCTTAATAATGGTATTCACTGGCATGTAGGAGTGATGATGAACCACACTTAGGACTGGCACTTGGTTGGTTGGTTGATTGGTTGGTTGGTTGGTTGGTTGGTTGGTTGGTTGGTTGGTTGACTGGCTGGTTGGTTGACTGGCTGGCTGGCTGACTGGTG
>NW_022103920.1:7817724-7822861 GCF_000313985.2 Echinops telfairi | reverse complement strand
GTGCCCCAGTGACAGTGAGTGATTTTATGATGTCATCATTCTCAGATGTTCACTCACAAAGGCTCAATGTTATGATTCACTGCTCAAAACAGATGGCAGGGATACTGAATTTAGAATTGGTATCACCAACGGGGAACAACTCACGTATCTTGGAGAAGGGGAATTGAAATATCACGATGTGATGGATTTTGAAGAGGGAAGAAGTGCTGAAGAAGAAATAATGAGGAAGAAGGGAAGAAGAAATAATGAGGAAGAAGAAGGAAAGAAGAAATAATGAGGAAGAAGGGAAGAAGAAATAATGAGGAAGAAGGAAAGAAGAAATAATGAGGAAGAAAGAAAGAAGTTGTCAAAATTTTCACAGTGGATGGATTAGTTGAAGTGTTTTTTCCTAAGACAAATCTGGGACTTCCATTGAAAACAGGGACCCAAATGCCAATTGTTTTTTTTTTTAAACATGTAGATGTGGGGAGCAGTGAGATGCTACCGCAAAATATATGAAGCCAAAAGAAAAGGACCAGACTGGCAACTCTCACTTATTTTCTGACTAGAATCGTCATCCCTATTCCCAGGGATGATCTAGAAATTTCTACAGGTGGAGCTACTACTGCAATTGACAAAACACCAGCATCCCAACGTATCCAACTCTTCTTCATGGTTGGCATGAATTCTTATAACTTGAGTATGTTTTAAAATGTATTTATGTGTTAAAATACATATGTACGCTTATATATAATGTTTTCTAACTTTGTCTTTGGGGAAAGACAAAGATCAGACTTATAATGATGCTGGTAATAAAAAGCAGTGATAAGAAAATCTTTTAAAAAGAAGAAGAAGTAGGTGTTTGTATATCAGAACCAGCTTAGGACAAAATCATCAGAAGCCCATCATAAAGCAGAGACTACTTGTAAAAGCTAGATCTGAGCCACTTGTCTTTCTCTCTCTCTTTTTTCCCCTGGAATCCAATCTGCTCCCCTCAGAGGTCCTTCTGCTGCAGGTAAGGTGGGGTGCACACAGTGTCATTGCTCATGGATTCGTCACAGAGAAGTTGGGAAGAATGCACAGCTACCTGGTCTCTTCTGCCCAATACCTATTGGGTCCCTGGGACCTTTTGCTGCCACCACCACCATCGCTACCAGACCCCATCAGTGTGCTGGAACATACCTGGAATCCTACGTGCCCCCTTCATATCAATTTTATCTCGTAAGGGGACAAGCTCTCCTATTGCTCTTTTTTAATGGCTGTACATGAGAACTAAACCCTCCAGTTCTGGGTCTAGCTTTCCACCACCACCTCAACTCCCCTGAATCAACTGTCCACATAATCTTCCTACCTGGGCTAGGTCCTTTTCAAGACCATAAAGGGTCTGGGATTTTATCCTCCGTCTTAGATTGGATTCTCTAGAGGACACAAACCAGTGACCTGTGTACATAAATATCCATACAAATCAAAGTAACCTCACTGCCATTGACTCAATTCCAACACAGAGTGACTTTATAGGACAGGGTAGAACTGCCTTTGTGTGTTCTGAGACTGTAACTTCACAGGAATAGAAAGCTTCATTTTCCTCCTGTGGTGCAGCTGGTGGTTTTGAACTGTTGACTTAGTTAGGAACCCAACGCTTGACCCACGATACCACCAGAGCTCCTGTAAATATATGTAGAGAGAGTTAGTTGGAAGAAATGGCTCATGTAGTTGTGGAAGCTGGCAAGACTCAGAAGGGGCATGTTAGACGGCAGGCTGCTGGCTCATGTCTCAAGAACCTAGATTAGATGATGAGTTAGATGCAGGATCTCGAGAGTAAGCCAGGGAGCCTTGCCAGAACATCCATACATATTGGATTCAGACAACTCTCTGCAGAAACTCTCCTTACAACTGACTGACTAATCACATCAGATCATAAAGTGGAGGAAGATTACATTCCAATGTCTGCCAAACCACTGAGAATGATAAACTAGTCAAGTGAGGTGATAGTTATTTTGTGCCAACACGACTCCCATAGGAACATGTGGGAGGAGATTAGCTTGTCAATCAGGTTACAGCTTGACTGGAGGGTGACTGAGATACATGGCTCTCCGAGGCTGGCCTCTTCCTCTTTCTCCCGGGAGGTGGGCCACACACTCTCTCTGCCTTCACCTTTCTGTTGACAAGCCACACAGAGACTTTCTGAGACCTGCAAGAGTCCCTCTCTCTGCTTCACCTTCCTCTTGATGAGCCACTTTGAGCCACACTGATGGCAGCCAAAGCCCTGGAGATGTGTCCACTGCCATTGGATCCACAAGACTTTGTACCCACTGGCCTGTGATCTTCCTGCATTCTGCATAATTACGAGTAGCTGAGTGACACTGATGAGGGATTTATGGGCAAGTACTGGACTTAGGGACTAGTACCGGACTTATGGACTTGATCTGGACCAGGCTGGGATGTTTTCCTGACATATAACAACTTCTTGATATAAAGCTCTCCTTTACACATCTATGAGTGTGTCTGGATTGGTTTCTCTAGTCAACCTGGACTAATAAAAGTGATCAAATAACATTAAGCATCACATTCCACCCATTATCAACTTGGTACCTGTACACATCTACATACATATCTCTTAAGCTATACATAATCTCTACATAAAGATACTTATAAAGTCACACTTGTACTTAACAGACTACAACTAACATACATACAATTGAAAATGCTCTAGCCTCATTTACATCTCATATTGTGTAAGTAAAGGGATAAGGGAGGAATGAAAATAAAATATATGTATGTACATATGCATGTGCAAATATGTATAGGCATGTATATGTAAAATATTTTATTTTGTATACACACACTTATAATAAAACAAGGAACATTCATAATAATTACAGTCCTTGTTTTTACAACCTATCATTTGGTTGAAGTTGGTATTAGAACTACTTTCTGCCACCACCCACTCTGTATTTTCTTTGCCATAGCAAACATCACTGCTGGCAATGGTACTTTGCCTTAAGGTTTGGGCCATTAGTCATGTAGGAATTGGGTTACTGTAGCTTTTTATTGAGACTCTAATCATATGACATGGTAGTATTAAGTGACTCTTAAAGAATTTCCTGGATTCCAGACATATTCTACATCATATAATATCAATCTGATTTTCCTTTGGTAATCAGGATCAATCATACCACCGAATATAGTAATTCCATGCTTTTCCTCTTGATTCAGAGGCATGAAGAGATCAGAGTTTCAGGGATCATTCTTAACTTCCAGTTCAGTGAGATCAGTACTGTCTAGGGGTGGGAGCATTCTTCTCTTTGAAATGAAGACTTCTAGACCTACAGAGGTCAGGATCATGGGGACAGCAAGCAAATAACTTTGCAAGTAGGTCACTAGAGGTAATAATGAGTAATGCTGCTCCCATTTCAACACCTTTATCTCTGGGACCCATGAATCCTGGCTAAGAAAGAAACAGCACCATATATTGAACACTCGTTTAGAGTGCATACAGCTTCCTAGGGAACATTGCCCTAAACCTGGAAGGCGTTGTCATCTGGTTCACATTGTAACTGTGTCTTAAGGAAACCATTCCACCATTCTGCTTTAGGATGATGGATAAAATGGTCAAACCAATGAATACCATGTACACAGGTCCACTGCCACACTTCACTTACTGTGAATTGAGTCCCTTGATCTGAAGTCATGCTGTGGGGGATGCCATGATGGTGGATACGACATTCTGTGCATCCAGGAAAGGTCAATTTGGCAGAAACATTGTGTGCAGGAAAGGCAAATCTGTATCTAAAGTATCTATTTCAGTAAGAACCAAATGCTACCCTTTCCATAATGGAAGTGGTCTAATATAATCAACCTGTCACCAGGTTGCTGCATGATTGTGCACAGGAATAGGGCCACATTAGGGACTCAGCACTGGTCTCTGCTTCTGGAAAATTTGGCACTCAACAGTGACTGCAGCCAGGTTGGCCTTGATGAATGGATGTCTACCTTGCTGAGCCTAAGAATAACCTCATTCCCCACCATCATGGCTACTTGGTTCATGAGTCCATTTGGCAATTTCCACAGAACATGTCATCCTATCCACTTGGTTGTTAAAATCCTCCCAAGTTTTCAAGCCTATTTTCCAAGTCTCTGACCATCCAGCTAAACTATTGGCCATAACACATGAATCTGTATACAGGTGCACATCTGGCCATTTCTACTTCCAAGCAAAAAGAACAACCAGGTATACTGCTCAACCTTCTGCCCATTGGAAGGATTTGCCTTCACCACTGACCTTCAGGGAAGTCCCAGAAAGGGGCTGTAGTGTCCACTGTTGAATCTGACTTGAATGAAACAGCAGTCAACAGTCTTCAAAAATGTTAGGACTCCATTCACAAAATGTAGCAAAAGGTATGTCCCTGGATGGGCCTGTGGCTCCCACCAGATAAAACCACTCTAATGTGGCCAATTCTCCTAAGCCTTTGGATATCATCTACAATATCTGAAGACAGGTCGGAAATTTTAAGCTTACCTAATGTAGACCACCATTTAATCCACACTTCAGTCGAAACATGGAAGAATTTGTGATTAGCAGACCTATATCAATAACCTCTGGAAGCTCCACTTTCCATTTCTTGCACCAACCAGCCTCCTTCTCATTCTGACAAAATTGTAGAAAAATGTCAAATAGACACCCGTGCAGAGCGTTGCCTCTCACAGACATTTGATTTATTTGATGGCAACATTTGCCTCTTTCTACTGCTGCCTCCCATCACTGCTCAGCAGTGTTCTCTTTACTGTCGGAAGCAAAGTCAGCCACCCTGTGAAGACTAGCCAGAATTGAGAAACAATTCGGAAAACTCATGCTTATGATTTTGTTCCTCGAGAACCGCTCTCCATACCAAGTGGTTCAGGTGGCGTTCTCTAGAGAAACAAAAGCAGTGAAATTTTATATATGTGTGTCAGTCTGGGTAGACTAGAGAAACCAACCCACAGAAACCCCTACGTATATGAGAGAGAGTTTCATATAAAAGGTCATTGTACATTAAGAAAGCATCCCAACCCAGTCCAGTCCAAGCCCATAAGTCCAACATTAACCCATATATCCAACACCGAGCTACAAAGTCCTCCTCATACTCGCAAAACACACTCAATAAAGCCGAAGGCAGGA
>NW_022103920.1:7805966-7816530 GCF_000313985.2 Echinops telfairi | reverse complement strand
TCTGCCCACATGTTCCTATGGGAGCCTAGTTGGCACAATAAACCTGCCTATCACAAAATCCAAGGGTCAAATGTCAGACTGGTGTCTGATGGATCAAGAACTGTTGAATGCCAAAATCTGCAGGTCAGATAGTAGGATGATGGGTTAGATGATGACAAGTCAGGCAGGATTCAGAGAGCAAGTCAGAGAACTTTGCTAAAACATCCATATATATTGGATGGCCACGTTCCTCAGGAAACTCCCCTTGCAGTTGATTGGCTGATCACACCAGATCGCAATTTGAAAGTGATTACAGTACAGTCAGTCAAGTTCTGCCAAACCACTGATGACCATAGCCAAGCCAAGTTGACACATAATATTAACTATCACACTGTGCTTGCTAGCCATCTAACCGGCCACGTTCAAGGATCCTGGGAGAAGACATGAGCTCCTGTGTCACAAATGAAAGGCAGTTTTATTTCTCATAGCAGTAGCAATACTCCCAGTAAGAGCATTTCTATACCAATTCCTCGAGCCCCAGTTCCCAGTTCATACAATGAATTGTATTACAGGAATGAAATCTTGAGTTTAGAGAACACAAATCTTGAATCATGGGCAATAACACCTTTGCCCTTTGCTAAAGAGGGAAATATTGTCTTGATTATATCTATTCTCATGGAGTTGATTCCAATCCACAGTGACCCTATAACTCACTGCCATCGAGTTAATGCTGACTCATAGCAGCTCCACCTGAGTGAAGTTTCTGTGACTGTAAGTGTTTACGGGAGTAGAAAGCCCAGTTTTTCTCCCAAAGAGCTGCTGGTGGTTTCCAACTTCCAACCATGTGGATCACAGCCCAACATGTAACCCCTGTACCCACCGGGCTTCTAATGCCCTTATAGGAATGAGCCAAACTATCCGCTCAGGTTTCCTAATCTTTACTGTTCCTGGAGAAGGACCTCATGCTTGAGGAAGGCCCTCAACAAGGTGACTGACACAAGGACTGCAACAATGGGATCCATCATTGCAACAGGCGTGAGGATGGTGCCGGAGCAGGCTGTGCTAAGTTCTGTTGTACGCAGGGTCGCTGTGAGTTGGAACCACCTTGAGGACACCTGAAAACGACAACAACCTTTGCAGAAAGGAATGCTGTTGATGTAGTGAGCTACACACTGAGCTGATCATCGCAAAGTCAACAGTTCAAAGCCACCCGCTGCTCTGTGGGAAAAAGATGAAGTCGGCTACTCCCACAAAGATTTACACCCTTGAAGAACCTATCAGGCAGTTCTACTTTCTCCTCCAGGGTAACTATGAATTGGAATCAATTTGACAATAATGGGTTAATCTTTACAGCAGCAGTCTGCCACCTCTTTCTCCAGCAGAAACATGGGTGGGTTTGAACCTCTAACTTTTGGGTTAGCCATCAAGTGTTAAATAACTGTGCCTTCAGGGCTTCTTGTCTTGATCATACAGGACAGGCTTGACAGGACAGAGAGGCCAGAGACTGATGGGGTGGTGTCTCACTCCAGTCCTCTTTAGACTTGGCCTTTTAGGGTGATTCCTCCCTCCTACCCAGTGGCCAGGATGAGTCCTCTTCCCAGGAGTGTGCTGGATTTTTGTTCAAGGATGTCTGCTGGCCCTCCAGGGGAGTCTACTTCCCTTACCCTCTGACCCCCATTTCAATGCAGAGCACACTCTTACATGACTACTAATCTCTCCTGTTTCCTGGCTTCTCAAAAGCATGCTACCCATGGTTGCTATCAGTCTCCAGTTGTAAGATTTAGGAATCACAATATATTTAGAACACCTGGTCCCCACCCATATCCACCATATTTTTCTAAGATGTGTGTATCCCAAGGGTGTGTGCGTGTGTGCACAAAATTGTGCCGTTATAGGCATGTGTCTAAATGTGAAGATCACTCCCAGGAACGTGCCGGGAATGCACTTTATAAAGGGTCTATTGAGCAAATGAGAGGTCCTCAGATGGTCGGAAGAGAAAAGGAGGAGGATCAAGAATTGATTCCAGACAAAAATGCCATCCGGAGGAAGCAGGAACCGCCTGCCCAAACACTGGTGATTTTCCTGAGGAAGGAAATGCAGTCACCAGGACCCGTGGGTGGAACTGGATAGTCAGCCAGGTGGAGCCATGTACAAGAGGGCCCCCACCCTGGCAAAAAAAACAACAACCCAGAATATTTTTTCAAAGCAATGTATTTAATTTTTTTATCAAAACAACCTTATCCCCTTCGAAGTACTCTCTATTACACTTAATACATTTGTCAAATCTGCAATTCCATTCCTGGAAACATTTTTCAAACTGTTTGGATGGCTGACAGCATCTCCCTCATTTTTTTTTTCTTCTTCACCTCTTCTAGGTGGTCAAATCGCTGTCCTTTCATGTCCCTTTTCATTCTCAGCAACAAAAAGAAGTTGAATGGTGTGAGGTCAGGTGGGTAAGGTACATGAGGCAAGAAAGGCATGCTGGGTTTTTTTTTGCCAAAACTGGTGCACTGAGAGGGCTGTGTGAGCAGGTGCATGGTGGTGGTGGCAAAACCATTCCCCCATCTGCCACAAATCAGGCCTTTTTTGTCACACACTGTTACGCAGTCTTTACATAACCTCTAAAGAGAAAGCTTGATTAACAGTCTGACCTGGTGGAAAGAACTCTAAATGAACTAGGAGTCAATATTTTTGTCCATTTGGGAAGTTGACGAGCCTCCAGAATGAGGCTTGTCATCAATCGATATTTCACCTTTTTTGAAACAAGAAAACCATTCATACACTTGAGTTTTTCCCATAGCACTGTCCTTGTAAGCACTGTCCTTGTTCAACATCATAACAGTTTCTGCAGAATTTTTCCCGAGCTGGAAACAAAATTTCACAGCTGCATGCTGTGTTCTCTTAAATCAGCCATCACAAAAAAACAAGGTTTGAGTGAAACTACTTTTATGAAAAAATTCACTGTGACCAGAGAGAACCTTCCCAGGTGATGTCACTGGGTGCACTAACTCAGAGCAAGTTACTTGATGCTCACCTAGCAGGAAAGCTCCACCCACCAGAGTTTTTTTCCATTTTGGGGGGGTACCCTCTCATACATCTGAAAGTGGGTCCTGAGACCTGGGGGGCCGAGTAGTCTAGGACATCCTGGACCCATGATGTGGCACTTGAAAATACACAAGTAGCACACGCGAAGTCTTTTGAGGAATCGCGACGTTTCTGAAACCTGCGATTCTCTATCCTTCGTGACTTTATGCTTTTAAAACATATCTATTGATAACATACATAGGTGTCGATAACTGTATATGTATATATACATATGTATGCATTTATTTGTGTGCATGTATACATAAGTGCATATATGTACATGTATGTTTATGCGGATGGTGGTGGGTTGTTAATTTTATTAGGCACGCTCGACTAGTACATTTGCCACTTGTTGGAGTATGCCAGTTATTTTAATTTCTAGTGAATCATGAACATTTCTGGAGAGGAGGAAAAAGGATATTGGTATCTGCTCTGTCCTGGGAAATAAGAGTGAAGAAAGAGAACTGCTAAGCTTAGCTCCCAAGTCCACCCTGTCTGCTGTCTCTTCTCTAAGCTGGCCGAGCCAGGCAGATGCTTTTGGTGCATCTCTTTTGATATAACTCAATTGCTTCAAACACACACATGATGGAAAATGAATCCGCTCTTAAGGACATTGTATGTCTAGGTTAATAAAAATGCAATCCTTTGTAGATGAGGTTGTGGTTCTCAGCTGTCCGTGAGATGATGATCGGATATAAATTACACCGCTCAGTGCTACAAATGAAAAAGGATTTAGCCACCTTTGCATTTCTCCTGGAAGTCAAGCCTTCTCTAATTACCCATCAGCTCCACAAACTTTATAACTGTTGGATCTGTTGAGGCATTGAGACATAAAAATGAAGCTTTATTTTGGATTGTTTATTCATTTAATTGCTTTAAGAAAGCTTTACGTCTTTCTTTCACACTCTAAACATCAGATGTAACTAAAAAAAAACCCTGAAAAACTACTGAAATTATTGAATTTTGAAGCTGGACAACATTGCATTCTGAGATCGTCCAAGAATCCCATCCCCACAAGATGTGTCCAGCTAGGCAGGGTGGGAGAGTGAAGGAGTGGGGTTGTGGGATGGGAAAAATGGAGGGATGTGAGGGGAATGAGTAGGGAGACATTTCTCAGGCCCTTCAGTTCCATGTTCTTCCTCTAACATGTAGACATTTCCATTTGTGATTCTCACAGAGAGTAGATCCTGACCTTGTCCAATTCCGTAGTGCTGGACAGATTTTTTTTTAAATAAATATACCTCTGATTCTGTAGGTGCCTCTGTCAAGCAGCAGCAGCAGCTAGAAGACTCTGGCGCTGGCCACAGTCAGTGGAAAACGTCAGGAATAGGTGATGGACGTCTGAGAACAAGGGCTGTACATCCTTGGTGGGGGCAGGACAGGGAGGCTCTGTGATGCCCTTTAAGATCAAGAGGTATCTTCCCGTTGGTCAACTCATGAAAGCCGCTTGGGAATGGTGGGGTTTTTCAGTGAGGCAGCCAACCCTTGAAGCTCCAGCACATTTGGATTTGGAAGATGAAGATACAGCCCATGTGCCCCAACATCAGACAGGAGGTGCCTTCTGAAAAGGGATCCAGCTCCTTTCCCCTAAAACTCAGCTCCCACCGACTGAAGACGCATTCTCAATCAGAAATCCACCATTTGGTTCCACCACACCCTGTTACAATATCCTACCCAAAAGCCCACTGCCACTGAGGCCATTCTGACTCATAGAGACCCTGCAAGGCAGGGTAAAATGGCTCCGTGAGTTACCTGAAAATACTGGGAGCAGATAGCCCCTTCTTTCTCCCTGGGAGCACCTGGTGGTTTGAGCTGCTGACTTTTGGTTAGCACCTCTGTTAGGCTGGGTTGTTTAGAGAAACAAAGTCAGCGATATATAGATAGTATATAGAGAGAGCTTTATCACAAGAAGTAATCTCATCTCAAGAAGATGCCCCAGCCCAGTCCAACTCAAGTCCACAGGTCTCGTCGTAGCCAAGGCCCTCTTCAGACTCAGATAGCTACAGGCCGATGATGCCAAAGGGTGAACTGAGAAGCAGGGAGATCACAGGCCTGTGAGGACAGAGTCATGTGGATCCAAGGTCATGGAAACACAGCAGGGTGCTGACAGCTCTCCAGATTGGTGACCCACATGGGGCCACCCCTGGAGGCAGACACAGAGTCCCGGCAGGGCAGAAGGTGAAAGGGCAGAAAGACAGAGAGAAATTCCCAGTTTCTCCTTTATAACAAGGCCACATCCTCAAGGTGGCAATCATCAGACATGATTGAGTTTGTCCTCCAGCCCTACACTTTCATATAAATTCAAGTTGACATAAAATCATCCAACTACCACAGATTAACTGGTACACAAGCAAAAGCATATTATGTTTCTTTTTTAAATTTTAATTTGACTAAGTAGCCAGTGGTACATTATGACCCCCTTCGAGTAGTGATGGGCTGGGAAAATAGTGGCTCTATGACAGCGTTGCCCTCCATCCGGCATGCTCACTCAGCTCTTGCATATACTTCTTGTTGTTCTTGTTGGTAGGTGCTGGCCTGTTGGTTGCTGCTCACTTTGACCCCACGTGCACCAGAACGGAGTACTGTCCAGTCCTGTTCCATCCTCACAGCTATTGTTATGTTTGAACACATATTTATATCCCAGTACGTTTTTTGGTTCTCGCTGTTTGGCCAAAAATGAGGACATAAAAAATATGCTTGTATACCTGATTCGACTGGAGAAATACAATGTTTTTCATTTATCACTGTAAAACCAAGGACAAGTTGATACATTTTTTTTTACACAGCAGTTATACCGAAGGCAATCTGTCATCACCCACCAGCTGGCATTGAATTGCTTCTGACTCATATTTCTGCTGTAAGACAAAGTAGAACTGCTTCCTAATGTTTTCAAGGCTGTAAATCCTTATTGGAGCAGAAAGCCTCAACTTTCGCCTAAAGATTGATTAGTAGGTTCAAACCACTAACCTTGTAGTCAACAGTCCAACACATAACCCATTATGCTACTAAGCTCACTGCCATTGCGTCAATTCCAACTCATAACAACCCTGTGGATTTCCAATAATGTAACTCTTCACAGAAGTAGAAAGTCTCTCTTTCTCCCATGGGTGAGCCCTGGTGGCTTTAAACTGCTGACCTTTCTGTTAGCATCCCAATACATAACCACCATGCTAACATGCTACCAAGGGTCCTTAATCTGTCTTTCAACACACACACCCCCCACACACACACACACACCACCCAAAAATCACTGCCATGGGGTTATTTCTGACTCATAGCAACCCTATAGAACAGGGTAGAACTGGCCCTGTGGGTCTCCAAGACTGTCACTCTTATTTTCTTTTTCTTCCTCCCTAAAATCCATCTTTAAGTAGGAGTAAATCATTCTAAAAGAAATGAAGGCTAGGCAATTTTCCCTTAAAGTCAAGTGTTTTGCTGTTTGACAAGCTTCCAGTTTCTCCCCTCCCCTTCCCCTCCTGGTATCCTACTCTCATTATTGGTCCTTGTGCAATGTTGATCATTACACAAGTTTCCTGTTGATCATTGAAAGGTTTCCCTTTCTCCCCCCACCTTCCCCTTCCCCTCCTGGTATCCCTACTCTCATTATTGGTCCTTGTGTAATGTGTACCATTATTGGTAGCTTGTGCAATGTTGATCATTACACAAGTTTCCTGTTGATCATTGAAAGGGTCCCCTTTCTCCCCCCACCTTCCCCTTCCTCTCCTGGTATCCCTACTCTCATTATTGGTCCTTGTGTAATGTGTACCTTTATTGGTAGCTTGTGCAATGTTGATCATTACACAAGCTTCCTGTTGACCATTGAAAGGTTCCCCTTTCTCCCCCCACCTTCCCCTTCCCCTCCTGGTATCCCTACTCTCATTATTGGTCCTGAGAGGTTTGTTTGTCCTGGATTCCATGTTTCCAGGTCTTATCTGTACCAGTGTACATGCTCTGGTCTAGACGGGTTTGTAAGGTAGAGTTGGGATCATGATAGTGGGTGGTAGGTGGGGGGCAGTGAACAGTAAAGAACTAGAGAAAAGTTGTATGTTTTGTCAGTGCTATACTACACCCTGAACTTTTTCTAATAAAAGAGAGACTTTTATGTAGGGGGGAGGCAAGTCAGTGTCTCTAGTAAAAATATTAGAGTGAAGGTCCAAACTGAATATAAGTTAAAACTCAAAGTTGGCCATGAGCTTGGCTGACCAAGGGCCCCAGG
This sequence comes from Echinops telfairi, assembly GCF_000313985.2. Taxonomy (NCBI): domain Eukaryota; kingdom Metazoa; phylum Chordata; class Mammalia; order Afrosoricida; family Tenrecidae; genus Echinops; species Echinops telfairi. The sequence goes on along the minus strand of NW_022103920.1, from coordinate 7,809,251 downwards.
TGGTTCCCAAGCCTTCGCCATGAATGCCTTTGTTACTTCTGGCAACACTTTCTGCTCAGACGCAAGGTTCAGCAGTCTTAACTGCTCCCAGGATGTTCATCTGGCTCCATTTCCTCCTCATTTCTCCTCTTCATTATACCTGCCAAATTAACAGCCATGGGACCTTAATCTTTTTCATATTCTAAATCCTTCTCTAAAATTCTGTGTGGGAGTAGCGGGGGGAAGGCTTCTACATGTAGAAAACTTCTTGGGAGAACTCACACTTCTGACCTGCTGGCTGCAAATTCGGGGTCCTCCTTACCCTCTCAGGAGTTCTAGCCCCCTCCATCCTGATCAGCTCACCCCCGTCCCTCCAGAAACCCACTGCCATTGAGATTGTATAGGACAGAGCAAAACTGCTCATTAGGGTTTCTGAAACTAAATCTTTATGGGAGCAGACAGCCTCGTTTTTCTCCCTTGGAGTATCCAGTGAAGCCCCCAGAGCCCCTTCTGCTGCCTCAGATTTGATAGTTTGCTAGAAAGACTCCCAGAGCGCAGGACGTTCTGTACTTAATGATTATAATTTTATTAACAGCATAATGGATTCAAATGAGGCACATAGGGTACGGAGGGTTCTTAACACAGAGCTTCTGATACCCCAAAAGACACACCTTCGCTTCTCATGTACATTGATGTCTGTCACCAACCAGGAAGCTCAGGAAGCTTCTGTGTCCAGAGTGCTTAGTAGGACTTCAACATGCCAGCATGATTGATTGATTGAATGGACCCACCTGCCCTGAGGTCAGCTATCACAGTGTGGACAGACCGTGGTCTATAGTGTGGTCTGGAGGCCAGACAGAAGATACCTTCCCTCCCTCGGGAAATTCAAAGGTTTTAGTGGTTATTTCTGAGGAACTAAGGACACACACCACATTATTTGGGTTGGAGTCCACATATGCAAACAGTACTGGAGCTTGGCAGCTAATTGGAAAGCTGCTGCTGCTGATGCTGCTGCTGATGCTGATGATGATACTAATGCTGCTGATGCTGCTGTTGTCCTTGATGCAAACCTCACAGCATATCATAATTGAACACACACACACACACAAATAGCATATATTTTCAAGAATCCGTATGTGTATAAACACAGATGAAAAAACTTAGGAAGATACATGCCAACTGATCAAAAACAGTTCATGCTGCTGCTGATAGGAGACCAGAAGCTATTAGCCTTAGCCGCAATGTTCATCTTTCTATAAGAAGCACGTCTTTACATAGTAGTCAAGTAATTTTCTAGAAATCAAGTAGTACAGAAGGGTTACGGTGAAATACAACAGATCCATGCTCAACCCTGCTTTATCTCTTAGCCATTATTCCCAGAGGGAACCATTCTTTAACTGTTAACGGCTTCTTCTCGTGTCCCCCTCTACAGCTCTACATAACATGCTGAAGGGAATAATAATATTTACCTTGTGGTGGTGTCTCTTTATATGCTGTCGAGTGGGTTCCAACTCATAGCAACCCCATATATTGCTGAACGAAGCATTGCCTAGTCCAGCGCTGTGCTAGGAATGGTTATATTTGAGGCCCTTGTTGGGGCAGTTCTACTCTGTCCTAAGAAGTCATTGTGCATTGAAATCAACTCAACAGCAATGGACACCCTAATTTATAAGGGAAGTAAGTGAGCTAATAGGGACAAGGGGTTAGAAATACACTTATCACATTAGCACTCAATATGGGTTAGCGTCAGCATGTTCCTCATCAGGCCGTCTCCTCATTACAGAGGAGGTCCTTCCTGAGTCTATTCGTAATTTGAATTTCTACATAAGTTGGGACAGATAAAGAAGTACAGCTCATATCTAAGGGCAGGGACAAATGTTTGGTTTAATATGTAGTATATAATATACCTTTCTGTGTGTAAAAAAATCATTAAAGACACCCTTCAGATACCTTTAACATAATAATACGGTGACAATAAGGCTTTGATGTGCACTGAAAAGTAGCGCCTTTTGATATTACAAATGACTGCATAAACCTCCAATTTTTAATATAACAGGCTTTAGGAAGGTTGGTTTGTAACTGCAGGTTGTAGGTAAATCCATTGTTCTTAACCAGGGACTGTTTCTTCCGTTGTGTTCTGTCTGTCAGCTGTAGGGGATTTAAACATTGAATGAGTGCGTGTTCAGAGCTCTTACGTGACCCCTCCCGCATCCCCTCTATGACCTCATCTTTCAACCACAGCTTAACTCATTTTGAATGCCTTCCAAGTTGTTCTAATTCTCTCATTGTTTCAGCTCCGAGCAGAATCTTTCAGCTCTAAGCCATAGAGGCAGGAACTTTGGAAACCTGGGAGACAATCTGCCTGCCTCCGCGGTGGAGAAATCGGGTCATTTTTATTTATTTATTTATTCTCTTTGCTGGTCTCATTCCTGGGCTTTGTCTCTGGTGAACATTCCCAACTAGCGGATCTCCCATGCTTCTGTTCCCAGCTGTCTCCTCCAGCGTCGGCAGGCTGAGCGTCAGGGTGCATTCTGACCACGTTGTCCGGGGAGCAGGGTTGAAAGTTCTCCTGGTGTGATTTCGACACCAGCGGCCTGCCGCAGGCTCCACAGAGCATCTCCTCCCCTTCTAGGCGCTACTGTGTTGTTAGGTCAGCCTCACCGAGAGCTCTTCTTCAGGTTACAGCTTCACCTTTTTCTGCTTCTTCTTTTTATTTTTAAATTATCATTAGTTTTCATCATTTTATTGGGGGCTCATACAACTCTTATCACAATCCATTCATACACAATTGCGTAAAGGACATTTGTACATTTGTTGCCCTCATCATTCTCAAAACATTTGCTCTCTACTTAAGCCCCGGGCATCAGATTCTCATTTTTTCCTCTCCCTGCTCCTTTCTCCCTCATGAACCCTTGATAATTTATAAATTATTGTTTTGTCATATCTTACACTGTTTGATGTCTCCCTTCACCCACTTTGCTGTTGCCCGTCCCCCAGGGAGGAGGTTATATGTAGATCCTTGGAATCGGTACCCCCAATTCCAACCCACCTTCCCTCCACCCTCCCGGTATGGCCACTCACACCACTGGTCCTGAAGGGATCATCCACCCTCCTGGATTCCCTGTGTTTCCAGTTCCTATCTGTACCAGTGTACTTCCTCTGGTTTAGCCAGATTTGTAAGGTAGACTTGGGATCATGATAGTGGGGGCAGTGGGGGAAAGCATTTAGGAACTAGAGGAAAGTTGTATGTTTCATTGTTGCTACACTGTACCCTGACTGGCTCATCCTGCCCACGACCCTTCTTTA
>NW_022103920.1:7797273-7804791 GCF_000313985.2 Echinops telfairi | reverse complement strand
TCTGAGACAAGAGCACAGAATGAAGTCTGGGGTGCACCTGCCTAGAAAGAGGAGGCACACTACAGAAGAACAGCCAACAGCAGGATCCCCACCAGAAAGCCAGCCTACGGTGGGAGGTTCCCCGTTAGCAGAATATGTGATCTAGCTTAAGCTTTGCCAGGCCTTTGAGACTAGCTAAGGGCCCTTTGGACTTCTTTTCCAAAGTATTCCCTTCAATAAACTTATTGTTTCTGTTTGGACCTCTTCTTTGACTCTCGTCTGACTTTTGATCCCCTTGAAATCTTTCTTGCGAGAGCGGGACAAGAACTGAGGAAGGGAGAAGCTTGATAACTCTGGGCCTGTTCCCTGTACCAAGAGGCATTTTAATTATAAGGCTGTTGAAGAATATTGAACGGATGAAGGGCTGTCAAAAGAACAAGCAAATCTGTCTCAGAAGTTCAGCCAGAATGCTCCTTGAAAACGAGGATGGTGAGACTTCCTTTCCCCTGTGTTGGACATCCTGCTTGGTAAAGTGGGGTGGGCAACAAAAGAGAGGAAGTCCCTGGGCAAGATGGATTGGCACAGTGGCTGCTAATAATGGGCTCAAACATAATACTTGTGAGGATGGTGCTGGACTGGGCAGTGTCGCATTCTGTTGTCGCGGGTCGCTACAGGTTGGCACTGATCCCACAGCACTTAGCAACACTGCCATCAACGTGCTGCCACAAGTAAGGGTCCGGGATGGCCTGTCACTGTTTCAGTCAAAGGCAGAGGCCAGGTTGCTTCCAGACACTGAGTTTATTTCTGCAAACGGAAGACCGAGGAAACGATGGGCTCTGCTCTCTCCAAACGGCTTCAAAAATCCAGGGGAAATCAAGCAAATTATACAAGTATACCCCAAACTCTGTGACTCAAATCAGATTTTAGACCGATCACAGGAAACAATGGATACCTACGTTTCTTCAAGAGTTCTCAGACCACCCCTAAAGCATCACCCTCCATTATTTATCTAAATGGAGGATGCTTTGGTGCCCATCCTTATCAGACCACCATCCTCTGCAGCCTCATCCCCCACTGTTTATCTAAACGGGGATGCTTGTGCCTGGCTACTTATCTTAATGGCTTTGGAACATCCCTACTGATTAAGCTTAAAAGGAGTTTTTACTGCAAGGAAGGGGGGCGGTTCGATGTTAGGTTTCCAGCCAGTTAAGTCTTACATGATGTATGATTTCTAGTATTTTGATTAACCTCAGGCTAACTCCTTCACCCTGGCCCACAGGGCGGCCCGTCCTCATGTCAACTCGCGGCAGCAAGAATAGACCAGAGTCTCTGCCACTTGCCCTCAGATAGAGCTGAACAAGGTGAACCTGTTAAAACAAAGAAGGATCAGCCTGGATGATAACAGAAAAGAAATGAGGGCAGAGTATAAGGAGCACTTGTGAGTCCTTTGGAAATCTGGTTCACAAAGAAAAGATGGTGCAGTTTGCAAGCCAGGGTTTCATATTCGTTGTGGATCTGATGGAAGAGATTTCCTCTCTCCCCTAAGTGAACCGGAGGGTTGCTGTTGGGTGCCAGCAAGGTGACTCTGATGGTGAAGAGCCTTCCTGATGGAGAATTCCCCATTGGGTAGGGTTTCTTGATGGTCCCCTTCCCAGAAGCAGGTCACCACGTCTTTCAGCTTAGCAGTGGAGGGCTTCCATCACACCACCCACCCCTCTGACTAGCTCTCAAAACCCAAACCAAGCTCATTGGCCTCAAGTCAAGTATGACAGTCGAACCGCCCTGTGGGTTTCCACAACTGTGACTCTGCAGGAGTAGAAAGCCTCGTCTTTCTCGCACAGAGCAGCTGAGGATTTCGATGGTTGACCTTTCGGTCAGCAGTCTGTCCCCTAACCCACTACTCCCACAGGACTCCTGTCAATCGCAGTAAGTAGTCTGAAAATAGCCTGTCATCCACGGTGAGCTCTTGCCCACAGTGAAACCCCAGCCGTGGGAGCCCAGAAAAGCCACGGGGTCAGGGGGAGTTTGTGCTTGGGTTGTGTACAAGTTCGTAGGAGAAAGGGCATCCAGCACGCATGGCACAGAACACTGGCTTTTTGTGGGGGTTGAAGTCTTCAAGTTGGGGAGGAAGTGAGGGCACAGGAGAAGCAGCAAGGTGCACAGCTCCCTCCGGGCACTGTGCCCAGGATTCTAGGAACCACTCCACCCTCCAAGGATTCCAGTAGCACTGGCTGTCCTTTGGAAAACTCCCGTCTCTAAATCACACTGTTTTCCTTATCTCAAACATTGTTGTTGCCGTTGTTTGGTGCCTCCAAGTGGGTTCCGGACCCCTCAAACACAGGAGTGCTCACTGCCAATCTGCACACATAAATGGTTACTTCCGCCTTGCTCAAGGGAACTTGGAGGTCTGTTCTTGGATATCTTTCCTAGTTGCTTTCTTCTGACAAAAATTGGCGGCTGGATAGCATCTTAGATTAGATACAAGGAAGAAGGTCTGATTATAGGTGGTTCCTTCAACTCACGTGACAGACAATCTGATGTGCAAAATACTTCCTGGGGAAATCTGCTCCCCCTCCAAAAACAACAACAACAACAAACTAAACTCGCTGCCATCAAAGCAATTCTGATTCACAGAGACCAAATCGGACACAGTAGAACTGCCCCTGTGGGCTTCCAAGACTGGAACTCTTTATGGGAGTAGTCGGCCTCACCTTTCTCCCCCAGAGAGGTTGGGGGCTTCAAACTACTGACCTTACGGTTAGCAGCCCAGCTCATCACCCACTACAACGCCAGGACTCCTCCCTACTATACCTGGGACCCTTTATTCTAAAAGTACTTTGTTGTGGTGGTTGTGAGGTGCCATCGAGTCAGCTCTGACCCTTATCACCCTGTGCACAACAGAAGGAAACGTCGCACCGTCCTCACAATTATTCCTATCCCTGAGGCCATTGATACAGCCACAGAGGCATCCTTCTCCTGAAGGGCCTTCCTCTTTTTTGCTGTCCTCCCACTTTACCAAACATGATGTCTTTCTCAGGGACTGGTCCCTCCTGACAAGGATGGAAGACTAATTCTTGCCTCTAAGGAACACTGTGCTCGAACTTCTTTCAACACAGACTGGCTTGTCCTTTCAGCAGTCCGTGGTGTTTTCAATATTCATTGTTTCCTTCTGTTGTGCATAGGGTCACACTGGGTCAGACCCAGTTCGGTGGCATCTAACAACAATAATATCTTGCTTTGTTTTGTTTTGTTTTGTCCCCTCCCCCTCTACATATTACCACCACAACAAAAAAACAACACTACTTCTTTTTTTAGCATAATACTTTATTATATTTTTTTCCCGTAAAAGTTTGCTCAGTAAATTAGGTTTTCATTTACCTATCTACACCAATTTTTCACAAGTTCTGTTGATGGGCTATGGGTTGGGCTGCTAACCTCAAGATCTGTGGTTCAAAACCACCAGCTGCTCCAGAGAAGAAAGGTGAAGCTGTGTACTCCCATGAAGTTAGTTTTAGAAACCCACTGGGACAGTTCTACTCCTTGATGGTGTGCTTTATTGGAGTTACAAATTCATGAGTCAAGCCCTGACTGCCTTGGTCAGTAGGCCCCACACCGATCTTGAAAACTCTTCTATCAAGCATCATCACTGTGCCCCAATCAGAATCCCATGCCTCTGCTGGGGTCCCCTCCGTAACTGTGATGCATGGATCTACCACTACTCATGAATCTGTGACAATTTCCTTTGTGTTCCATGCCTTACTTAGCAGTTAATACTTAGTAGTGACTGTAAATCCTTTGATGCTATTAATCAGTTTGTGCTAATGGTCTCCCTCCACCTAAAGATAAGTCTTTATCTTGGTCTTGTCTTTACTCTCTTTAAGACTTAATACATGTTCTCCTTGAGTTCTATTAGAGATTTGGGTCTCTTTTGTTCCCTGACACACTGTCCGTGTTCAAACTTCCTCTTTTGTCTCATAAATACTGGTTAACAGTTGATTTGTTTCCATCCGTATCTAACCAACCTAGGTCTTCCCATGGTCTCCTCATTTTTTTCTGACGACTTTGCCACTTTTGACATGGAACAGCCAAGGTCATGTGGACAGAATTTCCTACACTCTGGATTCTGCAGATTGCATCTCCCATTTCCTGCCTCTGCCCACTACATGTTCTTCCATTCCTTGAAGTTACAGTAAACTAGTAGTTAGATCTAGGGTCTTGATAAGATTCGAGTCTACTTTTGTTTTTATTTTTTTAGATGTGTTTTTTTTATATATACTATGGACTACCAGGAGAAAGTCTGTCTTGGAAGAAGTACAGCCAGAAAGCTCCTTAGGAGTGAGGATGGCAAGACTTGGTCTCGCGTGCTTTGAACAAGTTATCAGAAGAGAACAGCTCCTGCAGAAGGATATCAGGCTTTGCAAAGTAGAGGGTTGAAGAAAAAGAGGGGAAAGGGCCTCAAGAAGATAGCTTGACACAGTGGCTGCAGCAATGAGCCCAAACAGAGGAACCATCGTGAAGACCATGCAGGACAGGGCAGTGTTTCTGTTGTACACAGGGTCACTGTGAGTCAGAAGCTACTTGACAGCACGAGGCAACAAGAAATGACTACTCATTACTGCAGTGAATCAGGGGCTTATAACACTGGTGAACTCTTATTGTGTGGTGCTAGGTTTGATTTTTGTTTCTGATGCCGTCAACCAGTCTAGCCACCGATTCTTGGGTTTCCCATCCACCTTTCACATAATGGTTTTAGCACCTATTGATGTTTTTTTTACACCCATCATTTCTTTGTGGTTGTGGTTGTGGTTGTTACTTGGGTACTGTTGCGGATTTGAATAAATGATAGCCACTATAATGTCTTGATAATTTAGAAGAGTCTTTATTCAGTTATAACCAGACTGCTAGAATCGAAAAGTGATTCTTTGATTACAGTCCCGAGTCCACATCTCAGTCCATCTTTAAGGCTGAAAAACTCATTTATCACCTGTCTAGGGTTCAAGCAAGCATGAACAGAAGCAGAAAGCAAAATTAATGGATTAATTGGAACTTCAAGAAGAGCAAGCATGCATTACAAGGAACATTCCTTATCATAAAAGAAACAATACCAAAATTGATTATAACATCCAGGTTACCATAACAAAATTATATTGTAACATCCCGGTTATCATGATAAGATGAACTACACCATTCAGATTTCAACATCCAAGGGAATACTATTGAATCAGAACAAACGATATATTGAAGAATAATCAAAACTAATTGTAGTGTCCAGAACCTGGGAACATGGGAGTCCATTCTAAAGTTAATCACCAGCAGAGACTTTCTCATAAGGAGAGGGAGAACGGGCAGACCAACTAGCAGTCACCGTTCTGAGATGGGAGGGAAGAACGGGCAAGTTACTTAGCAGCTGACAAAAATGGAGTTTCTTTAGCTGGTCTGCCTCAGTATTATTGAGTCAGTTTTGACCCATAGCAACCTTATGTACACATCAGAATGAAACCATTGCCCTGTTGAGGTAGTTAGTTTATTGTGCCAACCTGGCCGATAAACACATGTGGGATTAATTGAAGGGCGGAGAGATGAATGGCTCGGCGAGCCTTGCCTTTTTTGTCTCTTGCTCTTTGATCTTCAGACCGTGTGCGGCTGCCCTGCTTGTTCTGTGCCTCAATTTGCAAGCTACACTACCTGTGGGATACCTAACCTGTGGATTGTGTCGCTGTAATTTGAGGTTCCTTCAAGACCTGCTTCGCCATACCATTGGAATTTACATCTCTTGAGCTGGGGACTATTGGACCCTATCATCTGGCTGACTGGTGATCGTGACCTGCCTTGCTGTTTTCTGCATGTGTCCGGATAGCCTGAATTGCTCTACAGAAGACTACCTGATGGCCCTCAAGACTTGAAGGACTGCCAGTGTCGCACAACTGTCTCACGGGAGTGAGTTGCACTGAGTCATTTGTACTGCTTTATAATTTAATTAACTATTTATTTCTTATGTTATCTATCTATCTATCTGTGAGTGTGTGTGTGTGTGTATACTTATTAGCATTGGGGTTTGTTTTTCTAGGTTTGTTTGAACCCTGTCTAACACACCTGTCATGCACCATCCTCATAATCGTTGCTATGTTTGAGCCCATTGTAGCAGCCACTGTGTCCATCCATCCCTTCCAAGAACTTCCTCTTTTCAGCTGCCCCTCCACTTTACTAAGCATGATGTCCATCTCCAGAGACCTGTCTCTCTTGACGATATGTCCAAAAGACATGATGCATCCTCCCAAGCACGTTGACGTGTTCTGGAATTCCCATTCTTCTCAAGGGTATCCATGGTTTATTCTGTTCCACACAGCTAAATGCCTTGCCATAGTCAATGAAACGCAAATAAACATCTTTCTGGTATTCTTCACCTTCAGTCAAGATCCATTTGGCATCAGCAAAGATATCCCTTGTTACAGCCTTCTTCTGAATCGGGCCTGGGCCTCTGGCAGGTCCTTTTCAATGCACTGCTGCAACCTTTGTTGGAAGATCTTCAAAAAAATTTCACTTGCTTGTGATATCAGTGATATTGTTCTATAATTTGTGTGTTCTGTTAGGTCATTTTTCTTTGGGATAGGTATAAATATGAATCTGTTCCAGTCAGTTGGCCATAAGAGATACAAAATGGTGATATTGTGGCTTTATTAATTCTTGTTTTTATTACCTAGAACTTTTCTCTAGAGAACATTTCTACAACAATTATTAGTTCCCCTGAGGGTAGGATAAATATTTGATTCTTTCTCTTTTTTAAGTAGAGATGAATTCATCTCCAGCATCCTCCAAAGGTGACCATTGTGGTTTGGTATTGTGTATCATGAATTCTTGAAATCTCATACATATTGCTATGCTGTAACCCACTGGAGTCATCATTATGCTTGTTGGTGTTCAAATGACCCTTCTTTGGTTGATAATTGATGTATCCTTTTGACTTTAGCACAGTCTTCTTTGATAGAGTCCTTGCTTCTTGGTTAAGTCAAGGCATTCAAGGATTATTTTACATATTTCTTGCCTCAGTTACCTAGGGCTACCATCACAGAAATACCACGACTGGATGGTGTGAACATACAGAAATGTATTCTCTAGCAGTTTAGGAGGCTAAAAGTCCAAATTCAGAGTGTTGGCTCTATGGGAAGGCTTTCTGCGTCTTCTTGATCTAAGAGGTTCCCAGCTCAGGGACCCCAGATCCAAGGCAGGAGCTCTACTCTTCTTAGTGGTAGTCCATCTCCCTCTCTGTTTACCTTTGTCATTTTATCTCTTATGAGATCAAAGGTGATGCAGGACTTCCATGATGCTCACCTTCTCAACACTATTGCTGAAGACAAAGCGGGTGCATAAGCAAATGTGGTGAAGAAAGTTGATGGTGCCCAATTATCCAAAGTTATAGCATCTGGGGTCTTAAAGGCTTGAAGGTAAACAAGTGGCCAGCTAGCTGAGAAGCAACAAATCCCATATGTAGGAAGCACACCAGCCTGTGTGATCATGAGGTGTCGATGGGATCAGGTATCA
>NW_022103920.1:7794049-7796361 GCF_000313985.2 Echinops telfairi | reverse complement strand
GCAGTCGGCATCATTGTGTGTGTTTTGTGGAATGGAGGAGGACTTTGTGAATTAGTGTCGGACATATGGACTAATGTTGCACTTGTGGGCTTGGGCAGCACTGGGTTGGGATGTTTTCTTGATGTGCACTTATCCTTTATATTAACCTCTTTCTTATACATATGAGTTTCTGTGGATCTGTTTCTCTAATATACGCAGACTAACACAGCAACAAATATACAAATATGCTTGACACAATGGATGGATGTATGGATTGTAATAAGAGTTGTAGAACCCCCAGTAAAATGATTTTTTTTTAAAAAGATGATGGACGCCACCCCCAGAGATACTTTGCTTATATCAGATCAGGACTGTAACAGGATTGAGGGTCATGCAGTTCACCTCCTAAACATTCCACCATTTCAGGAGGTAACATAGGAGCAAAAACCTATGGTGCTGAAGGAAGCAGTTTAAACTGCACTGGAAGCATTAGCGAAAGACAAGGCTCCAGGAGTTGATTGATCCATTGAAATGTTTCAGCAAGATCAAGAAGCAATGAAAGCATAGATAAGGGAAGCACTCACTTGTCTGTGCCAGGAAATTTGGAAGACAACTATTTGGTCAACTGACAGATCCATCCCTGTACCCCTTTCAAAGAAAGATGACCCAACAGAAAGCTCAAACGATAGATCAATGTCATTGATGTAACATACAAGTAAACTTCTGCTAAGGATCATTTAACAATGGTTGCAGCAGTACATTGACAGGGAGCTGCCACAAGTTCAGCCTGGATTCAGAAGAGGACATGGAGCAAAGAATATCATTACTGATGTCAGATGGATCTTGGCTCAAAGCAGAGAACACCAGAGAGATGTTTATTGCATTTCATTGACTATGCAAAGGCATTCGACTGTGTGGACCATAATAGATTGTGGATAACCTTGAGAAGAATAGGAATTCCAAAAAAGACAGAAAAAAAATACAAAAAAGAAAAAATTAAAATTAAAATAAAAAAGAATAGGAATTCCAGAACAGTTAATTGTGCTCATTCAGGACTTGTACATGGATCAAGCAGTCGTGTGAAAAGAAAAGGGAATATTACATGGTTTAAAATAGGAAAGGTGTGTATCGGGATTGTATCATCTCACCATACTTGTTCAGTCTGTATGCTGAACAAATCATCAGAGAAGCTAAATTATATGAAGAAGAATATAGCATCAGGTCTGGAGGAAGGCTTATTAACAACCTGCCAGATACAGATGACACAATCTTGCTACTGAAAGTGAGGAGGAATTGAAGCATTTGCTAATATGTAGTCTTCAGTATGGATTACAACTCAATGTTAGAAAGGCCAGAATTCTCACAACTGGACCAATAGGTAACATCATGATAAGTGAAGGAAAGGTGGAAGTTGTTGAGGACTTTGTCTTGCTTGGATCCACAATCAATGCTCATAGAAGTAGCTGTCGAGAGATCAAAAGACATACTGCATTAAGTAAATCTGCTGAACAAGACCTCTTTAAAGTATTAAAGAGCAAGGATGTTACTTTGAGAACTAAAATGCACCTGATCCAAGTGATGATATTCTCCATTGCATCCTATGCATGTGAAACTTGGACAATGACTAAGGTAGACTATAGAAGAATCTATACATTTGAATTGTGGTGCTGGAGAAGATTGTATAAAATGTCATGGACTGCTAAAAGAAAAGAAAAAAAGATCAGTATTGAAAGAAGTAAGGTCAGAGTGCTCCTTAGAAGCAAGGATGGAAAGACTCCGTCTTCCATACTTTGGACATACTGTCAGGAGAGACCAGTCCCCGGGGAAGGACATCATGGTTGGTGAAGGGGAAGAGCAGAGGAAAAGAGGAAGGCCTTCGAAGAGATGGACGGACACAGTAGCTGCAGCAATGGGCTCAGGCACAGGAACACTTGTGAGCACGGCACAGGACCCGGCAGTGCCTCGTTCTTTCGTGCATGGAGTCATTATGGGTCAAAGTTGACTGGCTGGCACCTAACAACAACAGCTCACCTTAATCCTTTTAACACTGTTTGTCTATCACATCAGATCAGATCATGGGAGATCAGTATATAACTGCTAAATATGCCATTACATAGCTGCTAAACCACTGAGAATCAAAGCTCAGCCAAGTTGATACGTATTTTGGGAGGACACAATTCAATCCAAGCACTGCCTCAAAAACGGCATCAAAAAAGGCCTTAAACCTCAAGTATAATTTAAGGAGAACATGTATGAAGGAATTAGATGGCGACTTATCCATGTGGGGATTCTGTAAATGGATTTGGGGCTTTCACTATCATCTAGAAACTTCT
>NW_022103920.1:7779900-7793477 GCF_000313985.2 Echinops telfairi | reverse complement strand
GTTAAAGACGAATGTGGCAAAGAATTTAGATGGTGCCTAACTCTCAATAAAATAGCGTGTGGGGTCTTAAAGGCTTGTCTCCAAACAAGCAGCCATCTAAGTGAGGTGTCAACTAAGTCCACATGGAAGAAGCACACCATCATCAGTCACTGAAGGATTGTAAATCATATAATCCGAAGGCGAAGGAGGGATCAGTATGAACTTAAATGGTGAGAATCCATTTAGCAGAAGGCTCTGATGACAGTGGAAGCCCAAGATTCATTTGTGGGGACTACATAGGAACTAGGCCTCTGGTGATCTCCCTCTATCCACAATTGAAGGATGAGAGGAGAGTGGTTACTAATCAGAGTACAATGGAGAGACAGGTGCAGAAGATCAAAGGGATAAAACCTGACTTGACTAGTTAAAACCTTATTTAAGGTCCCCCATCTGATCCCCCATCTGCTGCATGCTGGCCCTGATCTGGTTTTCAACATTTTCTGTTTTTTTTGTTTGTTTGTTCATATTAGGGTGTGCCTCAGAGATGTCATTGGAGGTCACCCTCTTGAAGTTGTATTATATATTTTTCTGTTTTTCTGTATATGTAACCCAGAATTGATGAGCCTGTAGGGACAGCAAATAGAATAAGGGTTTCAGGGGAAGAGGGTACAGTTGAGGGGGGACTAAAAAGGAGACGATGTCAAGGAGTCCAGAAAGAAAAGGAATGTTGGAAACTGATTGTGGTAGCAATTGTACAATTCTGCTTGGTGTGATTGAACTATGGATGATATATGTATTAACTCCCAATTAATAATAAAAATTTTTAAATTAAAATAAAAAGTATTAAAGAGCAAAGATGTCACTTTAAGAACTAAAGTGTGTGTGTTAGTCCAGGTTGACAAAAAAAACAAATTCAGAGACACTCAGGTGTGCATAAGAGAGAACTTTATATCAAAGAGTAATTATAAATTAAGAAAACATCTAGCCCAGTCCAGATCATGTCCATAAGTCTGATATTAGCCCATATGTCTGATACCACTTTATAAATTCCTCTTCAGACTCATGCAGCACAGGTAATGAATGCTGGAAGTTCACAGGTCAATGGGTGGAAAGTTTTGGGGATCCAGTGGAGGTAGAACCATCTCAGCATTGGCGTGGGTCTCCATGTGGCTCCTCCAGTTCCAGGACTCTGGCTCTATCACTGTAGCTCCATGTGGCTTGTCAACAGGAAGTCTCACAGGGAGACAAGCAGAGCGAGAATGTGTGCCCCACCTCCAAGGAGGAAAATAGGATTTCCCAGAATCCTCAGGAGAAAGCCATGCCCACCCAGAGGCCTCATTGACTGACCTGATTGAAAGGATAGACTCCACCCCTTTGCAAGTTGACAGGAGATTATGTAACTGCCACAGTGTGCCAAACCCAAGTCATAGTATTTTCAGTTGCCTCGTAGACATATGAAAGCTGGACAATGAACAAGGAAGACTGCAAAATAGCTGATGCATTTCAATTGCAGTATTGAAAAAGAATATTGAGGACACTGTGGACTGTCAGAAGAACAAGCAAATCTGTCTTCGAAGAAGCACAATCAGAGTGCTCCTTAGAGGCAAGGATGGCAAGACTTTGTCTTACATATTTTGGACATGTTGTCAGGAGAGGCCAGTCCTTGGAAGAGAACACTGTGCTTGGTAAAATTGAGGGACCACAAAAGAGAGAGAAAGAGAGAGAGGAAGATACTCAATGAAAGGGATGACACAGTGGCCATAACAAGGGTTCATGTCCATCAACAATTGTGAGGATGGTGCAGGCCTTGGCAGTATTTTGTTCAGGTGTACATGAGATCACTGTGAGTCAAAACCAACTCAACCCCAAGTCAGCACCCAACTATAGCAAAGTGGCCCAGTGGTGAAGCATTTATTTGCTGACCAAGAGGTCAGTGGTTCAAACCCACAAGTTAGTCTGCTGGAGAAAGATACCTAGTATACTTAAGTAAAGATTGACAGCCATGCAAATCTTTCTGGGACCGCTCTTTCCTGTCCTACAGAGACCCTGTGAGTCAGAATCAACTTGACAACAACTTTTTTTTACACTCCTTGTTTGGCTGTTATAAATATTGTTGTGATTAAAAACAACAACAAGAAACCTAATACATGCAATTATTTACACCAGTACATACACTGTTTTCATAAGATAAAGTTCTGAATAGGAGTACATGAAATTGAGGAGTACGTGATATTGAGGTTGCAGTCACAGATTTGATTGAATTGACTCACACACACACACACACACACACACACACACGGTCCATGAATACATTAGTAACCCTCTACTTTCATAAAAATAAATCAAGACTCCGACTCTCAGCCGTGTTGTTGATGGCCTCGTGAAGAGGGACGAGATGCTGCTCTCCACTGCCAAGGAATGCTCACTGCTGTACGGGACAGAATGGACTCATTCGTCGTCGCAATAATCTCGAGACAATTCTTAGAGCCCCCAGCATTCTGAAGTCAGCCTCTCCAACAGAAAGCATCCCAGGGCAGATTTTGCTACCTAATCTCCTATAGAGTGATTCAACTGAAATATTGATGAGCAATGAATAATGTATTGAGTGTATTAACTAGTCCTTTCTCTTAATAATTCATGCTTTTATGAAAAGAGGAAAATGACTCTGGAGTTGATTGAGGCATGATTGGGTCTCATAATTTGAACATGATCATCCACCTCAGCCTTCCACCCGATGGGACAAGTTGTGGAAACTCAGGTTGTTGAAAGAACTTATTTCCTCTTTTTTTGTTAAGTGTGTTGGGGAGGGACTGTGAAAGAATGAAAAGCATTCAGAAAGATTTCCAAAGATATGAGATTATTCAAGGTGCGGCAACATCCAACACATAGCTAACACCTACCATGGTCATGGCCCTGTGCTAGACAACTAAGTGTAGGGAGATGTTTTAATCACAAATCCACAAAAACTTATGTATAAGAGAGAGTTTTGTATAAAGGGTAAGTGCACATCAAGAAAACATCCCAACCCAGTGCTGCCCAAGCCCACAAGTCCAACATTAACTCATTAACCCATATGTCCAACACCAATCCACAAAGTCCTCCTCCATCTCACAAAACAGATGCAATAATGCCAACTGCAGGAAGAAAGCCGAGTCAGTGAATGAGCATCTCAGCGTTGGCAGGGGTATGAAAACGGGTGCTCCAGCACCCAGGGCTACATTGGGGTAGGTCCATGTGGCTTCTCCTTAGGGATGTCTTGCAGGAAGTGAGCCTTGCCGGCTGACACAGGGAACTGGCTAAGGCAGCTGCACCCAGGTCTGGCCATCACAAAGCAAGAGACCTGAGAACTAGAAAGGCGAGGCTCACTGAGCCATTTATCCCTCCGCCCTTCAATTAACCCCACATGTGTTTATTGGCCAGGTTGGCACAATACACTACCTACCTCAGGAGATCATGAGACTAACTTGCCTACAGTCTAGCTCACTGCCATCAAGTTGATTCCAACTCATAGCGACCCTATAGGATTATAGAATTGCCTCTCTGTGTTTCTGAGGCTGTTCATCTTTATGGGAGTAGAAAGCCTTGTCTTTCCCCCTCCAAGTGGCTTTTGGTTTCAAACTGCTTACCTTGTGGCTAGCAGCCCAACCTACACACCACCAGGGGCCCTTGCCTGCAATCTAATGAGGAGATGATTGATTTTAGACAATATAAATGGTGTTGGGGTTCTGAAAAGAATAGTGTTTTCTGAAGGAGGGAGAAGGTGTACGGGCTGTTTAAGAAGGACCTCACATCTTTCCAGGCATACAATCTGGTGATTCGAGTCAAGAACAAGCAACACGTTATTATACTTCCCACTACTATTGAGTGGACTGCAAGCCCTTGCAACTCTGTAGGACAGAGTAGAACTGCCCCATGGAATTTCAAAGTCCGTCATCTTTATGGAAGCAGACAGCCTCATCTTTCTCTTGCAAAGGGGCTGATGGGTTCAAACTATTGACTTTCCGTTTAGCAGCCAAATAGTTAACCGTTTTATGACCAGGGCTCTGTCCTCTAAGGTTGAGTCTGAATTGACACAAAGGCAGTGGGCTGGTGTTTGGTTTGTATTTCGGGTTATGTAATTTTGTTAGTTAGATTCTTTACAGAAGCAAACTAAGTAAAGCTTTTATGTGTATTTGTATGTGTATGTATGTATGTATGTATGTGTCTATGTATGTAGAGAGAACATCAAGAACATCATTCATGAAGAAATCAAGAGGTCATTAAAAAGAAAAGAGATCAAAGTGGATGTCAGAAGAGACTCTGAGACCTGTTTTTAGCCATAGAATAGCTAAGGCACATGAAAGAAATCATGACGTCAAAGAGTTGAACAGAACATGTAAAAGGGCAACTTGAGAATACAATGTAAAGTATTATAATGACATGTGCAAAGACCTACAGTTAGAAAATCAAAAAGGAAGAAATGCTCAGTGTGTTAGGCAGGGTTCTCTAGAGAAACGAAGCCAGGACACTTATGATTGTATATATACATAAAAGGATAGTTTTTTATAGTGAGAAGGGATTCAATAGCTAATTAGTCCACACAGCAGTACAGAAGGTTCAGTTCAACTCACTTCCGTGGAACAGTTAATATACAGGAAGCCCTTCAACTCACACACACTGCCAGGTCCAAGGTCAAGGAAGCAGACAGTAGAGTCCTCCTTTGGGCAAGGCAAGCAGCAAGCAGCAGGGTGGGTCACTAAGAGTCAGTAGCTCAGGAGCTTAGGGGAGTAGGCCCAGATAGCGTATCAAACACAAGCAATGCAAGGCAACAGGATCCACCAGCTGCAAGCTCAAGCGAGGTACACACCAGTAGCATGGCAAAGCAGGTCTTGAAGGAGCCTCAAGCTCTAGTGACATGATCCACAGGTTGACCTGGCCCATAGGTAGCTCACAGATTGAGGCAGAGAACCAGCTAAAGCAGTAGCATGCTCCGATCACCAGAGTGAGGGAAGGGGGCGGTGGGGCTTGCAGAACCATTTTTCTCTATGCCCTTCTATCAAACTGTGACCTGATTAATCCCACATGTTCCTATTGGCCAGGTTGGCACAATAAACCTAACTATCACACTCAGTATATCTTAAACTGAAAGAACTAAAGAAAAAATTCCAAGCCTCGAGCTGCAATATTGAAAGGTTCTATGGGCAAATATTGGATGAGGCAGGAAGCATCAAAAGACAATGGAAAGAAAGCACAGAGTCACTGTGCTAGGAATAACTAGTGACATTCCACCATTTCAGGAGGTAGCATATAAGTACTGAAGGTACTGAAGAAATAAGTTCAAGTTGTACTGAAAGCATTAGACAAAGACAAGGCTCCAGGAATTGATGGAATGCCAATGGAAATATTCCAACAAGCTGATGAAGCACTGGAAGCACTTACTCGTCTATGCCAGGAAATTTAGAAGACACTTACTTGGCCAACTAACTGGAAGAGATCCATATTTGTACCCATTCCAAAGAAAGGTGACCCAACAGAATTCACATATTGTAGAACAATATCACATGCAAGTAAAATTCTGCTAAAGATCATATGACAGTAGATGTACCAGGACATTGACAGGGAGCCACCAGAGGTTCAGGTTGGAGTGGGAAGATGTGGAACAAAAGATATTATTGTTGATGTTAGATCGATCTTAGTTCAAAGCAGAGAATACCAGAAAGATGTTTACTTATGTTTTCTCGACTCTGTCAAGGAATTCAACTGCATGGATCATAGCAAACTATGGGTAGCTTTGAAAAGAATGGGAATTTCAGAACACTTCATTGTTCATGTAGAACTCGTACATGGATCAAGAGGCAGTTATGTGAATGGAACAAGGGGATACTGCATGGTTTCAAATCAGGAACGGTGCATCAAGGTTGTATCTTTTCACTATCTATCTTCACTCTGTATACTGAGCAAATAATAGAGAAGCTGGATCATATGAAGAAGACTGTGGCATCAGGCTTGGAGGAAGGCTTGTTAACTACCTGAGATATGCAGATGACACAACCTTGCTTGCTGAAAGTGAGGAGGACTTACGGCATTGCTGATGAAGATTTTAAAAATTGCAGCCTTCAGTGTGGATTACAACTCAATGTAAAGAAGATCAAAATCTTACGTCTGGACCAAGAAGTAACAGATGGAGCAAAGATTGAAGTTGTTAAGGATTTTATCTTGCCTAGCTCTACAATCAATGCTGATGGAAGCAGCAGGCAAGAGATCAAATGAGGGGTTGCATTGGGTAAGTCTGGTGCGCAACACCTCTTAAAAGTGTTGAAAACAGGGAGGCTACTTTGAGGACTAAGTGTGCCTACTAAAGGTATTTTCAATGGCCTCATATGTATGCGAAAGTTGGACATTGAATATGGAGGACTGAGAAGAATTGATGGATTTGAATTATTGTGCTGGTGAAGCATAATGAGTCCCATGGACTTCCAAAAGAACAAAAAATTTGTCTTGGAAGAAGTTGGACAAAATGTCCCTTAGATGCAAGGATGGGGTCTCATGTACTTTCAACATGTAGTCGTGAAAGACCAGTTCCTTGAGAAAAGCGTTGTGCTTGGTAAAGGAGAAGGGTAGTGGAAAGAACCAGGTCCTGAACAAGATGGATTGGCAGCGTGGCTGCAATCATGAGTTCGGGCAAAAGAGCTATTGAGGAGAGTGCAAGACAGCGGCATTTTGTTCTGCTGTGCATAGGGTCACTATGGGACAGAGCTAATTCGATGGCGCCTAACACTGGCATATAGAGTGGTTTCGATCAAGGAAGTGGCTGGCACAGTTGTAGAGGTGGGCAAATTCCAATTCCTTTGGAATGGAGGCTTCTGACTCATAGAACATAAGGGGCCAATGAACCCAAGCTCATCTGGTCAAACAGCAGGCTTCTGGCTAGAGAGGCAAATGAATCCAAGGCTGACAGGTGGCTTGGCAAGCTGATGATGACCCGTGGGATCAGCAGGAAAGACAGCAGGCCATTGGCTCAAGTTAAAAGAATAGGAAGTTGGGGAGCCAGATAAAGGATCCAGATCCCGCAAAAAGCAAACAACTTTTGCAAAGCATCTACTTATACTGGAAGCAGGCCATATCCTTGCGGAGAGTTCATTAAGAGGGGTTATTAGGTCTTAACTGCTAAACTACTGAGTGTCTTGGCCCAACCGAGTTGACTCAAAATTTTAACTGTCATAATAAAGATGGCGTGCATAGTGGTTACATGTTAGGCTCTGAGGTTACATGGTTGGGCTTGAAACTCCCAGCTGCTACTAGGGAGAAAGACAGAGCTTTCTACTCCTATAAAGAGGTACAATCTCCCGGAAACTCACAGGGGAAGTTCTACCTGGCCCTTATAGGGTCACTTAGAGCTGGCATTCCCTCGATGGCAGTTAATTGAGTTTTACTGAAACAATAAGCTAGAATAAAACTCGGACGGAGTCACAATAGAGGAGAAAGCCAAGTTCTACAGAGATTCAAAGAATTAATGGTCACAGCACAAACTAATGACATATGGGTCATTAGTTAATTTTCCACTAGCCATTTGATCCTTTCTTGTATGCTCATGCACTTTTTATATGCTATGAATTTTGCATCAGGAGCATGTGTTCTTATTTGACTATACATAGCATAATTTCTAAGAATTATTATTGGATTTTTTAAAATAGAAATTAACAATGGATTCCAAAACGTGTATGGAATTGTAAACATCAGGAATAGAGAGGTGAAAAGGAGGGTAAACTTGTTGTGTTACTCTGGGTAGACTAGAGAAACAAATGCATAGGAACTCATATGTGTATAAGAGTTTTATATAAAGGGTAATTGTACATTAAGAAAGTATCCCAACCCAGTCCAATCCAAGCCCATAAATTCGATATTAGCCCTTATGTCTGATACCAGTCCATAAAGTCATCTTCAGACTCATGAAACACATGCAATGACGCCAAATGCAGGACGATCACAGGCCAGTGGGTAGAAAGTCTTTGGATCCAGTGGCGTTGTAAGCATCTCAGTGCTGGCATAGGTCTCCACGTGGTACCTCCATTTCCCAGGGCACGGGGTCTATCAGCATAGGCCATGTGTCTTGTCAGTAGAGAGTCTCTAAGGGAGTGAGCAGAGAGAGAGGTGTCTCCTGCCAGATTTCCCAGAATTCTCAGGAGGTCATGCCCACACAGAGGTCTCATTGGCTGTCTCCAGATTGCCAGGCTAGACTCCACCCCTACACTCTTAATCCTCAAATTGACACCAGATTAGGTAACTACCACACTTGTGGTGGAATCAAATTTCTTAGTATGACTTTTCTTCCCAAGTCTCTGCAACTCCAACCAAATGATTGGGTGGGACTTTGCAAAGAGGCCACATGTAACATTAAGAGAAGGGATTGATCAGTTTTTGTTGCCAACCCCCTGGCTACAAGGCAGGGGTAGGGACAGGAGAGAGAGGGTGAAGTCATCTTTGATGAGCCATCTTGGATGTACCTGTAGAGAGGAGAGAAATCCCTTTGAAAAACACGTTCAAAATCTCGGTCTGAAGTGGCAGAAGCTGCTGAGACCATATTACAGACTGTGACGTGGAGACTCAGAGGAGCAGCCCTGAAATTATGGGGAGTCCTTACCTTTGCTGAGACTGTGGAACTGTGGGACAGAGTGATGGACGGGCTAGCTGCCTGGCCCATGAAGGCAAAGGTCAAGGGACCATGTGACTGAGAGACTAAGAACCAGAGAAAGACTTGGCTGCTGACTGAGGAAACTAATGGCTGTCTCATTCTTTGCTGATCCTGACTTGTGGTAACCTATTAACTTCCCTGTGATAGTTAAGTTTTGGGTGCCAACATGGCACCTGTAAGAAGATACGGGTGACGTTTAGCCTGTCAATCAGGTGGCAGCTTGATGACCTTGTTTGGAAATGCAACCAAGATAAATGGCTTTGTGGAGGCCGGCCTCTCTCTCTCTGCCATCACCTTCCTGTGGACAAGCCAAGTGGAGACTTGCCAGAGCCCTGTGATGCTTCCATTTCCATTGGCTCCACAAGACTTTGCACCCACCAGCCTGTGATCTTCCTGCATCCTGCGTCATTGCATGTGCCTGTGTGAGTCTGAAGAGGGATTTATGAACTAGTATCAGACTTATGGACTTGATATAGACTGAACTGGGATGTTTGCTTGATATATAATTACCGTATATACTTGAATATAAGCTGATCCAAATATCAGCCGAGGCACCTAATTTTACCACAAAAACTGCATTTTAAATGCGCTGAAAAGCTCTCTCTTACACATATATGAGTGTCTCTGAATTTGTTTCTCTTGTCAACCTGGCTTAACACATTCCCTAATAAATGCCCTTCTTTATGAGTTTGTTTGGGAGCTTGGTGTGGCCATTGCAACAAATTCTTGAACCCAGCATCGATGTAGAGTGGCGTGGAAGGGGAGGTTTAGGTCAGATGGAGAAAGAGTGGCAACAATTCATATGCATTTTACTTCCTGTCATTGATTTCAACCTCTACAAGGTAGCATCACTTAGCCCACTTCTCTTCTGTGTTTCTCATTTCCATCCCTCCTTTCTTAACTCTTTGGCCTCCCAGCAATAGGGAGGCCTGAGGAGGTCAGATATGGCCCTCCATTGTCATTGCCCACAAAACCTCCCACTGTCAGACAGCAATTCGGATTGTAAAGATAGAGGAAATAAAATAGTATTCAGGAACAAAGCAATGACTGAAATATTGATTGAAGCCGAATGATTGACATTCCACTTGAGAGAGTAGGGGGTGGGGCCCTAAAATTATTGGTCTGGCCATGTCTAGATCAAAGAAGAGTGTAGAAAACCAGCCACGGATGGAGACAATTATTCCAATAGACTAGAGAATTTCAGAAACCTCTCCCATAACTGAAATGTCATGAATCAAGTGGAGAAAAATGTGGAACAAAACTCAACATCCTGAAAAAAGACCAGGCATCCTGATCAGATAGAAAGTGGTGACACCCCCGAGAGGAGGCCCGTAGTCACCGTTTAAGCCTGGAATAGAACTCATCCCCGTGGCTCAGTTTTCAGTCAAAAAATCGACAGGATGACAAGGTGAGCAATAATATCAGGTAGTCACATACATCTTAGAATAATCATTTGACATGAAAAGGGCAAAATTTCAGAAGGCAAAGGAGTTCTGAAAAGAGGGATGGAAATGGGAAACAGGGAGGAAGTAGGATAACTGATATTAAGTTGTGGGGATCGCAATCGATGACATGAAGCAAAATGTGTATAAGTGGTTGAATGGACAACTGATTTGTTCTGTACTCTTTCACCCAGTTCACAAGAAAAAGTTTTAAAAAAGAAGAAGAGAAAAAAATATCTATCATCTGAAATGGACCCATGCATGTATATATATGGGAATCTGATATACGCTACAGGTGACATTCAAATTAGGAGGAAATGGATGAATCATTTAATGAATGTAAAAGGTACAATTGATGAGGATGGAAGATCCTGGGTAGACACTACAAATATATTTCGACTCAACCCTCGGTGAACCTTGCCATGGACTAAGCACAATGATGACCTTAGACGCTGGTCTTACAGGCAACATAGCATCCCCCAAGGGCCACACCAGAAGGACGCAGCATAGAAGCCCGACTGGACAAACTGGGCCCTACCTGAAACCTACCTGTACCCTTGGACTTAGGACTGAAATACTCTGATTGGAGAAGAAGCAAAGGATGGCTATCACAAGACTGTGGAAATGATGGTTCTTGGACCTTTGGTGGGAGCCCTGGTCCAATGAAAGGGGACCTAGAGTCACCATATATTTAATACCTCAATGCTCCCCTTGCATTAATATGACAGGATTTAATCTGGTGGACAAGGATCTTCCCTTGTAAGAAATGATATAGAAAAATTTCCCCTAGCACCAGCCCCCATGCTCAGTGTAAACAGAGTTCAATCAATGAAGAAATCAATCTGTTCAAAGCAACAACTCATGCATTTCAGCTCACAGTTAGACTACACTTGTATAAACTCTTCATATCAACAGTATCTTAAATTCTGTGTATTGGATAAATTATTGATGTTATCAATGTAATCACCTTATACCCCAGGAGTATGATTGACAATATTTTTCTTTTTCGTTTCTTTGGTTTTTATTTCTTTCCTGGCTTCATTTGTTTTTGTGTTGTTTGTTGCCCTTGTTTGATTTTCTTTTTGTCATAGTATGACCACTAAAGGAGATCAGAATCATTCATAACTGTGGACAAGCAGATGGATTCTGGGCTCCCACTTAATTCTAGCCCCAAAATAAGAACAGTTAGTTCTTGTAACAGGACCCTCCTCGATACTTACCTTCACAAACAGATCACTGAAGATAGGGTGCTAAAGTAAGTGTGGTGAAGAAAGCAGGCAATGTCCAGCTATCAATTGGAATAGTGTCTGAAATCTTAAAGGCTCATATTCAAACAAGCAGCCATCTAAGTGAGGCATCAACTAAGTCCACATCGAAGAAGCACACGATCCAAAGATGGCAATAACAAAATCCAAATATGATAAAGGGAAAAGTATCAGAGTCTAAATTTTGAATACCCAATTTGTAAAAGGCTCTGGAGATGAAAGGGGAACCCATCTGCAGAGCATCTAGTCAGATTAAGCCTCTGTCAGATCCCCTGTAGCCACAGGTGAGGGACTCGAACAGGTTTACCATCAAGTCGAACCATGGTATAATATGATACATGGTCAGTTAACCTCCCTCTTGACCCAACCTGAATTTGCTCTAGGCTCAAGTATTTCTCACTTGTTTCATAACAGAAATTTCTTCTCTGGCTTTTAAAATATTGATGGTATTTTTTTCTTTCTTATTCTTTCTTTTTATCTTTATATTAGTATTATTATTTTCTTCTTGCTGTTCGGCTGTTTTTGTTTTTTATTTTTTCTGTTTGGTTCCCCAGTTGGTGAAGCACAGGAGGAATGAATGGATAGAGACAATAGCTGATGCAAGGGTGTATCAGGGAGGTGAGGGGGTCTGGGGTTGGGGAGGGTGAGGAGATTTAGGGAGCAAACAATGAATGCAGGAGGGGGAGGGAGCATTAGAACTGATTGTAATGATGTGTATACAACTTGTTTTAAAAAGGGATTAACTATGGAAGTGTATTTATGTGAATACTATAATAAGAAAATTACTAAAAAAAGGAAAAAGAAGAAAAAAACCAAACTTGACCAAAGGTTACCATGGGTGGAGGAGGAGTTGTTGCTTAGAGGGCATGTTAATGGTGGTGGAATAATGCTTTAGGCTGGGTTGACTAGAGAAACAAATCCAGAGACACTCATATATGTGTAAGAGAGAGCTTTATACCATAGAACAAGTGCATATTGAGAAAACATCCCAGCCCAGTTCAGATCAAGTCCATAAGTCCAACATCAGCCCATATATCCAATATGAATCTATACATTCCTCTTCAGACTGATGTAGCACAAGCAATGATGCCAAATGCAGAAAGATCACAGGGCAGTGGGTGAAAAGTCTTGTGGATCCAGTGCTGGTGGAAGCTTCTCAGCGCACGTGCAGGTCTCCATGTGGTTCCTCAACAGGAAGGTGTATCAGAGAGAGAGAGAGAGAGGCCTGCCCCTTTGATGGCAGAATTAAGAGAGACAGAAGTTCTCAGAATCCTCATGAGAAGGCCACGCCCACAAGGAGGGATCACTCAGGCTGTGTCCTCTTTTATCAAGTTGACATGAAATTGTGTAACTACCACAAATAAATTGGAAAAGGATATCAATAATGATTGCACAACATGAAGAGCAAACTCAATGGCACTGAATTAAACGTGTAGAAATGGTGGAATGGGAGAATGTTTTATTTTGTATATTTTGCCACAATTTAAAAAATGATTACATGAATAACAAGGAGTACAAGGAAGAATATGTTCTAGAATTGATTGTGGTGATAATTATGCAACTCTTCTTGATATGATCGAATTGTATGACATGTGGATGAAATGCCAATAAAGCTTTTTAAAAATCCAGAAACAATAAATAAATAAATCAGGACAGAATAATAAAATTTCAATTCCTATATCCCTCCTCCTGCCAATAATAAAGAATCCAGGTTGTAGAATTATTACTATATTATGCGGTCATAAGAAGAATGAAGTGGATTATGTGCAAAATTATGAAAAGATCTTGAGACTGTATGACCAAAAAGAGTGCAAGTTGCAAAAAAAAAAATTATATCCTGCACAATTCTATTTATGTGTGTGTTTGTGTGGGGAGGACACACACCCCCAAAATGTGTGCATGGGTATATGAATACACATGTACAGAAAAATAGTCTGGCACGATGTATGCCAAACAGTTGCCATGGCTACCACACGGAGGAGAAAAGGAGCTGGGAACCAGAGCTGCTACTCTTTATTCCAAACTTCCATACTTCATAAATTTTTTAAAGATGAAGTAAATAATATTATGAGAAAGTTGAGGGACGCTGAGATAGTTTATTGTGCCAGCCTGGCTGATAAACGCAGGTGGGATTGACTGAAGGGCAGAGAGATAAATGGCTTGGTGAGCCTTGCCTTTCTTGTCTTTCGCTCTGTGATCATGGGACCAGTGTGCGGCTGC
>NW_022103920.1:7777355-7778770 GCF_000313985.2 Echinops telfairi | reverse complement strand
GGGGCTACATCAGTAGCATTGCCTAAGGGAGATGCCTTACAAAATATTGCTGAGAGCACCCAGGAAACACCCTCACCACCCGTTATTTCCGCTACACCTGTCACTAAAATTAAGTCTCAAGAAGCTCCTAAAGGTGAAGTTGAGCTGATTACCCAAGAAGAAGCGTGCTATACTCATAAAGATCTGCTCGAGTTTTCAAATACATACAAGCCTGGGGAATATCCCTGGGAATGGTTACTAAGGGTGTGGGATACTGGTACACGAAATGTAATATTAGACCGATCTGAGTTTCTGGATATAGGACCCCTAAGTACAGACTCTTCTTTCAATGTCTCCATGAGAGAGGCTAAGAGAGGATCTAATTCTTTATTTGGTTGATTCAATGAAGCATGGACTGCCAGATGGCCTAGATTGAACCAACTTGAAGTACCTGACCTACCTTGGTACACTGTAGAGGAAGGCATCCAGAAGCTTAGAGAAATTGGTATTTTGGAATGGATCTATCAGGATATTCCCATAGACCCAAAAAGGGGGTGTCCTGAGGACATACCCTTTACCACAACCATAAGGAACAAGTTTGTGAAGTGGGCCCCAGCATCTCTTAAGACTCCTGTAATTGCTATTTTATGTGCACCAGGATTAAAGGTGGGCACTGCCCTAAGCGAACTCTGACATTTGCCCACAATGGGGCTGATTGGTTCCCATGATGGTAGAGGGCAGGTGTCAGCACTGAATCAACAGAGACAGGGTGGGCGTGGTTATAATAGACAACAAGGTTTCCGTAGTAATTAGAGCAGCCTGTCTCGTGTGGAATTATGGCATTGGCTACTTAGCCACGGTGTCCCTAGGAATGAAATAGATGGGAAACCTACTAAGTATTTACGTGATCTCTATAGGCAAAAGAATGGTAGATCAGGTGAACAGCAGAATAAACAGTCACGATCGCTTAATCAATTCCCAGACCTGAGCCAGTTTAAAGACCCACAACCTCTTGAATGAGGGGGATGCTGGGTCCCTTTGAAGGAGGACCCTGCTACATCAGTGAAGGTCTATACTGTTAGTCTGTCTTCTAGCCTTCCCCAAAGGGACCTGCGGCCTTTCACGAGAGTAACTGTTCATTGGGGGAAAGGAAATAATCAAACTTTTAGGGGATTACTGGACATTGGCTAGGAACTGACACTTGTTCCAGGAGACCCAAAGTGTTTTGAAGGCCCACCAGTTAGAGTGGGGGCTTATGGAGGTCAAGTTATCAATGTGGTTTTAGCCCAGGTACGCCTCACTGTGGGTCCAGTGGGCCCCCGAATCCATCCTGTGTTTATTTCCCCAGTTCCAGAATGCATCATTGGAATAGACATACTTAGTAACTGGCAGAACCCCCATATTGGATCCCTGAAATGTGGAATAAGGGTTATCAT
>NW_022103920.1:7767266-7773180 GCF_000313985.2 Echinops telfairi | reverse complement strand
TTTCAAATGTCAGTATTAAGCTAAAGTCATGGTTCTCAAAATTTGCTATGGGTCTCTTTCTCGGGAGTGCCTGAGGTCAAAACTAGTTTGGTAATCATATTAGTATGCTAGTTGTCTCGCTGACCCTCATCCTCTCGTGAGTGAATGTTCAGTAGATTTCCAGTTAGGAAGAGGGATGGTGAACTTAATGAGGGAGAAAGGGTAAGAATTGTATCATCGTTTTTTACTGGGTAACTTTTTAAATTTCATTTTTATTTTAAAACTACATGGATGTATTTCCTCTTGAATATTACAGTGAAACCCGTGAGAGCCAGAATCCATGAGGACAGCTTTGTTTTTCTGGACTGTGAAAGGCACAGCGTTCCCACTTCTCTACTACTTCCTCAAAAAAAATCTTAAAACCAAACACTGCCATGCAGTGGGCTCTGACCCATAGCGACCCTATAAGAGAGTGTAAAACTGCTTGTGTGGTTTGCGAGGCTTTAAACTCTTTGGGGAGAAGAAAGCCTCATCTTTCTCCCTAGGAGCAGCGGGTGGGTTTGAGCCACCAACTTTCTGGTTAGCAGTCCAGCATGTAACCCACGACACCACCTGAGCTCCTCAGTGCTCTCTCTTCATGGAAAACATTTGCATTTTCCTTCTCTGACAGGCTTCTGCTTGACCCAGCACCTGGCTTTCTCAGGTTTTGCTGTACTCCAGAAAATAATATTGGCGAGGACTTACGGAATTTCTGAGTGTGGAAAATGAAAAACTGCTTTAATTCTCCTAACATCGAGATTTTGGGGGTCCATTGAGTTGGGGAGACCCACCTAGGCCATTTGTCTTCAGGTGTATTTCTCAACCTTAGCTCTGAAGAAACTAGTTTTCTAAAAATCACCTTTCAACTTCAGCTTACATATGACCCCTTGATGCTTTGTTCCACGGCCAGTCCCTGTTCTGATGATGTTGAGGCTGTCTGTCTTCTCTTTCCACTGATGTAGTCAATTTGATTCCATCTTTCAATGTGACTACATCTTTCCACAGATGTAGTCAATTTGATGCATTCCATCTGGCGAGGTGTTGAAAAAGGTGTTTGGCAATGCACACATTGTTGGTCTTGCAAAATTCTATTATGCAATCTCACCAAGGCCGTTTCCCAACGACGAACCCCTCCTCTTTGTTTCCCACTCACATATCCCACTCACCAGTAATTATCAGTGCACTGTGACTGCAGGTGTGGTCAATTTCAGACTGCAGAAGCGACACTACCTTCTCACTTATCCTCATCTATCCCACCCGGATTTAGGGACCATTTTAAGAATGTATTTGATACGTTGACAAGTAATGATCAGAGACAGTGTACTTGAGGGATGACATAAAAAATGTCCTGCATGAAGAAACCAAAAGGCCATCAAAAAAACAGGGGGAAAAGCAAAGTGTAAGTTAGAAGACTCTGAAACTAGTTCTTGAAAATAAACAACCTAACACAAATGCAAGACAATGTGTAAAAGAGCCTTACAGAATATTTGAAAGGGCAGCTTGAGAGGCTGAAGCACGATAATAAAATAAACAAAGAATTAAAGATAGAAAACAAAGGGAAGAGCAGACTCAGCATTTCTCAGACTGATAGAACTGAGGAAAAAGTCAAGCTTGGAGTTGCAATATTGAAAGAGTTCATGAGAGGGGGGGAAATTGAATGGTGTAGGAAGCATATAAAGAAGATGAGGCTTCCGCTATCTTTCTATCCTTCTAGCAGACGTGGCACAGAGAAGCTTCTGGAAGATCCATCACCATGGCCACCCTAGGAGAACCCCAAGTCCAGTTCAAACTCACGTGGGAAACAGAAAAGTTATTCCCCAGGATGTACCCCTATAATATATGCCAAACCGAAGGTACTGACTATACACTTGGAGGTCAACTGCATCAAGTTATCTGCCGGAGGGTTATCAGCCATCTAGGGCAATCAGACCCTCAGGTCTGCCGCACTCTAAGGAAAGCCCACTCCCTTCTGATAAGGATAATGGCTGGTTCCCCTGAAGCAGAGCCCAAAGACATCTAAGGTCAAGCCAACTCAGGGAGGACCAAGGCTAGGCTGCCCATCTTGTTAAGTGTGTGCCTTCCTGTCACATGTGTGCCTCTAGTGCCTCCACTTCCTATTGTGTGTACACCCCTAGCTCGTCCCCTTCCTGTTGCATGTATGGCTATTGTACAACTCCTTCCTGTTATGCATGTGGTTACCTGTAATTAGGGACACTTGCATGCCCCATGAGTGTATATAAGCGTAGATCTGGCTGCTTCAGTCATGGCTACCTGCGAGGTGAGCAATTGTATGCTTTATCTAGTCTGAGGTCTCATTAATATTACTCCTCAGTTATACAACTGCCCCTTGGACCCATTCAATTGTGGAGGCTGGTACCCCACAAACTCATATATGTGGGTAATAGTGGTACTGGAAAAATGACACTGCGAAACATCAGCTGACTGGTGAATTTGAGAAGCGTGTAGCCACCTTAGGCATTGATGGCCTTCCCCTTGTGTTCCATACCAACAGCACCTATTCAATTCAACGTGTGGGACACGGATGGTCAAGAAAAATGTGCAGGACTGAGAGATGGCTGTTATATCCAAGCCTAGTGTGTCTTTATAATGTTCAACGTAACCTCAAGGGTTACTTACAAGGTTGTGCCTGACCTTGGCATAAGGATCTGACTCAAGTATGTGAAAACTTACCCACCATGCTGTGTGGCATCAAAGTGGGCAGTAAGGACAGGAACGTTAAGGCAAAATCCATAGTCGTCCATTGAAAGAAGAACTGTCAGTATTTTGACATTTCCACCCAAAGTGACTACAACTTTGAAAAGCCCTTCCTTTGGCTTGCTAGAAAATCAGTGGATATCCTAAGTGGGAGTTTGTTGTCCTGCCTGCTCTTGCCCCACCAGGGATGGCTAAGGACTCAGCTTGGGCAGCACAAGATGAGCATGACTTAGAGGTTGCACAGACAACCGCTCTCCCGGATGAACATGATGACCTGTGCGAGAACAAAGATGGGACCCAGGGTCAGAGGTCTAGTTATACAGGCAATCGCCCTGTGACATCAGTGGTGCAATTGTGTATAAGAAAGAGCTTTATATCAAAGTAATTGTATATTAAGAAAACATCCCAGCCCAGTCCAGATTAAATCCATAAATTCAATATTAGCCCATAAATCCAATCCTAGTCCACAAATCCCTCTGCAGATTCATGCACCACATGCAATGATGAAAAATGCAGAAAGATCACAGGCTAGTGGGTGTAAAGTCCTATGGATCCAGTGGTGGTGGAAGCATCTCCAGGGCTCTCCCAGGTCTCAGCATGACTCAATGTGTCTTGTCAACAGGAAGACAAAGGCAGAAAGAGAGAGGACGTTCCCAGATTCTTCATGAGGTCATGTCCACAAGGAGGCATCATCAGGCTGTGACCTGATTGACAGGCTAGCCTCCACCCCCATATTTATTTATCAAGTTGACAGGAAATGATGTACCACCCCCATGCCCATCTTCGGGATGCTGATGGAAATGGATGGGCTTCAGAGTAAGTGTGGCAGTTAAAACCTTCACTTTTGGTTTGTTTTTTTTGGGGGGGGGGTTGTTTGTTTTTTTGACCCACATTTTTAGCTGTGTGGGAACATATTTGTTTTCTTTCTTGAAATTCAAATCCAAGACTGCTGTAGTCACTACACAATGCCCAGTAGTGACGTTTTGCTTGTTAACTGCCATTCCCATTCCTTTTAGGTTAGCACCATAATAAAGTTGCATTTCAAATACCTTTGTAAAAAAGGATGGACAGAATATGTGATAGTTAGGTTTATTATGCCAACAAGGCCTACATAGGAATAGGTGAGTGGAGTTTAATCAGGTTGCAGCTTCATTAGAGGGCGACTGAGATAAATACTTTGCCCTACTGGCATCCCATCTCTTTCTCCCTGGAGATCACAGCAGCACTCTGCTGCCTGAGCTAGTCCTTTGCCTCAACTGCGTGCTGGACTACTATGGGCCAGGCCAACCTGTGACTCCTGTCACCTTGTCATGCGTGCACCCTCTGTGGTTCCATTGAGACCTGCTTCGCCAAGCTTCTTGAGGATCCTACAGGACTGCTTCGTTATGCAGTGACTGGCCTCTGATATGCCTCAACGTCTCATCTTTCTGCAGTTGCCGCCCCACCCCACCTGTCTTCCTGAGGGCAGGCTCCTCTGTCTGCCTCCTTGATCTTGGACCAACAGCCTTCCTGACTTGAAGGACCTTCAGTATATTAACTGTTCCATGAAAGTGAGTTGAACTGAGCCCTCTTGTACTGCTATGTGAACTAATTAGCTGTTATATTCTTTCTCACTAAATAAATCTATCCATTTATATATGTAAAACCATAAGTGTCCTGGTTTTGTTTCTCTAGAGAACCCTCCCTAACACAGACTACATGGATTCACTGCCTCTAAAAGAATTGGCCAATGTCACGACTACACATATGCTCACACATCACTGCATCACTATTCACAATGGAGGGACACACAAAAGATGGAAACAGCCTAGATGCCCATCAACGACGCATGGATAAGCAAACTAGGGTACACATACACCATGGAATACTATGTATGTTAAAGAATAATGATGAGACTGTGAAACTTCTTATAAATCGATGAACCTGCCGGATATTATGCTCAGTGAAATAAGTCAATCACAAAAGGGCAGGTATTAAATGAGATCCCTATTATTTAAAAAAATCAAGAAAAGGTTTTCACACTAAAAGAAATATTCTCTGATGGTTATTAGGCGTGGGAGGGGGTGGGAAGGTAAATCGCTAACTACCGTATAGATACATGTTAACTTGGGTGAAGGGAAAGGCAACAGGCCATTTGAGGAAGGCGGGCAGAAATGATGGCCGCAGGGGACTGCACTGGAAGGAGAGCAAGAGTTAAAGGCAGCAGAGCGAAACACACCCAAGTCTGCAATAAGGAAGACCTTCTAGTAGACGCATGGATAGATACATAGGCTGAAGGGTGTGGGAGGGAGAGGGAGAGAGAGAGGCACAGCATGCCTGGTGAAGTAGAGAGCCAATGAAAAAGAAGAACATCGTTAACAATTGGGGACGAAGCCGTGTTTGCAAGCATGTTCTCAAACACAGCAAAGGTTGGGAGGGTGGCGCCGCACCAGGCGGTGCTCATTCGTAGGGTTGCTATGGGTCAGCCCAGTAAATCACCTTGACATCACCTTGACGCCAGCCTAGTAAGCTGGTGGGGGGAGGCTGTTTTGTCTTCGGCATTGGGCTCTGTGGCCGAATCCTGGATGAGCTGTCAATTTGAAGCAGGTCTCCCGATCAGTTCGGACCGGTTCCGTAACCGCCACTGTGAACACGGGTCACGTGCATGCTGCATCGCCACCGAAGCTGCTGCCCGTGGTATTGTGATCTGAGAAGAAAACAAAGCTGTGATTTACTCAGCGATGGTGGCCCATCAGGCCGCTTTGAAGTTGGGTTGTTCTCCAGAGTCCTGCCAATAATCACGCTCCTAGAGCTTGAGGGAGAAGGACTGTGCCCGAGCTTTGGGGGAGTATGGCTACTGGCAGGTTTCTGCAGAGTGGCACACATTCAAAGTGGTGCAGTTGGCCTCCATCTTTGAAGAGGGCACAGCTGTTTTTTTCCTACTTGGATCAAAATACCATGGGCAACAGCGCTGGTTGCTATGCAACACACACGTGGCCCTTGTTTATGATGGTAATTACTGAACTGTTTGGAACCAATTTGAAGCCCTGGTTTAAAGAAACAGGAACTCCACTGCCTGCCTGGATGTGGCGGTTGAGGGTAAATTGTTATTATGAAACCGTGTTCTGCATCCTGGCCCACCAGGCCTTGAGGACAATGACCCCAATTAGAGCAGCCAGTCCACGGAGAGGACCACATGGCC
>NW_022103920.1:7764511-7765566 GCF_000313985.2 Echinops telfairi | reverse complement strand
ATGAAGCTGTTGAGAGGGCTGGGTATTAGAGTCTCCGAAAGGTTTTTGCATCTTCAGAATATTTTTTTTAATCATTAGGGGGTGGGGGGGCTCATACAGCTCTTATAATAATCCATACATCCATGTGTCAGGCACGTTTGTACATATGTTGCCATCATCCTTTCCAAAACATTTTCTTTCTACTTGAGCCCTTGATATCAGGTCCTCAATTTTTTTCCTCCCTCCCCCGCCCTCATGAACCCTTGATAAATTATAATTTATTATTTTCATATCTTACACCATCTGCTGTCTCCCCTTCACCCATGATTCTGTTGTTCGTCACCCTGGGGTGGGGTGGGGGGCGTTATACATCAATCATTGCAATCGGTTTCCTCTTTCCACCCCGACCTTTCCCCTACCCTCATGGTATCGCTATTCCCATTATTGTTCCTGAGGGGTTTATAGTACAGCAAAAGCCAGTCACATAGGCTTTTATTGTGACTAGAGGTATTTCAGGTTATATAGCTATATATTGTACTATTATATGCCTGTGTTTGAGAATATTGGCCCATCTTACTGGTGGAGTTTAGGCATACCTGTGTAATGTCATGTTGCTTGTGTCTAGTCTGTGTGCCCAAGTGTACCTCCCACCTGGGCCAGATGACTGGAGTCTGAGCATGAATCTAATTAGTATGTCTGATTTCCCTTCAACCACTTTATTGTGACATGGACAGCCAATTTTCGTTTAGTGCAGGCATTTGGGGGAGACAAACCCCCTTTGTCCCTATATTGTAGCTACCTTTCAGGATTTTGTTTTCTTTTAGAATGAAGAGACATCAGTCTCAGTATCAATCAAAGAAATAAAAATAAAATCCATAATGACTTGGCTACTATGGTAGTTACATAATCTGGTGTCAATTTGTAAAGGGGTGGAGTCTAGCCTGTAATCAGGTTGCAGCTTGATGACCTCATTTGGAGGTGCCATGAAAGATAAATAGCCAGATACACACACACTCTGCTTCCACTTCCTGCTAACAAGACATATGGAGCTATGCTAGAGCCCTGGAGCTGGAGGA
>NW_022103920.1:7760042-7763448 GCF_000313985.2 Echinops telfairi | reverse complement strand
TTTTCAGTAGATGGTCTTGTCTCAAGGGCAAAGGCGCAGGGGAGATTTTTATAGCAGTGACTGGTTGGATTACCTGACAGAAAAGTGTGAAATGGAGTCACGTAGGACAAAGAGGGGTGTGGCCTATACCTCAGCCAGAGTTTTCTGTCCAATGAAGAGACTTCGTTTAACTCCTTCTCAGGCATCACAGGGAAGTTGCTTGTTTCTCTCTGAACCCAGCCAGTTTAGGTGCACGTGAGTATGGAGGGTGGAGACTGAAGGGGAGGGACCTGAGAGTCAGGTCAAGTGAGAAGTACTGGCCCAGAGTTTCTGGCATTTCTCCAAAGCTACATGTAAACATAAAGTATCTGGTCCAACCCAAGCATGGTATTCTGCATTGCCTCACGCATGTGAAAGTTGGACATTGAATAAGGAAGGCCGAAGAAGAACGAAAACATTTGAATGGTGGTACCGGAGAAGAATATTGAAAGTACCATGGACTGCTAAAAGGACAAACTGATATATGTTAGAAGAAGGGAGACCAGTGTGCTCCTTCAAGGCAAGGAAGGTGAGACTTCATCTTGTAGACTTTGGACATATTGTCAGAGAGACCAGTCCCCGGAGAGAGACGTCACTGGAAGAGGAGAGAAGGAGGGAAGGCCCTCAAGGAGATGGGTGGACACCGTGGCTGCGTCAATACGCTCAGGCATAGCAATAATTGTGAGGATGGCGTGGGATGGTGCAGTGTTTCGTTTTGTTGGGCAGAGGGTCCCTGTGGCTTGGAGCGGACTCAAGGGTACCTAAGAACATCTGGTCCAAGGAATATGTGGATCAAGGCCTCGGGCATTAAAAAAAAGAAAACAGCTTTAACAGGCAGGATAGGCCAAGGACTTTGAGGTTCCAGCGCTGACCTCTTTGTAATGTGTGACCCAGCCTGCTGAGTCCACCCCAAAGAAGCACCCTTTAGCGCCCCACATGGTGTGTGTGCAGACTGGGAGCATTGCTTCACAAGTGCCCTTTCTATCTCCTTCCAGGCAGAACACCTACTCTGGTCAGAGGCTCCGTGAGTAAAAGTGGGCTTTGTTTTTGTTCTGCCTGTGGCCATCGTACCAGGTTTAAGGTCAGTCAACAGTGGCCTCTCCCTGGGGTCGTGGGACATGATGTGTTTTTACTGTTTGAGCCCATTGTGGCAGCCACTGTGTCCATCCATCTTATCAACGGTCTGCCCCGTTCCCTGTCTCTTCACTTAGTCGTGCATGATGTCTTTCTCCAGGGACTGGTCTCTCCTGACAACATACTTAAAGCACACGAGACAAAGTCTTGCCATCCTTGCTTCTAAGAAACATTCTGGCTGTACTTGTTCCAAGATATATTTGTTTTTTCTTTCATCGGTTCCATGATACTTCCAGTAATCTTCACCAGCCCCACAATTGAAATTCATCAGTCTTCTTTAGTCGTAATTATTCATCTTCTAACTTTCACGTGTGTATGCACAATTGAAACTATCAGGGCTTGGATCGGGAACACCTTTATCCTCAAAGTAACATTCTTGCTTTTCAATACCGTAGAAGTCTTGTGAAGTATATTTAACCCCATGCAATGTGTCTTTTGATCATTCTTCAGTGAGCATTGATTGTGGATCCAAGGGAGATGAAATCCTTGAAAACTTCTATCTTTGCTCCATTTATCATGATGTTACCTATTGCTCCAGTTGTGATGGTTTGGGTTTTC
Organism: Echinops telfairi; assembly: GCF_000313985.2. Classification (NCBI taxonomy): domain Eukaryota; kingdom Metazoa; phylum Chordata; class Mammalia; order Afrosoricida; family Tenrecidae; genus Echinops; species Echinops telfairi. Next base: position 7,761,738 of record NW_022103920.1, on the reverse strand, counting down.
TTTACCCTGAGCTGTGATCCCTACTAAAGACTACAATCTTTGATCTTCATCAGCAAGGGCTTTAGGGCCACACCACTTACAGCAAGTAATGTATGCTATCTGCGTATCACAGGTAGTTAATGAACCTTGCTCCAAATCTGATTCCCCTCATTCTTCTTCACATAAGCCAGCTTCTCTGAACATACAGATTGGATAAGTGTGATGAGAGGATACAACCCTGATGCACACCTTTCCTGAATTTGAACCATGCAGTAGTCCCTTGTTCTAATCACACAACTGCCTCTTGATCGATACACAAGTTCTGACTGAGCACAATGAAGTGTTCTGAAATTCCCATTCCCCTCAAGGATAGCCATAGTTTGTTATGATCCACACCATCAGATGCCTTTGCATAGTCAGGAAAACACACAGAAAAACAGCTTTCTGGTATTCTCTGCTTTCAGCCAAGACCCATCTGACATCAGCAATGATATCCCTTGCTCCACATCCTCTTCTGAATCTGGCCTGTATCTCAATGTGCTGCTGAAACCATTGCTGGGTGAGCTTCAGCAACATTTTACTTGCATGTGATAGCAATGATATCGTTTTATGATTTATGCATTCTGTTGAGCCACTTTTCTTTGGAACGGATACAAAATATGGATCTCTTCCAGTCAGTTGGCCAAGTAACTATCTTGCAAATTTTCAGGCTTAGACGAGTAAGGGCTTCCAAAGCTTTATCAGCTTGTTGGAACATTTCCATTGAGATTCCATCAATTCCTGGAGCCTTGCTTTTGGCTAATGCTTTCATTCCAGCTTGGACTTCTTCCTCCAGTACCATTGGTTCTTGCTCATGTGCTACTTCTAGAAATGGTTGAATGTCAACTAGTTCTTTTTGGTACAGTGACTCTGTGTATCCTTTCTATGTTCCTTTGATGCTTCTTGCATCATTCAATATTTTGCCTGTTGAATCTTTCAATATTGAAACTGGAGGCTTGAATTTTTCTCGAGTCCTTTTAGTTTTGATATGCTGAACATGTTCTTCCTTTTTAGTTTTCTAACCTAGGTCTTTGCACATTTCAGAATAATAATTTCCCTTTGTCCTCACCAGCTGCCCTTGACATTTTCTGTTCAGCTCTTTGACTTCATTATTTTTTTCCCACGTGCCTTAACTAAGGGTAGGAGTGGGGAACCTTTTTTCTGCCAAGGGCCATTTGGATACTTATAACATCATTCTTCAGCAATATTAGTCAAACGTTAACTAACTCACCCCTAATGCGAAGACTGGGACTGCTTCTCTTTGTTAAGTCTTGTGATATTAGCTCTTCATGATGACTTCCAGGGTATTATTGAGCTCAGCTCCAGCTTCCTTTCTACCACCAACACCAAATTTGCCAACTACTGTTACTTCCTCTTTGTTTCCAACTTTTGCTTTCCAATTACTAATAAATATCAATACATCTTTGTTACATGTACAGAAAAAAAGCTACATGAGTTTTTGTTGGGTGAAGTGTTTTATATATGCCTAAGACAGCGGTTCTCAACCTGTGGGTCGTGAACCCTCTGGGGGTCGAACAACCCTTTCAGAGGGGTCGCCTAAGACCATCAGAAAACATATATTTCCAGTGGTCTTAGGAACCGAGACACTGCTCCTCTATCCGTCTCCAGGAGGGTCAGCCCACATGCAGATACGCCCACATATGAGTACCCGGCGTGA
>NW_022103920.1:7757017-7758491 GCF_000313985.2 Echinops telfairi | reverse complement strand
ACTTTGAGAATTTCTTAAATAGTATGTTCTCTCCATAGTAAGTTCTTTTCAGATAATTTTAGGTTTCTGTCTGTCGTTGTTATAGATTCTCTGTCCAAAGAATTCCTTTTGATATTTTTGACAAAGTTGGTCTTGTTTTCATAAATCCCTTTAGTTTTTCCTTATCTGAAAATGATTTTTTCTCCCTAGTATGTAAGGAATAATTTTGCCAGAGATAAAATTCTTTGTTGGCAGTTTCTATTTTTCTTTCAAAAATTTGAATGTATCACTCCCTTCCCATCTTGCCTACATGTTTGGGTAGGAGAACCTGAACTTATCCTACGTGGTTGGCATTGATATGTGACTATTTTTTGCTGTGCTGCCTTTAGGATTGTTTCCTTTTCTTTAATGTCGGAAAATTTGATTATTAAATGCCACGGTGATTTCCTTTGGGGATCAGTTCTCTTTGGAGTTCTCTGGACTTCCTGAGTAGTTATTTTAAGTTCTGTCATAATATTAAGGAAATTCTCTTATTACCTAATCAACTATTTTCTCTGTGATTAATATTTTTCCTTTATGGTCTAGGATATTTACCAAACATATGTGGTTCCTTTAGATAGTGCCCCTGGTATTATTAGTCTTTCTTCAGCTTTGTTGGTCATTTTTATAACTTCTTATATTTTGGTCCCCAGTGATTTATCTTCGAGATCACTGATTCTTGTTTCCATCATTTCAGTCCTTCTATTTTGTTCGTTCAGTGTTATCCAGTTCTAATATTTTGATGTATGCCTTTTGTATTTCTATTTGATGGTGTTCAGTTATCTCTAGCTTTTACTCGTTTTGTCAGAACGGCCTTTTAGGGCATTCCCAAGTGCCTGTGTAGTTACTTCTATAGATTTTTTTTCTCCTACAAGTTACTTAAAGTCACTGGAGGCCATTGCTATAATCTCGCTCATGGGAAGAGCCTTCCTTGGTCCTCTCTTCCCCCAAGAACTCCTCTGGGTCTGTGTCTGCATGTGCTGTAGTTAATTGGGTTTTTCTCTCCTCTTTCTGCAAATGTGTAGAGATCAGCTGCTTTTTCCAACACACAAGTGTAATTGTTTGCTTGTTTGTTTGCCTGCTTGCTTGCTTCCCTGCTTTTTATACTTGTCTCTGAATACAAAGCAATCCCCATAAACCTATTGTGGAACCTGGGTAGTCAAGGGTGGCCAGGCAGTTCGACACCAGCCTAACCTCAGCAGGAGCCACAGGCAGAAAACAATGGATTATTGCCTCCATCAAGGTCCTGTGAGGTAGTTAGTTTATTGTGCCAACCTGGCCGATAAGCACGTGTGGGATTAATTGAAGGGTGGAAAGATAAATGGCTCGGTGAGCCTTGCCTTTCTAGTTCTCAGGTCTCTTGCTTTCTGATGGTCACACTAGGGTGCAGTTGCCTTAGCTAGTTCCCTGCTTCAGCTGGCAAGGCTCACTTCCTGCAAGACATCCCTGAGGAGAA
>NW_022103920.1:7753944-7756093 GCF_000313985.2 Echinops telfairi | reverse complement strand
TAAAATAAATGTTTAAATAAAAGCAATTATATAGTGTTTTAATTATCCTATCCATAAATCCTCACTTCAAAATATAAATTTAACACAATTTGTAAACATGATGTGGCCCACGTGAATCTTACCTATTGCACCTAATGGCCAGAGTTTTTTGTGTGTGTGTGTGTGTGTTTTTTTTTCAGTAATGTAGTATTTATTGTTCTGGAATAAATTATGAATTTAGCAATGTATTTCTAAAGCATATTGACCCTTAGGATCATCATCCTCTTTTTCTCTCTCTCTCTTTTTTTTTAATGGAGCTTGACACCCTGATCTAGGGGAACAGTCTGCTATCAGTATCAGAAGGGAGTCAACTGTGCTTTGAGAGGGGTGGACAATAGAGCCTGATTGCTCTTAATGACAGCCTCCAGGCATGTAGTAAGCAGCCAAGTACTTGTAGCAATCATCTTAAAAGTAGCCGCTATTATGGGGGGAGATTAGGGGGATGAGTTTTAGTCAGGAGAATGTGACTGAGAGTCATCTCCAAATCACAAATGCGAATGCCTTCCTCCACCAGACTCTTGCCTTCCAGACTCGATTATGAGAGTGGAGAATTTGTCCGCATACAATTCATAGTTTCCCACAGACCACACCTCTGAGGAGTCTTTCTTTCAGTTGCATCAAAGCTGTCAAAAAGCTGCTGGAGGAACCTCCACTGCACCACACTGTTGGCTGTCCACAGAGTCCATTAAATTGTATTAGATCACTGCCTGAGAACCCTGGCTCAGCCAAGTTGACACAAAACATAAGCATCACATGCCTGTTATCAGGACAGTCCAACCCATAGAAAAAGCAATCGTGCTATGAAATAGAATGTCAGTGAAAAAGAGGAAGACACTGACAACATGATGGCAACAATGAGTACTTCTATTTCCAACTTTTGAAGGCAGCACCACGCTGCTCTCCCACATGTCAGTTTGTCACACTCTGGTGACCGCTATACTGCCATGATGCCAGAAGCTACAAGGAATCAGCTGCCATGTTGGAGGAAGTAACCTCTAAACCTTATGCATGCCTCAAAACATTATCAGATATTGAAGGCTGTGGAGGACTAGCCTCCCCATAACCGAATGGGTGCAAGGGACAGTTGTGTAATTGAGGGGTAAATTAAAGAGACATCAGACAAGACAAAGCTTGCAAGGGCTCACTTCCTCAGTCATGACTTCAGGAGCCAGGTTAGAGGAGGGAAAGCAAAAATAATGTAATCTCACATGTTTATATAATCTCAGGCACGTAGGTCACGGTAAACACATACGTAACAGTGTTAGGGACCGGGAGTGATTACCCTTACAATGGAAGGAGAGGAAACACAAGGCTGCAATAACAAAGAAGCTTTATTATGCTAGCTTAAGCCAGGGCTCAAGTCCTTAGGTACTTAACCATGAGCACCATCTTGGACAAGAGCCCCGAACAAAGGGAATTTCGAGGTTTTTATTTACAAGGTATACTTAACCAGGGCGTTCCCAGCCCACCCCTCCTGTCAATCCGCTGATTGGCTCATTTGAGTTAGGTTGGCAGTCTGGTCCTTTGTGTAGTTCCTGCGCTGGCCCTGTCGTCCTCCCATTGGCGGTTGGGCCCATCGTCTTGCTCCCAGGTTGGCTAGCCTCAGTTTCCGGGTATGTCCTACTTTGTACTGCTATGAAATATGAAACCAAGGCCTGCCTGAGGTCGCGGAGCCAGTCATGGAGGCAATCTGGCTTTACAACAGGAAGGGGTTGTACAATAGGCATACACATAACAGGAGGGGGATGAGCTAGGGGTGTGCATGCAATAGGAAGGGGAGGCACGAGGGACACACATGTGACAGGAAGGCACAAAGGTAACAAGACGGGCTGGCTCTAGAGTCAAGATGTCAACCTAACCTGGGTCGTCTGAGTTGGCTTGACCCTAGATGTCTTTGAATTCTTCTCCAGGGGAACAACCCATTATCCTTATCAGAAAGGAGTGGGCCTAGTTAGGGTGGGTCTGATTGCTTTTGATGCAGATAAACTTCAGGCATATAGCCTTGAAGCAGTTGACCTTCAAGCTTCTATAGTAGCAGCCACATGCTTGCAAGTAACACTTTAAAATTGGCCTTATAACATGGAACAACATATCAACCTGTGTGATCACG
>NW_022103920.1:7741580-7752372 GCF_000313985.2 Echinops telfairi | reverse complement strand
CCCCACTATCATGACCTTTAATGCCTCCCCCTCCACTATCATGACCTCCACTATCATAACATTCCTCTAGTTCTTTAATGCCTCCCCCCCGCCCCCAATCCACTATCTAACTAGACCAGAACATGTACACTGCTACATTTAAGAGCCTGTAACACAGGGAATCCAGGACAGATAAACCCCTCGGGATCAATAATGAGAATAGAAATACCAGGAGGGGAAGGGGAAGGTGGGGGGAGCAAGGGGAAATCAACCACAATGATTGACACATAACCGCGCCGCCCCCCCAAGGGTGACAAACAACAGAAACGTGGGTGAATGGAGACAGCAGATGATGTAAGATATGAAAATAATAATAATTTATAATTTATCAAGGGTTCATGAGGGAGAGACGGTTGGGGAAGGAGGCAAAAATGAAGAGCTGATAGCAAGGGCTCAAGTAGAAAGAAAATGTTTTGAGAATGATGATGGCAACATATGTACAAATGTGCTTGACAATGGATGCAGGTATGGATTGTGATAAAGCTATAAGAGCCCCCAATAAAATGATTTAATTTTAAAAAATGATGCTCCAACCATGAAAGCCAGTGTTGAAAAAATTGAAGAATTCTACCAATGACTTCAGTCAGAAATGGAACAAGCGTGTAATCAAGATTCATTTATAATTATTGGTAATTGGAAACGAAAATAAAGGAAGGTTTGGAAAATGTGGCCTAGAAACAAAGTTGGAGATCACATGACAGAATTTTGCCAGATCAATGACTTTTTCATAGCAAAGGCCTTTTTTATTTCAGCCATAAAATAGCAACTATACACATGGACTTCTCCAGGTGAACCACACAAAAACCAAGTTGACTGTATCTGTGGGAAGAGATGATGAAGACGCTCAATATCAGCAGATAAAACCAGGCCAGGGCTGACTGTGGAACAGACCATCAATTGTTCACATGTACGTGCAGGTTGCAAATGAAAACAAGTCTACAAGGGCCAAAATACAACCTTGAATTTGTCCCACTTGGATTGTGAGAACGTCTGAAGAACAGATTCCGTGCATTGAAGCGACAGAAGACCTCGTGAGCTGTGGAAGGAGAGGAAGAACATCGTTCATGAGGAAAGCAAAAGATCATTAAAAAGAAAGAAAAGGTCAAACCGGAAACTTACTCTCAAGCATTGCGTAGCTAAGTCAAGTGGAGGAAATGATGACGTCAAAGAGCTGAACAGAAAATTCCAAAAGACAGCTCAAGAAGACAAAGATATTATAAAGAAATGTGCAAAGACCGAGGGTTAGAAAGCCAAAAAGGAAGAACATGTTCAGCAGATCTGAATGGATTCAAGAAAAATTCAAGCTTCAGTTTCAATATTGAAAGATTCCATGGAAAAAATATTGAATGAGTCAGCAAGCATCAAAGGAAGATGGAAAGAATACACAGAATCACTGTACCAAAAGAACTAGTTGACATTCAACCATTTCGAGAAGTAGCACATGAGCAAGAACCAATGGTACTGAAGGAAGAAGTTCAAGCTGCAGTGAAAGCATTAGCCAAAAGCAAAGCTCCAGAAATTGGTGGAATACCCATGGAACTCTTCCAACAAGCTAATGAAGCCAGGAAATGTGAAAGACAGCTAGCTACTTGACCAACTGACTGGAAGAGATCCGTATTTTGTACCCATTCCAAAGAAAGGTGACTCAACAGAATGCATAAATTCTAAAACAATATCATTACTATCACACGCAAGTAAAATGTTACTGAAGCTTACCCAGCAATGGTTTCAGCAGCACATTGACAGGGAGCAGCCAGAGATACAAGCCAGATTCTGAAGAGGATGTGGAGCAAGGGATATCCTTGCTGATGTCAGATGGATCTTAGACGAAAGCAGAGAGTATCAGAAAGCTGTATTTACTTGTGTTTTCCTGGCTATGCAGCGGCATTTGTCTGTGTGGATCGTGACAAACGATGGGTAGCCTTTGTAAAGCCAGCTAGCTTCCGTGGCTGGTAATCATTTAATGATTTAATAATTTAATCAAATTAAATCATTTGATCTCGTGATCTCGGGCAGGCTGTGGTTTCATGTTTCCTAGCAGTGCCAAATAGGACATACCTGGAAACTCCAACCGGGGAGCAGCACAAAGAGCCCAATGGCAGAAGGGAGGACTACCCAGCCAGCGGGGGAACGACACAAAGGACCAGACTGCCAACCTACCTCAAATGCGCCAATCAGTGGATTGACTGACGGAAGGGGGGCTGGGAACACCCCTTTACATATACCTTGTAAATAAATACTTTGGAATTTCTTTTGTTCAAGGCTCTAGCCCAAGATGGTGCGCATAGGTAAGCACCTGAGGACTAGAGCCTGGCTTAAGCTAGCATAATAAAAGCCTCTTTGTATAGCAGCCTTGTGTTTGATCTCATTCCATTGAAGGGGAAATCGCTCCAGGTCCCTAACACCTTGAGAAGAATGAGAATTTCAGAACACTTCATTGTGCTCATGTGGAACCTGTACATAGATCAAGAGGCAGTTGTGCTAACAGAACAAGGGAATACTGAACGATTTAAAATCAGAGAAGCTGTGCTTCAAGATTATATCCTCTCATCATACTCATTCAATCTGTATGTTTAGCAAATAATAAAAGAAGCTGGCTTATATCAAGACCAGATTGCTGAAAGTGAGGAAAACTTGAAGCACTTGCTGGTAAAGATCAAGGATTACTTCCTTCAGTATGGATTACAACTCAATGTAAAGAAAACCAGTGAAACACCTCACAACTGGACCAATAGACACCATTATGATAAACAGAGAAAAGATCGACTTTGTGAAGGATTTTGTCTTGCTTGGATCCACAGATAATACTCATGGAAATAGAAGTCAAGAGATCAAAAGGCATGTTGCATTTGGTAAATCTGCTGCACAAGACTTCTTTAGGCCGCAGTGGTTCTCAACCTTCCTAATGCCGTGACCCTTTAATACAGTTCCTCATGTTGTGGAATAAAATTATTTTTATTGCTACTTTATAACTGTCATTTTGCTACTGTTATGAGTCGGGCAACACCTGTGAAAGGGTCCTTGTAATCCCAAAGGGGTCGTGACCCACAGGTTGAGAACTGCTGCTAGGGTGTTGAAAAGCAGGGGTGTTACTTACTTTGAGGACAACAGTATGGCTGACCCAAGCCATGGCATTTTCAATTGCCTCTCATGCATATGAAAGTTGGGCATGAATAACCAGAGAAGAGATGGATTGACAGAGGAGCTGCAACAATGGGTTCAAGCATAGCAGTGATTGCGAGGATGGCTCGGCAGGGGCAGGGTTGCCTTCTGTTGTGCATAGAGTTGCGATGAGGTGGAACTGACTCATCGACACCTAACAACAATAATCCACGTTGTTTTCCACAGTGGTTGTACCATCTTATAACCCCCATGTATGAGGGTTCCAGTGTGTTCAGACCCTTGCCAAACTTTGTTTTCCGTTTTTGTGGGGGCCTTTTTTTGGAGGAGGGGGCTAAACTTTGTTCCTCATCTGGGGTTCTTAGTGAAATATTTCTGCAACACACTTTAGCGAACACCAATATCTGAAGACAACCACCTCTATGAAAAGGCCAGTGTCCTCACCATGTACAAGCCTATGGGCCTTAGTCACCATTCAGGCCTGGAACTGAACTCACCCTGTAGATCGGTTTTCAGCCTAGCAATAAACAAGTCTGTTGTGAATGATAATACTAAGGAGATAGCAGGCCTTCAAACAATCAGCCCTTTGTGATGAAAAAGATTGCATCTTTCCAAGTGAAAAGTCAGCAGGCAGGAAAGGTGGACTAGAAAAGGGGGATTGGGAAACGCAGCTTGGAAGTGATTGCCATGAATGACAGGGAGTCAAATGTGTATGAATGGCTGAATGGAAAATTGATTTGTCTTGCAAACCTTCACCCAATTCACAGGAAAGATTGAAAACAACACGCATGTAAAAATCTCCTTTTTGACACACAAAAGACCACCACCATCACAACAAGATATCCAATACACACTCAATTTTGGGACTTTAAAATAAAGGATGAGAAGTCATACATATTTGAACAAAGTAGAATGTATGCTTGGGTTAATTATGTGAGACTGGGAAGGCTAAAAATAAGGAAGTTAATTTTGCCTAAGTTAGCTTATCCATGGCAATTTGGGGAACTTTAAACTAATGGGATGTATCAAATTACATGGTATTCTTTCTGAGCAAGCCTTTACAATTTTATTTCGTAGCCTCTCCTTCTACATTGGAGGGAGGAGGGTTTGGTTTTGTTTTCAATCCAGCGGACTCCTATATAACACCTCTGCAACCGATGTTAGCGTATTAAAAGCAATCATTTTAAAATATAAAATTTGCTCTCCGAGATTAGAGTATGGAAGAACGACGAGGCTTCCTACTCCTGTAAAGATAAATGTACTGTCTTGGAAACCCACAAAGCTAGTTCTACTCTATCATATAGGGTCACTATGAGTCAGCATCCAGTGGATGGCAGAGAGGATACAGTAACTACACAAAACTTAATTGATTGGGGGCGGGGGAGGAGGGAAGAACACCAACAACTTGAATTGGTGGCAAAGGACGTTTTGTTTTTGTTGCAGGGTGTTAAGAATTTCAAGATGGAGCAACAGAAACAAGGCCCAGTGAGGGGTGGGGGCGGAGTGAAGGATGGGACTGGGCTGGGTCAGGTAGGTCTTTGACCTTGCCAAGGGCATTCCGATGAAAGGCCTTTCTAATACATGGAAATCCTGGCAGAATTGGCTGGCTTCAGCAGGAAGTGGGCGTGGCTAGAGCTTCATTCAGCTTAAGGGCAGGATAAGGAGGGGGAGGTCCTGGTGGGGCGCCAGACTCAAAGCCAACACCATTGCTGTGCATATGGTTCAGGTTCACAGGCACCCTCTTGGAAAGAATTAAACAATGGTTGTTGCTAGGTGCTATTCAGTCAGTGAGTTAGTCTGGGTAGACTAGAGAAACAAACGGCATAGTCACTCATATATGCATAAGAGAGTTTTATATAAAGGGTAAGTGTACATTAAGAAAGCATCCCAACTTGGTGCTGTCCAAGCCCATAAGTCCAACATTAGCCCATATGTCCAACACCGATCTACAGAGTTCTCCCTCTCACAAAACACACGTAGCGATGCCGCAGGAAAGCCGAATCAGTGAACATGTAAGCATCTCAGCCCTGGCAGGGGTCTCCACACTCCTGCTCCAGCACCCAGGGCTGCATCAGGGCAGGTCCATGTGGTTTCTCCTCAGGGATGTCTTGCAGGAAGTGAGCCTTGCCAGCTGAGGCAGAGAACTAGCTAAGGCAGCCGCACACTGGTCCGACCATCAGAGAACAAGAGACCAGACAGGGGAGGCTCACCAAGCTATGTATCTCTGCGCCCTTCAATGAATCCCACATGAGTTCATCAGCCAGGTTGGCACAATAAACCTTAACTATCACAGTCGGTTCTGACTCAAAGTGACCCCACCTACAACAGAATGAAACACTGCCCAGTCCTGCACCATCCTCATGTTAGGTTTCTGGGGTGGTACACCTCGGTTCTGGCTTCACAATGCTGAAAGAATTCATGGGGCAGATGCACATTTGTAAATCCAAGTAACTTTTATGAGGGAAAGGGAAGTTGTTAGATCTCTCTGGAGCTAGATTTATACCTCGGTCCTTGGCTCCACGCGAGAAAGAATTCACGCCGAAGCCTGGTTCGTGATCGAAGTGAGTTTTATGAAAGTTAGAAGAAGTTTCAGGTTTACACGGCACCCAAGGGGCTCCTCCCAGACACGCGGCCTAGCTGGAAGCGGCTCTGCGTCCCGCAACGCGTGCCAAAGCTCTCTGCGCCGGAGTTCTCTCCCTTCCGTCTAGGTCCTTCTCCCGTCTCGGTTCGTGTCCTTGTTCTTGTTCCCCCTCCCCTCCGGGCTTCTGCCTTTTCAAGGATTCCACAGGGAGGCGTGGTGCAAGACCCCTGGTCGACCCCATTGGCTGAATTGAATTTACCTGGCTAGGTGATCCAATTTAAGTTCACGCCCACCCCTGCCTACTGGCGGAACCCTGAACATGTGCGCTGTGCCACTCCTTTGTTCCCCCCTAGCTTGGCCCTCTGGGCACGCGTTAATGGACATCCCCCAGTCCTATGCTGGCCTACCTAACAAAGTCTCAGGTATGACAGTCTCCAAAAGTACACACTATCTCTGGAAAGTGTGCAAGGCTGTGATGTGTGTGTGGAGGGGGTAGGGGGTGTGTGGGAAAGTTTGCAACTGAAAGTGGCTGTTTCAGAGGAGCGTGGAAAAACAGGAGCTCTGAACCTGCATGTGGAGCCAACAGCAGGAAATCCCAAGACAGCCATGAGAATTCGTGCCTAATGCTGGAGGAGAGGAAAGGTTTCTCGAGTCGGTAAGACCTTGGTCCTTGGCTTTGCACGATGAAAGAATTCCCACTGAAGCCCGTTTTGTAATCCAGGTGGGTTTTTATGAAGGACAGGACACGGTTCAGGTTTTACAGTCTCAAAGGGGTTCATAACTGGGCACGAGCAACTTCGTGGAAAAGAGCACCCACGCGTGCAGAAAGGGGGCCAGAGCGGCTGTAGCAAGAGCAGGGACTAGAGAGCGAAGGGGCCAGAGGGACTGTGGGCCCTGAGAAGGCCCAGAATGGGTGCATGCGGGGCCGAACAAGCCCTGAGGGGGCACACCCAGGCGGCCTCTGTGCTCCCCCACCCTCTGACCTGCCACTGAACAGGTGCAGAGGATGGCCTTCCCACAGACGGGATATTTGAAGCCTCTGGCTGAGGAGGCATGGTTGATGGTACTGGTTATCTCTCTTGGCTGGGGAGAGCCCACCTGAGTGATGTCATGAGCCTGGGCCTAGTTTGGATCGCCTAGGTGTACCTCCAACCTGGCTGGGAGCTTGAGTAGGAGCATGCTCAGTTTGGGGTCTTCATAGGCATCTAATGGTTGCCTCCTCTAGGGGGCCTTTGCAGGCATGGAAGGGACAACCCCTTGGCCCTGAATCTAGCTACCTAACAGAATCTCCCCCTCTACTTGAAGCATACACTTGACCAAGAGAGAAGAGATCTGTGGCCTACCTGCTGCCTGCTTTTGTCCCCTCCCATCCCCACTGGCTGTGGAAACCTGGTTGAAGGTATAGTCCAACCTTATTGGCTGAGTTTAGGCGCACCTGTGTGGTGTCATGTGGCTGGTGCCTAGAACGGTGCGTGGGCCCAGATTGGATATCCCACCTGGGCCTAGGTGGTCTGAGTATGCTCAGTTCTGGATTTTCCCATAGGTATCTAACTAGTTGCCTGATTTATTTCCAACCCCTTTATTGTGGCATTGACTGCTAATTTTTGTTTTGTGTAGGCATTTGGGGCAGACAACCCCCCTTTATCCAGGACAGATAAACTCCTAGGGACCAATCTACCAGAAGGGGAAGAGGAAGGTGAGGGAAGAAAGGGGGAACCGATCACAATGACGTACCCATAACCCCCTCCCAGGGGGGTGGACAACAGACAAGGTAGTGCGGGGAGACATCAGATAGTACAAAACCTGAAAAAATAATACTTTGTAAATTATCAAGGGTTCATGAGGGAGAGAGGGAGGGGGAGCGAGGGGAAAAAATGAGGAGCTGATACCAAGGGCTCAAGTAGAAAGAAAATGCTTTGAAAACAATGATGGCAACAAATGTACAAATGTGCTTGAGACAATGGATGTATGGATGAATTGTGATGAGTTGTATGAGCTCCCAATAAAATGATTTAAGAAAATACCATGGCATATTTATTAATTTAATTTCTATTTAATGCACTTATATTCATGGCAACTTAAGTCCTACTCTTGAGGAAGGCAGGGTGCTACCCTAATCTTGTAAAAGAGATGGCTCTCCAAAATAGCCACAGGCACAGAGTCCACATAATTCCATGTGGAAGGGCTGTATGAATTGACTATGTCTCACCAGTGCTTCCCATTTGGGACACTCCAGGACTCCAATCTGTAATGGAAGAAGTAAGACCAGAAGCCTTGGAGGCAAGGATGACTAGACTTCTTCTGACATACTTGGGACATATTGTCAGGAGAGACCAGCCCCTGGAGAAGGACACCATATTTGGTGGAGTGGAAGGGCAGGGAAAAAGAGAAAGGCTCTCAACAAGATGGGTCAGCATAGTGGCTACATCACTGGACTCGGGCCTGGGAACAATTTTGAAGATGGACTGACAGTGCTTCATTCTGTTGGGAATAGGGTCACTGTGGGTTGGAGCTGACTCCATGGCACCTAATAACAACAACAGGATTCCAAAAGGAAGAGGTAGTTTTGGGTGCTATTGAGTTTTGGGTGCTATTGAGTTAATTCTGGTACACAGTGTTAGAAGGGAAGAAAGAGACCCCAAGTTCCATATATAATGTATGGAGAACATTTATTAAGTCTTAAACAGGACAACAACAAGATAAAGACAAAGACACATTATCTGGATGAGACAGGCTATCAACATCAGATCATTTTGGCATCCAAGGGTTTACAGAGAATTGGAGACATAAATAGGACATGAGAGGACAAACTGCCACAGAAACATGATTAGCTGCAGATCAATATATCCACTTACAGGTGGGACTACAGAAATTGTAATGGGATTAAAATTGGATTTATGAGATTAATCTGGGGTCCTCCAACCTAGGCAGTCAGGATGTGAATCATGACTATGTGACCCTCAAACCACAAGGTTCCATCAAAGATATATAGTTCCTAAGGGCTAGATTGCCCTTCAGAGGACAGGCTAAGAAAGTGATGATAATCTACTTTCTAATATACTCTGCCTATGGGCAAGCCTATTCACTTAGCTGACTCATGATTAGAAGGAAGTCAATGGAGCCTTAATAAACGTGGGCACTCAAAAAGTGGATTTTTGACCATCGCTATTATTCATAGCCTTCTGCGACGTAGTGCTCAGATTGTAAACTAATACAACAGCTTTCGTGTATAAGAGTACAACTCTGCCAAATGACTTTCTAGGTTGTAATCTTTATGGTCACATACAAGTAAAATGTTCTGAAAATCAGCCAGTGATGGTTGCAGCGGTACATGGACAGGGATCTGCTAGGTTCAGGTCAGATTCAGAAGAGGGCATTGAACAAGGACTATCATTGCTGACAGGTGGATCTTGGCTGAAAGCAGAGAATACCAGAAAAATGTTTCATTTTTGGTGCCATCGAGTTGGTTCTGACTCATTGCAACCCTATGTGCAACAGCACAAAACAATGCCTGGTCCGTGCAACACTCATAATCGTTATTGTGATTGAGCCCATTGTTCCAGCCACAGTGTTAATCCATCTTTCAGAAGGTTTCCTCTCTTTCACTGCCCCACTACTTTACCAAGCAGGGACTGATCTCTACTGATAACATGTCCAAAGAACGTGTGATAAGTCTTGTCATCTGTGTTAGCCTCAGTTGACTAGAGAAACAAATCCAGAGACACTTAATATGTGTATAAGAGAGAGTTTTATATTCAAGAGTAGTTGTGTATTAAGAAAACATCTCAGCCCAGTCCAGATCAAGTCCATAAGTTCAATATTTGCCCATAAAACCAATATTAGCCCATATGTCTGATTCTAGTCCATAAATTCTTCTACAGACTCACACAGCACATGCAATGATGCTAAAAGCAGGAAGATCACAGGCCAGTAGGTGAAAAGTCTTGTGGAAGCATATCAGCACTGGCATGGCTCTCCATGTGGCTCCTCCACCTCCAGGGCTCTGGCTGCCATCTGCATAGCTTCATGTGGCTTGTCAACAGAATGTGAAGTAGAGAGGCGTTCCCAGAATCCTCAGAAGAAGGCTGTGCCCATATAGAGGCATCATTGGCAATGATCTGATTGACATGCTAGACTCCACCCTTTGGCAAGTTGTCAGGATATTATGTAACTGCCACACCATCCTTGCATCTAAGGAGCATTATGGCTCCATTCTTCCAAGACATATTTGTTTGTTCATTTGGTAATCCATGGTACTTTCAAAATTCTTCACTCCATCATAAATCCAACGCATTTATTCTCTTAGGCTTTCTGTATTCAATGTCCAACTTTCACATGCATATCAGTTATAATCCATATTGAAGGCTACAATCCTTGATTTTCAGGCTTTACTCCATCCATGTCCTTATGGCCCATTCAACTTTGAGAAGGCAGCTCTTCCTCATTCATATTTTGAGTGCCTTCTGACCTGAGGGCCTTATCTGCTGGCGCCATCTCCAATAATGTTCTGCTTCTTTTCGTGATCATGTTTCGATTCTGTCCATAAGGTTTTCTGTGGCTAATTCCTCCGAAGTGATAGCCTATTCTTCTTCTGTAGTTTATTCCTAGTCTGAAAACTCTGCTGAAACCTTTTCACTATGGGTGACCCTGGTGCCTTTAAAATACCAGTGTCATAGCTTCCAGCATCACAACAACACACAGGCACTTCAGTATGCAACCTGCACATCGATCAAGAGGCAGTTGTGCAAACAGAACAAGGGCATACTGCATAGTTTAATAATATCAAGTAAGGTGTGTGTCAGGATTGTATCCTCTCACTATACTTATTCAATTCATATGGAGCAAATAATCAGAGAAGCTGTGTTTTATGAAGAAGAATGTGTCATCAAGATTGGCAGAACAAGTGATCCAAAATCAATGTCAAGGAGGGTGTGGGAGGCCTTGCAGGGCTGGATCAAGGGCAATGTAACCAAGAGGAATGCCTAAAACCCAAATGAAGGCAGAACATGATAGTGGGACAAGAGGAAAGTACAAAGAAATAGAGGAAAGAAC
>NW_022103920.1:7737687-7739828 GCF_000313985.2 Echinops telfairi | reverse complement strand
ATGGCAACAAATGTACAAATGTGCTTGACACAATGGAGGGATGTATGGATTGTGATAAGAGTTGTACAAGCCCCCAATAAAATGATTTAAAAAAATGTTTTGTCTTGCTTGGATCCACAATCAGTGTTCATGGACGCAGCAGTCAAGAGATCAAAGGATACATTACATTGTACAATATGCATAAGATCTCTTTAAGGTATTGAAAGACAAGGATATTACTTTGATGACCCAAGCCATGATATTTTCAATTGCTGCTATGCATGTAAGAGTTGGACATTGACTAAATTCGACCAAAGAATTGATATATTTGACTTGTGGAGATGGTGATTGATATTGAAGGCACTGAGGACTGCCAAAACAAACAAATCTTTTTTGGAAGAAGTACAGCCAGAATTCTGCTGTACAATGAGTCAGAAGTGACTCATTGGCATTCAACAGCAAGAATAATCTTTATGGGAGCAGATTGCCCAATTTTTCTTTCAAAGAACCACTGGGTAGGGGCGATAGATAGGGTTATTGTGCCAACCTGGGCAATAGGAACATGCATGATTGATCAGGTTGCAATTTGATTGGAGGGCAAAGGGATAAATGGCTCTGCACAGCCTGCCCCTTCTCTCTTGTTCTCTGATGATCAGACCAGCTGTGACTGCTTTAGCTAGTTCTCTGCCTCACCTTGTGAGCTACACTACCTGTGGGACAAGTCAACCCGTGGATCGTGTTGCTAGAGCTTGAGGCTCATTCAAGACCTGCTTCGCCATGCTGCTGGTATGTACATTGCTTGAGCTTGAGGTTGGTGGATCCTGTCACCTTGCATTGCTTGAGTTCAATATCCCATCCAGACCTGCTTTGCTAAACTCTTGAGCTGTGATTGTTGGTGGTCCACCCTGCTGTTTGCTGCTGCCTGTGGACGGACTTATCTGCATTACCTGAGGGAAGACTCAGTTGTCTGTTTCCTTGACCTTGGACCTGGCAGCCCTCCTGAGTTGAGGACTTCCAGTGTATTAACCATTCCAGGGGAGTGAATTGAACTGAATCTCTGTACTACTGTGCAGACTAATTGGCCGTTATTTTCCATTGTGCTCTATAAACCTATCTGAATATATATATAAAATCATAAGTGTCCTGGTTTTGTTTCTCTAGAGAACGATGCCTAACACAATTGGTACTGGGAGTGGTTCTAGAGCAATGGTTCTCAACCTTCCTAATGCTGTGACCCTGTAATACAGTTCATGTTGTGGTGACCCCCAACAATAAATTATTTTCGTTGCTACTTCATCACTGTAATTTTGCTACTGTTATGAATAAGGCGACCCCTGGGAAAGGGTCATTTGACCTCCAAAGGGGTTGTGACCCACAGGTTGAGAACTGCTGTTCTAGAGAAACAAGATCATAAATATGGACTTCTCGAATTGGTTCTTCAGCTTGATTAAGCCTAACAGCACTGAAAATGCTGCCTCTACACCTAAAGGCATGGATAAGTGTGCCACTATTGCCAGAGAGAGTGGTGTCAATCTATGATGTGCCGTCGAAAGCTAATATCCACACTATCACCACCAATAGATGAAGTGCTGGTGAGAGGAGAAGCTTTGGGTGATCGTGTCTTTGATATTTTCCAGCAGTTTTGTCAGGATGAGAAGCATAGGGAAGCTGGTTGTCTGTTCCTCTTTACAACAGAAAATGTGATCAAGGAAAGGGATAATTTCAGAACCTCAGAAGCATGTCTCAAGTGTCAACCAACAAACCAAAAAGCTCCTGTATGTGCTACAAAGGAGAGCCTTCTCTCCTCCAGGAACAGAGCCGACATTGCTGAGAACCAAATCCAGAGTCTTATCATACAAGTAGCTGAGTTACAGCGTCAGCGGAATTGCAGGTCTAGAACAGTGTCTGATATTAAAGTAAGGGCATTAATCAGAAAGAAATGGGACCCTGAAACACGGGATGGAAACATATGGCCTGATTATCCAGAAGAGGAAGATAATGAGCCCCTAGAGTCGATGAGCCACCCCAGTCAATAGATCTACCCCTCCCACTTTAAGGGATTAATCCGCTATCAGCAAAACAACTCACACTTGGGTAGATTAACCAAACTGTTCAAGCTGAAAGGCTGGCTGTATCTAGAGCATTGCCTGGGGGAGATGCCT
>NW_022103920.1:7729610-7737587 GCF_000313985.2 Echinops telfairi | reverse complement strand
CCCCCCCCTCACACACATTATTTGCTCTAGACCTGTAACTAGAATCAAGTCTTAGGAAGTTCCTAAAGGTGAGGTTCAGATGATGACGCCAGAAGAAGTCCACTATACTCATAAAGATCTGCTTGAGTTTTCTAATATGTACAAGCAGAAACCTGGGGGATATCCCTGGGAATGTTATTGAGGGTGTGGGACACGGGTGCAAGAAATGTAACATTAGACCAGTCTGAGTTTCTTGATATGGGGCCCTAAGCACAGATTCTTCTCTCAGTGTCTCAGCAAGAGAGGTGAAGAGAGGATCGAATAGCTTGTTTGGTTGGTTCGCTGAAGCATGGGCTGCCAGATAGCCTAGATTAGACCAACTTGAGGTACCTGCCCTGCCTTGGTACACTGTAGAAGGCATCCAAAACGTAGGGAAATTGGTATGTTGGAATGGATATATCAGAATCATCCCATAGACCTAGACCCAAAAAAGAAGTGCCCCGAGGTCATACCTTTCACCACAACCACAAAGAACAAGTTTGTGAAGTGGCCCCAGCTTCTCTAAAGACACCTGTGATTGCTATTGTACGTGCACCAGGATTAACAGTGGGCACTGCCTTAAGTGAACTCTGATATTTTTCCTACAATGGGACTGAGTGGGCCCCATGGTGGTAGAGGGCAGGTTTCAGCACTGAATCAACAGAGACAGGTTGGGCATGGTTGTCATAATGGACAATAAGTTTTCCATAGTAACCAGAACAACTTGTCTTGTGTGGACTTATGACATTGTCTACTTAGCCAGAGTGTCCATAGGAGTGAAATACATGGGAAACTTACTAAGTATTTATGTGATCTATACAGGAGGAAGAATGCTGATCAGGTGAACAGCAAAATAGAAAGTCACAATCACTCAATCAAGTTCCAGACCTGAGCCAGTTTACAGACCCACAACTCCTTGAATGAGGGGAAGACCGGTCCATTTGAAGAAGGACCCTGCTACATCACCAGAGGTTTATACTGTTAGTTTTTCTTCTAGCCTTCCCCAAAGGGACCTGTGGCCTTTCACAAGAGGGACTGTTCATTGGGGGAAAGGAAATAATGAAACTTTGGGAGGATTACTATTCACTGGCTCTGAACTGACACTAATTCCAGTTTTGAAGGCCCGCTTGTCAGCGTGGGGCCTATGGAGGTCAAGTTATTAATGGAGTTTTAGCTCAGGTACACCTCACAGTGGGTCCAGTGGGCCCCTGAACCCATCCTGTCTTTATTGCCCCAGTTCCAGAATGCATCATTGGAAGAGATATACTTAGTAACTGGCAAAACCCCCTTATTGGATCCGTGAAGTATGTAATAAGACCTATTCCTATTATGGTAGGAAAGGCCAAGTGGACACCATTAGAACTGTAGGAATTGTCTAGGAAAGTCTTAAACCAAAAGCAATACTGAATTCCTGGAGGGATTCCAGAGATCAGTGCCATCATGAAAGACTTGAAGGAGGCAGCGGTGGTGGTTCCTACCACATCCCCATTAAGTCACCTATTTGGCCTGTAAAATAACAGATCTTGGAAAATGACAGTGGATTATCATAAATTTAACCAGGTGGTGACTCCAATTGCAGCTGCCATTCCAGATGTGATTTCATTGCTTGAGCAAATTAATACTTCTGGTACTTGGTATGCAGCTAGTGATCGGCCAATGCTTTCTTCTCAATACTAGTGTTGGGGGACCACCAGAAGCTGTTTGCCTTCAACTGACAGGGATAACAATACACTTTCACAACTCCCCCGCAGGGGTACATCAACTCTTCTGTCCTGTGCCATAACTTGGTCTGCAGGGACCTTGATCGCCTGTCTCTTCCACTAAATGTCACTCTAGTCCATTATATTGATGACATTGTGCTGACTGGACCCACTGAGGAAGATGTATCCAAGACTCTAGATTCCTTGGTACAACATCTGCATGCAAGGGGTGGGAAATCAACCCATCAAAGATTCAGACACCCTCCACCTAGTATAACTTCTAAGGGTTCAGTGGTGTGGGGTGTCAAGACATTCCTACTAAAGTGAAGAATAAGTTATTGCATCTGCACACAACCCCCCCAACAACTCAAAAGGAGGCAGAACACCTAGTGGGTTTCTTCAGATTTTGCAGGCAAAATATCCCTCTTTTGGGTGTTCTACTCCGACCTTTTTATCAAGTGACATGAAAAGCCTCCAACTTCCAGTGGGGCCCAGACAGGTTCAGGCTGCCGATCAAGTTGCTTTGCCACTGGAACCATATGATTCAGCTGACCCAATGGTGCTAGAGGTGTCAGCTGTAGATAGAAATGCAGTGTGGAGTCTTTGGCAGACCCCTATTGGCGAATCACATATTAGACACTTGGGATTTTGGAATATAGTCCTGCTATTTTCTGCAGACAATTACTCCCCTTTTGAAAAACAGCTGTTGGCCTGTTATGGGCCACCAAGTCACCATGAGGCCTGAGCTGCCCATCATAAACTGGGTATTGTCTGACTCACAGAGTCATAAAGTTGGACGTGCACAGCAACACTCCATTGTTAAATGTAAGTGGTATATATGAGATCGGGCCAAAGCAGGACCTGAAGGTACAAGTAAGCTGCATGAAGAAGTGGCCCAAATGCCCACCGTCTCCACTCCTGTCACAGTACCTTCCTTCTCCCAATCTGCACTGATGGCCTCCTGGGGAGTTCCTTATGATAAGTTGACTGAGGAACAGAAAAGTCATGCTTGGTTTATGGATGGCTCTGCACAATATGCAGGTGCCACTCGTAAGTGGACCTTTCTGGGATCTCCCTAAAGGACAAGAGGAATCCTCCAATTGGGCAGAACTTTGAGCAGTGCACCTGGCTTTTCGGTTTGCCTGGAAGGAGAAATGGCCAAATGTGAGATTGTATACTGATTCATGTGCTTGGCTTGGCTAGATGGTCAGGGAATTGGAGGGAACATGATTGGAAAATTGATGACAAGGAGGTATGGGGAAGAGGTATGTGGATAAACCTCTCTGAATGGGCCAAGAAAGTAGATAATTGTGTCATGTGAACGCTCATGAAAGCATTACCTCTGAAGAGGAGGACTTTTAACAATCAAGTGGATAAGATGACACACACACTGGGGAGACTGGTCCTCCTCTTTCTGCCACCACTCCTGTCATTGCCCAATGGGAACATGAACAAAGTGGACATAGTGGCAGGGGTGGAGGGTATGCATGGGTGCAGCAACATGGACTTCCACTCCAAGGCTGACTTGGACACTGCCACTGTTGAGTGCCCCATCTGCCAACAGCAGAAGCCAAATGTGTTAGTCTGGGTTGACGAGAGAAACAAATTCATAGACACTCATTGAGAAAACAGCCCAGCCCAGCCCAGGCCAGATAAAGTCCTTAAGTCCAATATTAGACTAGATGTCTGATACCAATGTATAAATTCCTTTTTAGACTCACGCAACACGTACAATGACACTGAATGCAGGAAGATCACAGGCCAGTGGTGGAAAGTCTTGTGGATCCAGTGGTGGTGGAAGCATCTCAACGCTAGCAGGGGTCACTACATGGCTCCTCCAGCTTCAGGGCTCTAGCATTGCTCCATGTGCCTTGTCAGCAGGAAGATGAAGTGTAGAGTCTGAGTGTATCTGGCCTCCAGTGAGCTATTTATCTCCATGGTGCCTCCAAATGAGGTCATCAAGCTGCAACCTAATTGATAGGCTAGATTCCACCTCTTTGCAAGTTGACACCAGATTATGTAACTACCACATCAACAAGATATGGAGACCATTCCTTGGGGAGATCAACCAGCAACATGGTGGCAGGTTGATTACATAGAACCACTTCCATCATGGAAGGGCAGTGTTTTGTTCTTACTGGAATAGACACCTACTCTGGATAAGAATTTGCCTTTGCTACATGCTTTGCTTCTGCCAAAACTACCATTTGTGGACTTACAGAATGCCTTATCCACCAGCATGGCATCCCATATAGCATTGCTTCAGAACAAGGAACTCACTTCACAGCAAATGAAGTGCGAAATGGGCCTATACCCATGGAATCCACTGGTCATATCATGTTCCTCATCATCCTGAAGCAGCTGGCTTGATAGAACAATGGAATGGTCTCCTACAGAAACAATTACAGCACCAGCTAGGTGGCAATGTTCAGGGCTGGGGCAATGTTCTCTAGGAGGCTGTATATGCTCTAAACCAGCAGCCAATATATGGTGCTGTGTCTCCAATAGCCAGGATTCATGTGTCCAGGAGTCAAGGAGTGGAAGCTGGGGTGGCACCACTCACTACTACTCCTAGTGATCCACTCGCAGCATTTTTGATTCCTGTCCCAGCAACCCTATGTACTTCAGGCCTGGAGGTCCTGGTCCTGAAGGAAGGAACTCTCTCACCTGGAAACACAACACTGACTCCACTGAACTAGCAGCTGAGAATGCCCCCTGGCCACATTGGGCTTCTCATGCCTTCAGATCAATGGTCCTCAACCTGTGGGTCGCGGCCCCTTTGGGGGTTGAACGACCCTTTCACAAGGGTTGCCCGATTCATAACAAAATGACAGTTATGAAGTAGCAACAAAAATAATTTTATGGTTGCGGGGTCACCACAACATGAGGAACTATATTAAAGGGTCACAACATTAGGAAGGCTGAGAACCACTGCTTTAGATCAACAGGTCAGGAATGGTGTCACTGAGTGGTGTGATTGATCCTGATTACCAACAAGAAATTGGATTGGTGCTACATAATGAAGGTAAATAAGAATATATCTGGAATCCAGAAGATCCTGTAGGTTGTCTCTTAGTACTACCATGCCCACTGATTAAAGTACATGGTAAACTATACAGCAACCCAATCCTGACAGGGTGTCTAATCACCCAGACCCCTCAGGAATGAAGGTCTGGGTCACCCCATCAGGCAAAGAACCATGGTAACTCTAGGTGCTGGCCAAGGGCACAGGTAATACAGAATGGGTAGTAAAAGAAGGTAGTTCTATCAATCAGTTACTACCATGTGATCAATTGCAAAAATGAGGTTTGTGATCGTATTTCCCCTTTATGTGGGCTTATTGGATGTCTTTCCTTTTTTCAAGTACAATGTATCAGATATCATTAAATTCAATGTGCTTTCATTTATATATATGATAGGTGTGTGATTTCATTAATGTCTGGAAATTATATATGGATAAAGAATTGTATACAGGTGTGAAGTTGGCAAGGGGTGGATTGTGATAGATTTATTGTGCCAATTTGGACAATAGGAACATGTGGGATTGATCAGGTTGCAGTTTGATTGGAGGGCAAAGGGATAAATGACTCTGCACAGCCTGCCCTGCTCTCTCTCGCTCTCTGGTGATCAGACCAGCTTGTGGCCGCTTTAGCTAGTTCTCTGCCTCACCTTGTGAGCTACACTACCTGTGGGACAGCCAACTTGTGGATCGTGTTGCTAGAACTTGAGGCTCTTTTGAGACCTGCTTTGCCATGCTGCTGGTCTGTACATCACTTGAGTTTGAGGCTGGTGGATCCTATCACCTTGCATTGCTTGAGTTCAATATCTCATCTAGGCCTGCTTTGCTAAGCTCCCGAGCTGCTGACTGTTAGTGGCCCTCCCTGCTGTTTGCTGCCTGGGGGCAGACTCTACCTACATTGCTAAAGGGAAGACTCAGTTGTCTGCTTCCTTGACCTTGGACCTGCAGCCATCCCGAGTTGAAGAACTTCCAGTTTATTAACTGTTTCAGGGGAGTGAGCTGAACTGAGCCTCTGTATTGCTGGGTGGACTAATTAGCTGTTATAGTCCTCCGTGCTGTATAATATATATAATCATAAGTGTCCTGGTTTTAGTTCTTTAGAGAAACCTGCCTAACACAGTAAATTGGAACTGCCAAATGAACTTTGCAAGGGAGGTAAAATGAGGTTGGGAAAGACTTTTTTAAGACCTTGGAAGACATCCAGAACAAAAAATCATATCAACGGGAATGAGGGGGAATGCAGAGTGGCAACCCAAAGCCCATCTGTAGACAATTGGACATCCCTTTACAGTAAGGTGACCAGATGTCCCGCTTTGGGCGGGATAGTCCCGATTTTTTGCATTTTTAAAAAGTCCCGATTTATGGAAAGAATGCACGACAAGCTAGGGAATGGTCTATTTGGTCCATATAGACCAAATTTTTAATCAAGAACACCCACTCCCCACCCCATCCTGGTCAATGGTGTCCGCTTTAAATCTGGTCACCTTACCTTACAGAAGGGTCACAAGGAAGAGTTGAGCCGTCAAGGTGCAGTACAGCACTGATGAAACATACAACTTTCCTCTAGTTCTTTAATGCATCCTTGCCCCCTCCCCCACTCTCATGATCCCAATTCTACCTTACAAATATGGCTAGATCAGAGCATGTACATGGGTACAGATAAGAGCTGGAAACACAGGGAATCCAGGACCGATAAACCACTCAGGACCAATGATGAGAGTAGGGATACCAGGAGGGCGAGGGGAAGGTGGGGGTGGGGGGAAACAGGGAACCGATCACAATGATCTAAATATAATCCCCTCCCTGGGGGATGGACAACAGAAAAGAGGGTGGAGAGCGACATCGGTCAGTGTATGACATAAAATAATAATAATAATAATGTATAAATTATCAAAAGAAATAAAATTAAATTAAATTTTTAAAAATGTATAAATTATCAATGGTTCGTGAGGGAGGGGAAAAATGAGGAGCTGATACCAAGGGCTCAAGTAGAAAGAAAATGTTTTGAAAAGGATGGCAAGAAATGTACAAATGTGCTTGATACAATGTATCTATGTATGTATTGTGATAAGAGCTGTATGAGCCCCCAATAAAATGATTTTAAAAAAAAGATCTTGGAAGAATAGTTGGCAAGGTGTGAATGCAAAGTCTAAGCATGCTAGCCCTCCCACAAGACTTTCTCCTCCAGATTTCCCCACCAACCAGCTCCTTTGAGTTTCTTCGTGGTCTGGTTAAAATGCTTGTCTACCAAGCAAGAAGTCAGCGCTCCAACCTCACAGGTACTCTGTAGGAGAAAATGGAACTGTCTCATTTGTTAAGTACTATTGTCTCGGAAACCTGGCAGGGCAGTTTTATAGGGTGGTTCTGATTAGCAATCAATTCAATAGATGTGGATTTGATTGGCTGTTTTGGGGCATCTTTCTTAAGCAAGTCCTCAAATTTGGTCCCATAGGGAAGTGCCCCTACTTAATGGCATTGTGTAGTTGTTGCCGGTGCCCTTGAGTCTCTATTGCATCATAATGATCCTATGAGTGACTCTGTGGGCAGAGTAGAGCTGGCCCCCAGGGCCTCCAAGGTTGTAGTCTTTACAGAAGCAGACCGTCAATTGCAGAAAGCGATTGGTGACTTTAAACATTGGCATTGTGAGCAGCCCAAAGTCTAACCCACCAGGGCTTCTGGCTGCAAATCAAAGCTGCCTCCACAGTATCCTTTTTTTTTTTAACACACTATTTTCACTTTAAAAAAAACAACCAACCAACCAAAAAATCCTTAGTTTTTCATTATCCTGTCTTCATTTCCTACATTTACTCTTTGTACAGAAGCCCATAATTTTTGTCAAACCGATCCATTGTTAACCATTCCTAACGCCACAGGGTTTCCAAGACAATACTTCTTAGGGAAGTAGATGCCAGGTCCCATCTTTGTCCCACAGAGAGGCTTCTGGTTATCAGTTGGACGCTGAACCAACACAGCACCATGGCTCCTTCAGAGTTTTTGAAGCAGGTACTTAATTAGTGGTATAAACAAGCCTGCTGAAGCTCCGTAGGCGGGGCTGACTCAGGTGGATCCAATCAGGAGCCCGATAGCTAACAAGGCGTCAGGCTCCGCCCCCAACAGGCGGGCCCAATCAGGAGCTGGGTGGCAAACAAACGTGCCCTCAGTTCTGCTCGGGAGTGCAGCCTCGCCGAGACCCAATGGGAGGCAGTGGCCCCGCGGCCTGAGGGCGGAGTCGCATAAGTC
>NW_022103920.1:7697963-7729036 GCF_000313985.2 Echinops telfairi | reverse complement strand
GGCCGAGAGCCGCCAGGGCCCCGACTCGGAGCGCGGCGGCGAGGCGGCCCGGCTCAACCTGTTGGACACTTGCGCCGTGTGCCACCAGAACATCCAGAGCCGCGCGCCCAAGCTGCTGCCCTGCCTGCACTCCTTCTGCCAGCGCTGCCTGCCCGCGCCGCAGCGCTTCCTCATGCTGCCCGCGTCCATGCTCGGCCCGGCCGACACCCCGCCGCCCGCGCCCGCGCCCGCCGCCTCGCCCTTCGCCACGCAAGGTAAGGCCGCCCGTGGAGCCCGGCTCGCGCGCCGCTCGCTCGCTCGCTCGCTCGCTGGCTCTCGGCGCCGGCCCCGGCGGGCGGGGGGAGGGGCGGGCGGGTCCGGCCACTTTGTTTGATGATTGATTGCAGATTGGATGCCGCCCGCTCCCCTTCCTGCACGCTGGGGTCCGTTAGCTCTACGAGTCCCCTCCGCTGGGGACAAAGGAACTCGGGGACGGGGTTGGGTCGCCTTTCTCTGTGCAAGCCTTCATTCCGAGAGGCGTGGAGCCAGCCGGAGCGGGCTGAGGTCGCCGGTTTTCTGGGGCTGTGCAGACCCCGGCTGGCAAGGCTGGAGCTGGCAGTTGTTCGCGCTTTTTCTCTCTTTAATTTGGGGGGGGGGGTGTTCGCGCGCGCGCGTGCTGTTTGTTAACTGGATAATGAGACTTTTGACAGGCAGCCCCCACAGCGAAGGTTAACAGGTTTGAAACAGGGAAAGTAAGTTAACGAGCGCGGTCGCGGTGATTGTTAGAGCCGACCGCCGTTGGTTGCCGTGGAGCCAGTTTCCAGCCCTGAGGACCCCGTGAGTGCAGGGGAGAACTGCTCCTTACTGTTTCCAAGGCCACTCTTTGGAAGCAGATAGCCAGACCCGCTGTCTGCAAGGTTGCCTATGGCTTTAAGGGCGGGAGGGAGGATTAACACACCTACTCCTCACTTACCGACTGTCTCGATGTCCAACATTTAGTATTTGCAGGACTGAAAAAAATCTCCATCTGTTTGCGCACCAGCAAGCCATGCCTGGCTGTAAAGGAAGCTGGCTGTGATGGTTGAGCTTACATGTCAACTTTGGCTGGGCCAAGATTCAAAATGGTTTGGCAGTTACGTAATGAGACTTAATTTGGCAGTTATATAATGGCATAATTGGGCAGTTATGTAATGACCTAATTGGGTAGTTATGTAATGATGGGATTTGACAGGTAGTGATGCAGTCAGCCTCCATTTTGTAATCCGATGTGGTCATCCTCCATTTTCACATGCTACCGAGTTTTGCATTCGTGACCTGGTGTTTGAAATTTATGCTTGTCAGAAAGTGAGGACATCTCTATTTGAAAAATGCAAAGTAGCCCTGGTGGGTGGCATAGTGGTTGCAAGTTGGGCTGCTAAGTGCAAGGTCCGCAGTAGGAGACCACTTGTGGGCTGGGTGGGGGGAGACAAAGAGTTAGCCTTGTAAAACATGCAAAGTAACTGGGAAAGTTATTTTTAGTATTATTAAAAAGAAAATTTTGTTAAGCCAATTAAAGTGAGCAGGGTTTATTGAGTGAAAAACAGTTTTACAACCAGCACCCCAAAATGAAAATGGTGATTGTGCTCTAGTTTGCAGTTAACATTGCCCTTTCATTTGGTTGGTTAATCGTTTTTAATTTCTCTTTTGAGACAGTGGGTCACTAAATGGCTAAGCTAGTTTGTCCTAATTGGATGAATGTTAATTCCTGCTCATGAGTATTACGAATGCCTGCTAGCTCATCCCTATATTTAGATTCTGCATAAGGTTATTGTTTCTTGTAAGTGACTTTCTGAGTAATTTTTATTTAGTCTTTGATTGAGGGGAGCTATGTTAACTCTTGACTATTTAAAAAGTTTTAACAACTCCCACCTTTTGGTCATCTTGGCTGTTGAAGATGTCACCAACTGGACACGTTACTCAGACACCCTCAGTCAAGCCATTTTCTTTATGTGGCCCTTTGATACAGGTTCCTGATGACTATGTGTAGGACAGGGTGAAGCTGCCCCTGTGGGTTTCCAAGACTGTAGCCCTTCATGGAAGCCTCATCCTTCTTTCAATAGCAGTGGTTCTCAACCTTTCTAATGCCACAACCCTTTAATACAGTTCCTCATGTTGTGGTGACCCCCCCAGCCATACAATTATTTTCGTTGCTATCTCATAACTGTAATTTCGCTACTGTTAGGAATCTAAATGTAAATATCTGATATGCAGGATGTATTATCATTGTTACAAATTGAACATAATTAAAGCATAGTGATTAATCACAAGACAATATGTAATTATGTATTGTGAAATATTTGTGTTTTCTGATTGTCTTAGGCGACCCCTGTGAAAGGGTCATTCGACCTCCAAAGGGGTCAAGACCCACAGGTTGAGAACTGCTGTTCTGTGGAGTTACTCTCCACAGCTCACATTGCTGTTGGCCGTCTAAGAGGTACATGACATTTCAGATCTCTGGCTTCTTTGCAACATATTGGTTGTTGAGGATGAATGGCAGTTGTTTGTTGAATGTGATGGTGATTCAAAACATTTGTCTTTTGAGCAAACATCTTGTTAGGGAGACTATAACAAGAACTTGGGAGAAAGATGAGGCTTTCTACTCCCATAAAGAGTTACACCCTCGGAAACCCACAGGGTCAGTTCTACCCAGCCCCATATGGTCACCATGAATCAGAATAAACTGGATGATAATAAGATGACTAAAACTAAGGGTAATTCTCCAGAATCCAGAAAATTCTTCTGTGGTTAGATGGTCCAAGAGAAAATCCACTGAATGATCAAATGGGTTAAGAAAATAAAAGATTTAAGGAAACAATTAGTCCAAAGGGCTAATGGATCCTGTGAGCCACAACTTCCAGTATTCAGTAACCAGAAGAAGCAGGTGACCACTACCAACCACTCTGGTTAGGATCAATATAGAAGGTTCTACACAGAGGGAAGAAAAAAAGTGGGATAAACCCTAAAAACTTAGAAAAGATGGTGCTTTCTGGTCTGATAGAGACACTCAGAATCAGGAGATTGTGGCCCATAGACACTCTTTAGAACTGGACCTGAGCACTCCCAGAGATCAATTGCCAGATAAGCAACAGATAGACCTGTAAGGTGAATAGTAAGTCCAGAAACTATTACTTCTCAGAACAATGAACCATACCAGACCAAAAGGGCAGACAAAGCTCAGAAGGCACATGGGAAGGATCAATGGAAATAGAGCACAGGGATAGTGGGAAAAGTACTATTACATTGGGGATTGCAGCTAATGTTATGAAACAAAATATGTATTGTTCAACGCAAACTAAAATGCTCTGTAAACTTTCACACAAACTACAATTTTAAAAAAGAGATTTAATGTGTTAAAATTTGGATCAGCGCTTATAATTCTAAGCAGTCTACAATTTTTAAAATTGTGTATTTCTGTTTCTATTAAACCTGGGTTATTTATGGAAGTGCAACAAGCAGTGTGTGTTGGTTACAGTACGTAAGCCATTTTCTTCTGTGGTAGGTACTCTAGGACTAGTCTATTGTCTAGTACCACTTCTGCAAGATAGATTTAATAATTGCTATTGTAGTTTGATTCTGCAATTGCATTGTCCATGATAAGTCTGATTAAGGTATTTGCCCCCTGTTGGACTGGAGTAATCTTAAGCTTAGTAAATAGAGAAGTCAGTTTGGGATTGTTTTAAAGGATTCAACGAGACAATAGACAAGGGACTTCAAAAAGTTGTGGGGAAATTCCATATTTTTCCATCTTAAGGCCCTTGACTAATGGGTAGGGCAGTTGTGTTACTTTCTTAGTGCTGCTGTAACAGAAATACCACCAATTGGTGATTTTAAAGATCACAGTTTTATTTTCTTAGAGGCTGGAAGTCCAAGTCTGGTTTTAGGAGCTTTCTATCAACATGGCATCCCTGATTCCTTGTCATTCATCACATTGCTTTTTGTGCCTACAGCATTTTAACATGTTGTACAAAATTAGTATAGTGTGCTTACAAAAAATACTTCGTCCCAAGGGAGCAGTCTGATTTGGAAAAACACATAGCATCTGCATAAAATACAGTAGTATTTGATATCTTAAAAGTGGTTAGTGTTTTAGATACATCTTATATTGATAATAATTTCATACAACAAGAAAATTCTGTTCTCAAATGGGACTATAGCCAAAGATTTATAGCATGTGTTTTTTGGGGGGGTGGTGGGGGGGACACAATGCAATCATTAACAGTAATGAAGATGTGTTCTGGGAGGGCATATAGGAAACCAGGTTTTGACCTTGTGATCTTGGGTGCAGCTCCACTTCAGGACAGTACATCATCTACTTTTTCTGCTGTTGAGGATAGCTGTCTACTTTGATGATCTCAAATGAGTTTACATTTTAAGTTAGCTAAAGGCTCGTGGGACTGAGTCTGAAAAAGCCGTCTTTAGTTGGGAGGCATGTACCTGGGAATCTTATCTGTTGAGTTTCACTGTTGTGTGAGTGGTGGGCAAGACTTGGAGCAGCCCTTTTCAGTGAGCAGCCCTTTTCAGTGATATTTTTTCTCATATATGGATCAAGTACTCATTCAGTGATATTTTTTCTCATATATGGATCAAGTACTCATGAGTACCAAGAGAAGTGTTTGGGCCAGGGTAGGTAGGTGTAAAGAATTCTGAGATGGTTGGAAGATAGATTGTGCATCTTCCATATGAGAAGTCAGGTATGTCTGCTGTCCAGCATACTAAAGATAATATCTCTGGCCTTCCAGCATGCCTGATGTCTAACATCCTGAAGATAACATCTCTCTGGAGAGGCAGTTTAATCATAAAGATTAGGGTTCCCTATGTTGTCATCAACTGGTCCACTTACCATGGTCCCATGGTCCCTGGCTGTAGGAACCAATGCCACAGTGCCGATGCTGTGGTTTATGCTGTAAATCATGAATAAGTTATAAACTACTCTTGGTCTCTCACCATGGACCTTCTATCAGTCTCCATGAAACTGGTATCTGGTTAGCCTACAAGTAGAATAAAACCTTCCATGTTTCAAAGTACTTGTTGGAGAGTTGGTGCAGGTGAAAACTTAATCTGAGTTTTGAACTTTAAGATACATTTTAAGTTTATTTGTATTTAAGTGGCTAAACAGACAGTTAGGGTCTGGATTCTACCTAGTTCTAAAGATTTATTGTATGATGACTTGAATGAATAAGAATGTGAATCACAAAATAGTTCATCCTTAATTCTGAACTGCTATTCCATTTCCAGACTACTCAAAATGACCTGAGCAATTCTGTCTCCCAAGTTTTCTTTTTCTTTTTTTAAAGACTTTTATATATTTTGTATTTATATTTGTAAGCCAGAAGTAAGGGAATGCATTTAGATTGCATTGTGGTTTTTATTTTAGTTTTGGTTTTTATTATGTACTAAAAAAATTCCTTTAATAAATTAAACTTTAGACTACACCTCAGAAGGGGGGCTAGAGTTATCTTTGACAAATTAGAAATACTATCTCTATCAATACTTGGATTTTTTTCTTCCTTGCAAACTAATTTTAATACTAGCTAAAACAAAAGTTTAGACAGTGTGTTTTAGAGCACAATAAATAGGATTCCTCTGATGATCTTTGCCCTTTTTTCATTATCCTAATGGGTAATAAACCAATGTGTAGATGCATCATGGGTCAGTCAAACTATATTACCTATAAGGGCTAAGCACATGAATAAGATGACAAACGATCAGCCTGGAGGTAGAAGGAGGGTTACTGAGGGGTCAGCTCTGTTTAGCTCCAGTACATTGTCAGGTGGTACAAAGGCAGGGCTGAAGGAACTTGAGCTCATGCTCGCTCTTCATTGTAAAGCCCAAAGTCCAGATTTGTGTGTAAATTTCCAGCGTTGTTATCTAGTGTTATTGCACAGAGATAGCACAAGTGGATGCCTTTGACAAACAGAAATTATGTAGGAGCAATCTGTACAGGAGGTTAGAAATCCACATTGAGAGTGCCAGCTGTAGGGTAAGACTGTGTCCCTGGCTCCAGGAGGTTCTTAGCCCAGGGACCCTGGGTCCAGAGGACCCATTCCACATCCCTCTCTTCTTTCTTGGTGATAGTAGGTCCCTTCTCTCCGGCAAAAGATGTTATAGGCCATAATCCAGATCAGGGCTGTGGCCAGGGATGTGATGTGATGTCCGATTGGCTGATCAGATCACATTATGAGGGGAGACATTACATAATGCCCAGTCCATCATTACATAGCTCAAACCAGAGAGTCATGGCCCAGCCAAATAGAACATATTTTGGGAGTCACAATTTAATCCATGACAATTTCTCTAGTACTAGACTATTGGCAAGTAATTAAGTGTATACGTAGCCTGTACTGTGGGCCAAGCAAAACAGGTTAAAATTTTTTTTAAAAATATTTTTATTTACCAGCTTTATTAGCACAAAATCCACATGTCATACAATTCAATAATTCAATCATATCAAGAAGTTGTACAGTTATCACCACATGCACTTCTAGAATATTTTCTTCTTCCTATACTCATTGTTATTTCATCATGGACTTTTTTAATAAATCATTTTATAGGGGACTCTTACAGCTCTTATAAACATCCACACATCAATTGTATCAAGCACATTTGTACTTATGTTACATCATCATTTTTAAAACATTTTCTTTCTACTTGAGCCCTTGGTATCGGCTCCTCATTTTTCCCTTCCTCCGCCACCCTCTTACCCTCATGTGGTAATTATATAATCTGGTGTCAACTTGAGACTAAATAGCTCACATGAGGCCAGATCCACACTCTGCTTCATCTTCCAAACCAAATGGAGCTATGCTGATGAAGCCAGAGCCCTGGAGCTGGAGGAGCCACATTGAGACCTATGCCAGTACTGAGATGCTTCCACCACTGGATCCACTAGACTTTCCACCACTGGCCTCTAATCATCCTGCATTCTGCATCATTTCAAATGTTGCATGAGTCTAAAGAGGAATCAGACTGGTATCGGACATAGGGGCTAGTATTGGACTTATGGACTTGATCTGGACTGGGCTGGGATGTTTTCTTAATATATAATTACTCTTTATATAAAGCTTTTTTTGTACACATGAGTGTCTATGAATTTGTTTTTCTAGTCAACCCAGACAATCACACCTTGTGTCCCCTTGATAAATTATAAATTATTTTCATAACTTATACTATCTACTCTCTCTCTTTAACCACATTTCTTTTGTTCATCCTCCTGGGGGGGGGGTGTTCTATGTCGATAATTGTGATAAGTACTCCTCCCCTCACCTTCCCCCTATCCTCATGGTATCACTACTCTCATTATTGTACCTGAGGGGTTTATCTGTCCTGGATTCTGTGAGTCGAAAGCTCTTATCTGTACCAGTGTACATGCTCCAGTCTAGTTTGTAAGGTAGAACTGGGGTCATGATATTGCGGTGAGAGGTGGGGGAAACCGGGAGAAGAAGCATTAAAGAACTAGAGGAATGTTGTATGTTTCGTTTGTGCTATACTACACCCTGACTGGCTCGTCCCTTCCTTATGATCCTTCTTGAGGTAATGTCCAATTGTCTACAGATGGGCTTTAGATCTTCACTCCGACCCCCTTCATTCACATTGATATGATTGTTTTGGGTCTTCTGATACCTGATTCCATGGACACCTCATTTTCAC
The DNA here is from genome assembly GCF_000313985.2 of Echinops telfairi. Classification (NCBI taxonomy): domain Eukaryota; kingdom Metazoa; phylum Chordata; class Mammalia; order Afrosoricida; family Tenrecidae; genus Echinops; species Echinops telfairi. The sequence goes on along the minus strand of NW_022103920.1, from coordinate 7,721,371 downwards.
AGGAGTTGGTGTGCTTCTTCCATGTGGGCTTTGTTGCTTCCCTGCTAATTTGCTGCTCTTTTAACTTTAAGCCTTTAAGAACCCAGACACGATATCTTGTATTAGCCAGTCACCATCAGCTTTCTTCACCACATTTGCTTATGCACCCATTTTGACTTCAGCGATTCGTGTGGGAAGGTGAGCATCATAGAATGCCAGGTTATTAGCACAGAGAGTCTTTGCGTTGAGGGAGGACTTGAGTAGAGGCCCAATGTCCATTTGCTATCTTGATACTTAACATATAAAAATATATGTACATAAATATATATCCCTATCATATATCAATATATTTACATATATATGTGCCTATGTTTTTATCTCTATAAATATCTTTTGCCTCTTAGTTCTTTCCACTATTTCATTTTACTTTGCTCTGTCCCACTATCATGTTCGACCTTCATTCAGCTCTCAGTAATTCCTTTCAGTTACTTTGCACTTGATCAAACCCTGCCAGGCAGCAGAACAGGTTTTGTTAAAATCATTTATGTTACAGTTTGCCTGAGAAAGGGTGTTTCACACTCTAGATCTAATGGAATCACTTTATTTTGCTAATTCTCCAGCAGAGCAGCTGATGGATTTGAACCCCAGACTTTTGCAATTAATAGCTCAATGATTAGTTGGCAGCACTAATAAGGCTGGCTATAAGAAAGGTAGTTAACTTCTGAGGATATTTGTGACAATAAGAAATTTAAATTTCTTAGTTTCTAAGAAATTAATATGATTTTAATTGTTCTAAAAAATCTCCATTTTATCAAAATAATTAAATATGTGGGAGCACTTTACTCGTCTATGCCAGAAAATTTGGAACACAACTACTTGGCCTGCTGACTGAAAGAGATCATATTTGTGTCCATTCCAAAGAAAGGTGAGCCAACAGAATGCTCAAACTCTAGAATGATATCTTTGATAATCACACACAAGTAAAACTTTGATTAAAATCAACCAACAATAATTGTAACAGTACATTGACAGGGAACTGCCAAAAGTTCAGGCTGGATTAAGAAGAGGATGTGGTACAAGGGTTATCACTGCTGATGTCAGATGCATTTTGGCTTAAAGCACAAAATACTAGAAAGATGTTTACTTGTATTTCATTGACTATGCAAAGGCATTCAACTGTGGACCATAATAAACTGTGGATAACCTTGAGAAGAATAGGAATTGTACAACACTTCATTGGACTCATTCAGAACTTGTACACACACCAGGAGACAGTTGTGAGAACAGAACAAGGGAAGCTACACGTCTTAAAATCAGGAAAGGTGTGCATCAGGGTTGTATCCTCTCACCACACTTGTTCAGTATGTATGCTGAGCATATAATCAGAGAAGCTGGCTTATGTGAAGAAGAATGTGGCATCAGGATTGGAGGAAGGCTTATTAACAACCGGAAATAATACAGATGACAAAACCTTGCTTGGTGAGTGTGAGGAGGAGTTGGTGAAACACTTGCTGATGGAAATCGAGGATTGTAGCCTTCAGTATGGATTACAACTCAATGTAAGGAAGACCAAAAATCTTCACAATTGGACCAATAGGTAGCATCATGGTCAATGGAGAAAAAGTTGAAATTGTCAAAGATTTTGTGTTACTTGCATCCACAAACAGTGCTCATGGAAGCAGCAGTCGAGATCAAAAAATGAGTTGCATTGGGTAAAAGTGCTGCACAAAACCTATAGTATTGAAGAGCAAGGATGTTACTTTGAGGACTATTGTGTGCCTAACCCAAGCAATGGTATTCTCCATTGGATCATATGCATGTGAAAGTTAGACATTGAATAAGGAAGTAGAATAATTGATGCAAATCGAACGTGGTACTGGAGAAGAATTTTGAAAGATTGCTAAGAGGACAAACAGATCTGTGTTGGAAGAAGGCCAGAGAAGGACACCATTTTTAGTAAAGTGGAAAGGCTACAAAAAGAGGAAGGCCATCAAGGAGATTGATTAACATGGTGGCTACATCAGTGGGCTGGCTCACACAGGAACAGTTGTGAGGTTGGCCAGGGCATCGCAGTGTTTCGTCCTGTTGTACATGGGATCGCTGTGGGTCAGAGCTGACTTGACACCTAACAACAACACCATCAAAATAATCCTTCGGCATATTTGGAACATCTCAAAACATCTTCAATCAACACCTACCAACACCAAGGGTGGTAAGTTAGTTTATTGTTCCAACCTGGCCTATAAACACATATGGGGTTAATTGAAGGGCAGAGAGATAAATGGCTCATTGAGCCTCGACTTTCTATTTCTAGGTTCTCTTGCTTTCTGATGGTTGGACCAGGGTGCAGCTGCCTTAGCCAGTTCCTTGCTTCAGCTGGCAAGGCTCACTTGCTGCAAGACCTTCCTGAGGAGAAGCCACATGGACCTACCCTGATGCAGCTCTGGCTGCTGGAGCACCTGTGTGGAGACCCCTGCCAGTGCTGAGTTTACACATTCACTGATTTAGCTTTCCTCCTGCAGTCTGCATCATTGTGTCTGTTCTGTGAGATGGAGGAGGACTTGTGGATTGGTGTTGGACATATGGGTTAATGAGTTTTAATGTTGGACTTATGCGCTTGGCAGCACTGGGTTGGGATGTTTTCTTGATGTGCACTTAGCCTCTATATAAAACTCTCTCTTATACATGAATTTCTGTGGATTTGTTTCTCTAAAGTATCCAGACTAACACAGGTGGGGAAGTCATGTCTTTTGTTCTTTTATCTCTTGATTGAATACATAGGAAAACAGACCATAGTATTTCTTTAACTCAAACCAGGACTATGTTTTACAATACAACTGATAGGATTCTTTAGAAAATCAAGATCACACATTGAGGTTTAATGTGTTTTCAACAGTAGCTGACCTAGTATCTTTTTTTATGTTCTGATGCTCCCTTTATTATTCTAAAATGAAAAACAAAATAAATCCTAACTTTTTAAAAAAAAAAATTGGAAATAAGCCAGTTTTAAACAAATAATTTGTGACTGCTGAGATTCTACCACCACTCTCTCCATCAGTGTCCTTATCCTTTTCCAGAGCACCCCTGGAGGCAGGGCAGGCCAAGCCTCCCCTTGAGCATGCCAGCTTAACCCCGGGTCGAAACTTCCTTTCTGTGTGGCAGGTGCACGTGGGGAAGAGTGAGGATGAGTCCTCCTATACAAAGCTGGGTGACTGCCTCAGCCTTGACAATCGTTTCTTACTTTGCAAGAAAAGAGGAATCTAGAAAATGGATTTTCTTTTGGTACATTCTTGAGACAAATTGATCCTGCAGAAATGTTGTAGTGTCGAAATGTATATTATTGACTTGCTGTTGAATCAGAGACCAATATGCTTTTCTTTCTTTCCTTCTTTCTTTTTTTAAGAATACTGAGTATACTTTAGAAAGGGTTCACAGAGTGTAAACATGAATAGAAAACCCATTCATTTCCCGAGACTTTTTTTATTGGCAGTTTATATGGTAGTTAAATCGTTTGGGGAGCTGATTGCTGCTGTAAAAGAATTTTTTTTTTTGTATTTTTGGTGAAGATTTGCACAGCAGCATAGGTTTCTTAACAGTTAGACAGTTTCTGCACATGTTCACTGACCTTGGCTACATTCTTTACAATGTGTGAATATTCTGATGATTTTGCCTCTGGTAGTTTAACTTGCTTCCCTGCCCCTTACATTCCCGTCTTTGTTTCATAGTCATTGACAGCTGTTTTAGTTTCAGATAGGTGACTTTAAAACTTCTTTTGGTTCTTGATGAAAACAGTAAATCATTTTATGAATACAGATGGATGTAAGCAAAAGTTTAGTAGTATTTATAATTTGGAGTGTTACTTCCAAATCTGACATTTCTCTTCACAGTTAGTTTACTGAGCTCCTTTAAGGATTTTGTATGGGAAAATGTAGATGGTAGAAGATTGTCTGTTTCCAAAAGGCTATACAGCAAAAAACACTCAATATTCAATTAAAGTTTTAAACCAGCTTTATTGCAGTCTAGTCTACTTAAAGTAATGTACACTAAGTGTACGATGTGATGAGCTTTGGAAGGTAAAGGGATACACAAAAACCAACTATTTCAAAGGCAATAGGCAGCAAAAAAGTTGTAAATTAAAAAAACTTAAATACTGTACTGTTTATAGATAGTATAAAATAGTTAAGAACTAATTTACCCAAAAATATAAGACCTCTACACAGAAAACTATATAGTGTTGAGAGAAGTTAATTATCATAATGAAAGTTAAAATATGTTCAAGGATTAAACTAAAAACTCACTCCTTTGGAACCAACAGGTTTCGAAGACTCACTCTTGTTAATACTGCTCTCTCAACTTGGGTCTCTAGACTCACATCAGTCCCAATCAGCGCACCAATGGACTTTCGGAAATAGAAACTAAAGCTTATTTTAAAATGTATGAGCTTTGAAATGTATGAGCTATACAACTACTATCCATTCTCCCAGACATTCTTTGCTCCTTTCAGACAGTCCTCCTTCCTCCCTCACACCTGGTTCCTGTTTCAGAACTTCATAGAAATCGAATGATACACTGTGTGTTATTTTGTATTTGGTGTTTTATGCTCAGCATATGGATTTTAAGGTGGATCCATGTTGGCACAATCAGTTATATATGCACTTGTTTATCTGTTTGCTTTTGGTTGTGGGTGGTGCTAGACAAGTCTTTGGATATGCTTTTATTTCCCTTAATAAATTCTAAAATCAGCTTTACCTTTCTAAATTCATTTTATCTAGTAAGCTTTTTTGTTTTTTAAGGTTTCTTAGGATTTTTGTGTTGACATATTTTTTTTTCTCGTTCTGTATAATTTATGTTTTTCTCCTGTTATTGCACTAGCTATATGCCCTTACTATAATCCTGGATAAAAGTTGAATTTCAGTATTGCGTGAGGGAGGACATTCTTGCTTTATTTTTTATTTTAGGAGGGTAGCATGAATGCATGAATGGTGTTCACCATTGTTGGAGCAGTTAATAGCTGTCTCACTTATCTAATATTACCATAACAAGTGCCTCAAGTGACTGGCTTTATGAAACAGAAGTGTTTCTTAAACGGAAGAGGCTAGAAGTCTGAATTCAGGATGTCACCTCCAGAGGGAGACGTTCTCTTGTCCGATCTGGGGGAAGCTCTTTGTTGCTTTTTACCATCTTCAGGCCTCACCATTTGTCTTGACAGCAGTCTGAGTCTAGGAAGTTCTAAGCCAGCGGTTCTCAACCTGTGGGTCTCTCGACCCCTTTGGGGCCCATTAGGAACTGAGAACACCGCTTTTCTGTCTGTCTCCAGGCAGTCCACCCACATGCAGATATGCCTACATATGGGGGTCACCACAACATGAGGAACTGTATTAAAGGTTCCAGGCATTAGGAAAGTTGAGAACCACTGTTTTAAGCACAGAGACCCTGAGTCCAAAGGACCCATTCTTTTCCTGACCCTTCTCTCTTGGTGCTAATGAGGTCCCTCTCCTTGCTGGCTCCTCTCTCCTTAATAAAGGATACATTTTTTAAATCTTACAGAAAGTAATTTTGTAAGATAAAAGATATGACTCAAGCTATGCTGTGTGACTTGAGTCACATTCTTATTTATAACTGACTCAAGATACACCCCACACTGATTCAGCCTCATTAACTTACAGAGGGCTTACAGCACAGAAACTGGAGGATTAGTACATAAGATCACAGAATGGAGGACAAGTACACTATACTGGTGTTGCGTCCCGGCCTGCGGGACGCACGAGCAAGGCCCTGCGGGGAAAGGCGAACCTGGATGGAGAAAAAAGACACGGGGACGTGGAGCAAGACAAAACTCTGATCAAGCTCATTTATTTGGGCAAAGCTGGGGTATAAAAAAGGGGGACTTGGGGGTTGCTTTTTTTATAAGGTGTGCGACACAGCATCCAATCCAACAGGTACATTAATGAAGCATAAGAACGTTAACCAATCAGCTGTAGGTAAAAGGGCGCGCGCTAGTTCTCAAAGACGTCCTGCATGCAGATTAAGGTCCATCAGGTGTAAAGCAAAGTCCATCTTAGTCCAATGAGCGCCTGGCATAATTAACCAATGGGTGAAAAGGTCAACTTTACAACTGCCCGTGCTACAGAGCACGTAGCTAGGAACGCGGAGGCAGGGTTGGGCAGGGATTTCAGGCAGGGCCAGTTCCCACAGATTTAGCAAATGAAAGACACACTTAACAACCAGGAAGCAGCCAAGTTCGGCTGTGGCTGAGGCTAAGGCCTTAAAGGCCACCGGCTCCCAACATACTGGGAAACATGACTTAGCCAAGTTGACATTTTTTAATGGGAATTTAATACATTATTCCATATTTCAATCACATCAAATAGAATGTACAGTTGCTACCACCATCAGTTTCCAAACCAAACATTATTTTTCTATATGGACTCCTTGACATTGTCTCCCCCCACCCAAAGTACTCCCCTGAACCCCTTATTGTACTTGGTATCCCTATAGGTTCATCAATCCTGGGTTTCATATACAAAAAAAAAAAAGAAAGAAAAACGTATAACAGCTTCAAGAGGGTGACCTCCATTGACATATTCTCGGAGATACACTCTAATATGAATAAACAAAAACTGAAGAAAACAATACAAACCAAAAATACAGACAACTTTTGAAACCAGATCAGGTCCAGCCTGCATCATAGGGGGCATGTAACTGACAAAGTTTTAACTATTCAGGTCAGGATTTATGCTTTTGATCTTTCATACTCCTCTTTCCCAAGCACTCTGTTTAGTAACCACTTTCCTCCCATCCCTCAATTTTAGATAGGGGAGTTGTGTGGAGGCCTTTCTTAGGTAGTTCCACAATTGACTCTTGGGTTCTCACTGTCATCCACTGCTTTCTGCATACCAGATTCTCACAGTTTAGGCACTGATACTGATCCCTCCTTTGACTTCGGCTTATATGGATTCCAGTCCTTTGGTGACTGATGATGGTGTGCTTCTTCCATGTGGACTTAGTTGACATCTCACTTAGATGGCTGCTTGTTTGGGAGACAAGCCTTTAAGAAGACCCCAGACACTATTTTTTTTCTAATAGTGCGGGCACCATTTAAATTCTTTGCCACGTTTTGCTATAGTACCTGTATATTCTTTGTACCCTTCCGGAGGAGCAGTATTAAGCAGGGCCATGATGTAACAACTCATTGTTCTTAAGCTGGAGCTAGGATTTAGTGCAAGTCCAAACCCATTCCTAGATCTATGCATTTTTTAAAATTTGCTTTAACTTGGGAATTAATACATGTTTAATAATTCCATAGTTCAATTATAAGTTGACATTTTTGGTGGACCCAATTCTGTTTATGCCATACCATCCTTTGAACCCTCAACTTAATTGTCCTTTCCACATGCAAAAATATTCACCTCATCTTATTATCCCAAAAGTCTTAAATGAACTCCCAAGTCCTAAATATTCTCTTGCAAGACCTAAGTGTATTACATCCTAAGGAAAAAGTCCTCTTAACCTGTGAATATGTGAAATCTAGACTACAAGGGATTAGTTTCCAGTGTACAGAGGTGGAACAGGCACAAAGTAGATTGTGCCCATTACAAGTGGCAGAAATTGGAGGGGAAAGAGAGGATTGTGGGCACCCAGTACTATTGCCATCATCAATTCTGACTCATCTTAATCTTGTAGAGAACCGCCTTTAAGGGTTTTCAAGACTCATCTTTAGAGTACTGGTGATGCTGTCAGTTAGATGCTGACTGCTGACTGCTAACTGCAAGGTTGGCTTGGCTGCTCAAACCCACTACCCGTTCCTCGGGAGAAAGATGAGGTTGTCTGTTTGTGTTACAACCTCAGAAACCCTGTATAAGGTGACCTGCCCTCTGAGTCAGAATGGGCTTAATGGCAGTCGATGTGGTTTGGTTTAATCTATACAAAAGCAGACTGCCACTTTTCCTGCAGAGTGACTGGTGCATTTAAACTACCAACCTTTTTTGGTTAGCAGTTAAGAACTTTAACCACTGTGCTACTCAGGCTCCTAATGGGCACCAAGCAAGTCTAAACCCTGCAGAAGAGTTTACAATTAGCTCTTAAGACTTGGAAATAGTCCTCTGTTTTCTGAGACTACTCAATGGCCCAACCTTCCTGACTCTGGGTGTTGGCCTTGCTCTCTGGATTCTGGCTGGTGGCCCTCAGCTATAGGCACCTGAGTTCATCTGGTAGTCCCAGCCCCTGGCACACCTCAGTGGCACCCCCACATTCTACAGAGCTGGCCAATCCTGGCTTCCTGAAGCCCAGGAGTCTGAAGTCCCATCCTTTGAATTCCCTGAGGCCATGAATGCACCATTTTAGACAGAGACTTTGCTCCAACAGCTTTTCTGATTCTAGGATGGTTCTCCACCTGGGGGACCACAGATGGTGGCTCCTTTGGCATACTTCTGCCTGTAGAATTTTAAAAGGCAGAAAGCCTTAGCGTTCTCTTTCTTTCTCTGTACCCTTCAGCCTAAGCTGATGGGTTTCTCCTATGGTAGTTGGTTAGTGCCATCCGTCACAGGTCTCTCTTTAACAAAAGTTTGTGGAGCTCTGTCCTGGATATGAATTCTAGGGCAGGTGAGTAGAATAGAATCCCCCAAATATTTTGTTTCATTTTTGTTTTTGCATAGTTTACTTTAAGTCTATGGCTAAAAGGAGCGCTTTCTGTCTTGGCTCTGAGGGAAAGAAAGCCCTTGCTCCATCATCTGTAGGTCCGGTACTCATGTAAATTTCCATGTGCCTTGGCATCAGTCTTACCCTGGGCTTTGTGAGGTTCTCAGCACAGGGACCAAAAATTGACAGGATGCCTATTTTCCTGGCTCTTCTTTATTGGTGGTGGTAAGGTCTCTCTCCTCAACTTGTTTTTTTCTTGGTTTCTTGTAAAATAAAAGATTTGACTCAAGGGTGGGTCTTGTTAGGGGTAGGATAAATTCTGTCTCATTAATTTATGGAGGTTAGGATTTACAGTGCATAAAATGAAAGACAGTTGCATCAGACAACAAAATGGAGAACACCCACCTAATAGTACTACTGGGAATCCTGGTCTAGCCAGGTTGGTCATAAGTGGGCCATGAATTTTATCAAATGTTTCTTTATTGAGTAATCATACAGGTTTTCTTTATTATGTAGTCAATTACCTTGATAGTAATTGTTTACGTAAGATTTGGGGGATGTTAAACCAGTAGTGATATATCTCATTTGGTCATGATGTATTAACTTTTAAAAATATTTCTGGTTTGATGTGCTAATTTTCAAGTTTTTGTTGTCATTTAATCTTCACTAAGGATATTGACCATAAAAGTGCTATTACTTGTGTCTATGAGTTTTATGTCAAGGTAATTTGTTCTTAATATTCTTTATGCTATTTTTTTAAAAAAATCATTTTATTGGGGGCTCGCACAATTCCCATCACAATCCATACTACATGTCCATTGTGTCAAGGACATTTGCACATCCGTTGCCATCATCATTCGAAACATTTGCTTTCTACTTGAGCCCTTGACATCAGCTCCTCATTTCCCCCCCTCCCCCATGAACCCTCGGTAATTTATAAATTATTATTATTTTGTCATATCTTACACTGTCCAATGGCTCCCTTCACCCACCTTTCTGCTGTCCATCCCCCAGGGAGGAGGCCATATGTAGATCCTTGTAATTGGTTCCTTCTCTCCAGCCCACGCTCTCTTTATGATGTTTTAATGTCGTTTAGACCCATAGTGATAATGCTATAGTGATAATTCTCATGTTGATAATTCATGCTTTTTGCTTTTTCTATTTGTTATGAGGAGCCTATCAGCCAACTCTTGACTTGGTTAATTTTATTTCTTGTTTGCCTTGGCTTTAAAAGTGTAATTTACTCTATTGCTTTAATTGCCTCAAACAAATTTTGATGATGTGTTTTTATGAACATTCTGTCAGTATTTCTGTGATCCTTGTATGACCAATTAATTTCTTAGTGCGTTAATTTACATGCATATATAAAATTTTCTAGACCTTTTATTTCATTCTTGTCAGAATACATAATCTGGATGAGTTTAATCTTTTGGAATGTCTTGAGGTTTGTTTTTTTTTTTTTCTTCAGCCTAACATATCTTTGATTTTGGTGAATGTTTCGTGTGCATTTGAAATGAATTTAGATTCCATTAATTTGTGTGCAATGTTTTGTAAATGTCAGTTTTGTCAAGCTGGTTTTGTGTTGTGTGAATCTAGTCTTTATTTCTTTGTTGATACTTATTCCAGCCATTACAGAGAGAAATGTGGAAACTCTTCAATTATGGCTGTGGGTATGTCTCTGTCTTTTTAAGTAGTTAGTTTTGATATAGGTAATTTGAAGCTTTGTTTTCCTGTTGAATTGCCTACTCTGTAACATGATAAAAATGTTCTTTATTTCTACTGCTTTATCATGGAGTTGTCTTTGAGCCTAGTATAGCTACTACCAGCTTTCATATCCTTTTTGTTTGGATAGTCAGTTTTTTCCCTCCTTCCAGCCTTAATATTTAAAGTGTGTCACTTGTAGATACCATATAGATGTGACTTGATCTTTTATCTAAGAGGCTGTCAATTTCAACCCTTAATTGATTGTTAATTACACTTGATATGCTCATGTTTAAGGCTTATTTGTTTTATGTCTTTTTATTTTTCTCACTGTTCCTGCTTGACATCTTGAACTCTGCTCCTTTCAATTTCCTGGTAAGTGGTAGCCCAGGAGCTGGAGAAGCCCAGCATAGACCATTGTGCCCTGTGTGTGCCAGCTGGTGCATATAGCCTCACGTTCATACCCTAACTCCTCAGCCTCTGCCACCCTGCACCCTATTCAGGAAATTGTCCCCAGGCAGAATAGCAGTGTATTTTAGAGATTCAACTGTTTTTCTGCCTCTTGTCTATGGCTTTTTTTTACGGTTTTTGCCAGTTATACACTTGTTGATGGCAGAAACTCTGTTTTAGTTCTAGTGAGTTACTCCCATGTGGCCCAAATCTGATGTCAGAGAACTGTTTTAAAATCAAGAGCTTTTTTTGGTGGTGGTGGGGGGTGTTAATATATATAGATTTTTAATCATTTTATTGGGAGCTGCTAAGTAGAGTTTTGGATTTTAGTATCTGTTTTAAGCCTAAGTAGCTGTCCAGTGCTGGAAAATTATGGTAGACCTCACCAAGGCTTCTGGCTGAAAATTAATCTCAGTTCCAAGGGAAATCCCTCCAGGAGGTGGCTGAAAAAAGCCCCTTAACTCAGAAGCCTGGAAAAGCCCCTAAGCTACAGGATTTAGGATATGGACAATAGCACCCCCCCAAAAAAAAGTGATCCCAAGTCTATTTGACAATGTAAACATCGTTCCACCAAGACCTATATTCCTTTTGAAGTAGACGTCTGAGCCCAGGGAAATTGGGTTGATGGTGTCTGAAGGCTCCTCCACTGTGTTGTGGATGAAGACATACATGGGAGTTGATTGCAGCCTCAGTATGAGCCTTTGTGGCTTATTTTGTATTTCATTTCTACAGATTGCATTTCATCAGGATATGCAGTTGATAGAGTTGTGTAATTTTCTATCAGCTGTAGTATTTAGATTTTTGAGTTTGAATTTTGCAAGTCTTTTATTAAAAAAATTTTTTTTGCAAGTCTTGATTTCAGATATGATAGCACTAGAGTGGCAGAGTTGGCACTTAATAAGCTCCTAATGTGAGGTTAACAGCTGCATTTATCTAACAGATCAAGAAGTGGACCTAAGCATTTAAAAAGTACCATGAAGACTTGCTGACCTTAAGTGCATGAACCTATGCCTTAAGTACACATTACATCTCTGATTATTAGCTGACAATAGTATGAAGCCATTGGGATTAGCTAGACTTTTAAAAATAGGATTTCAGTGGTTAAAGGGCTAGGCTGCTAACTGAAAAGGGAGTCCTTCAAAGCCCCTAGCCTGCACTGCTGGAGTAAGTTGAGGCTGTCTGCTTCTATAACGATGACAGACTTTGAAACTCTGTGGAACAGGTCTACTCTGTCCTCCAGGGTTCCTTTGAGTCCAAATTGACTCCAAGGCAATGTATTTTGGGGGGCAGGGGCACAAGAGTGGGATATTTATTTTACTTTATTCCATAAATATGTCTTACATATATGCGGAAGTTAGACTTTACATCAAGTTTCACTTGATTAGGGGTGGAGTCTAACATAGCCTGATGATGCCTCCTAAGAGAGACTCTGGGAACTGCTCCTTCTATGCCTCTTGACCTTTCAGTGTGCTGGGATTCTTGTCTGCCTCCAGGGCCAGCTCCATGTGGGCCGCCCAACCCTGAGACATCTGGGCTCTGCCATGTTTCCCCCATCTTTGGACTCATGCAACTCTGCACCCTCTGTCCTGTGATCTCCCTGCTTCGGGTTTCATCAGCTTGTAGCTGCATGAGTGTGGGGAGGGCCCTGGCTGGGCTGAAATGCCTTTTTGATAGAAAGTTTTTCCTTATATATATATAAGTATCCCTGGTTTGTTTCTCAACAATCCAGCCTAACACAGTGTAGGTGAGGTATTATGTACAGAGCAAACTTTGAGCATGTATGCATACATTCATGCTCGGGTATGTGGTTTTGTTTGGTCATTATCACAGTCAAATACAGAGGTGTTCCATCACAAGGATCCCTTGCATGAACCTTTTGGAGTCAAAGCAAGCTTCCTTTTTCTCCACCTTCTCCAGTCTTGTAATTTTGAGACTGTTATATAAATGAAGTCATACAATGTGTAATATTTGGAGAGTAGATTGTTTTCACGCTGTAATTCTGTTGATCCATCAAAGTGGCTGTTAGTATCAATGGTCATTTCCTTTTTATTACTGAGTAGTATTACAAACTATGGATGAGCCATCATTCACCAATTTAAGGACATTTGAGTTTTTCCAGATTTTGTCCATTTCCTAAGACATTGACTTGCACGGCATAGGCCTTAACCAGCTTTTACTAATCTTTCCAGCTCAGTTTTCCCACCATATTTTGAATTATGACCATCCTCAGACCCACTTCTGTGACCATCATGTTTGGTCTCTTTGCCTTCCATTTTGCTTGCCTCTTAAAATGGTCTTTTTTCACTCTATGTTAGTGGCTCCTTCCCAGTGAATTTTCCAAATTCATAAAACATTAAAAAATTTGATAGTATGTTTAAAAGCCTTTTGTTGTGAGTTAAGTGAATGTTTATAGAGCAGATCATCCCTCTTTGAGCAGTAGATACTAATTTTTTTCAATTAGTCTTCCTTTCAGTAAGCAAGGCTGTGTCATTTGCATATTGTAGGTTGTTAATAAGCCTTCCTCCAATTTAATCCAGCTTCTCTGATTTGTTTCAGATTAAGTATGATAAGAAGATATAACTCAGGCATACATCTTTCCTGATTTTAAACCATGCAGTATTCCCATGTTCAATTCAAACAACAGGTCCTACATGAGCACAGTGGAGCATTTACACAGAATTCCCATTCTTCTCAAGACTATCCATAATTTATTATGATCCACAAACATCTTTTTAGTATTTTCTGCTTTCAGCCAAGATCCAGCACCGATATCCTTTGTTCCACGTTCTCTTCTGAATCTGACCTGAACATCAAACAGCTCCCTATTGATGAACTGTTGCAACCATTTTGAATGATCTTCAGAGTTTTACTTGCATGTGATGTTAATGATATTGTTTGGTAATTTGCATATTCTGTTGGGCCACCTTTCTTTGGAATGGGTACAAATATAGATCTCTAGTAGTCAGTTGGCCAAGTAGCTGTCTTCCAAAATTTTTGGCATGGACCTTCTAATGCAGGGTTCCTCAAACTTTTTAAACAGGGGGCCAGTTCACTGTCCCTCAGACCCGTTGGAGGGCCAGACTATAGTTTAAAAAAAAACTATGAGCAAATTCCTATGCACACTGCACATGTCTTATTTTGAAGTGAAAAACAAAATGGAGCAAAAACACCCGGCGGGCCAAAGTTTGAGGACCCCTGTAATGTGTTCCTTAACAGAGCAATTGGTAGTGATAGTTAGGTACCATCTAGGTGTTCTATCTAGTCTCAGGGTTTAGGTGACTGATGTTTTCATGTTTAACTAGTTCACTGAACTAATGGATTAATCGTGTCTGAGTTTTCATCATTATGCTTTCTCTTGCACTTGGAGAGGCCAACAGTTGCACCCTAGATGGTTGCTCATGAGCCTTTAAGACTTTACTTAGGATGTAGAACATTGTCTTTGTGAACTGTTGCACCGACTGACTTTTGGTGTCCTCAGAGACTATGGTCCTGAGTCCAGATCCAGGGATTCAGTTCCTCAAGATGTTTGTTTATGGCTAAGAAGTTTTCCTAACTTTGTCCCCTGTGTATGCTCTACTACATTCATGGATATATTTACAGAATGTTAAATATACATATACAAATATCCTCTGTATATTTATTTGTAGGTATACTCCCACTCTTCCCTCCCACACTGTTCAACTTGTGTGTCTGTTCAAGCATCCACTTATAGATAATCACTGCTTCAGGATTGTGTATTTGACAGTATATGCTTCTGTTACATTAAAAAATTATTAAATACTTTTATTGGGGGCTCTTAACATCTCTTATCACAATCCATACATTCATCCACTGTGTCAAGTACATTTGCACATATGCTGCCACCATCATTTTCTTTTTTGTATATATAAAATTTTGGTAAGGAAAAAATACACGCTCTTGACCAAATTTATCAATTATAAACATGGAAATTCTACCAATAGTTTTCTAACTTTAGTATCCCAGGAGAATAGAAGAGCATTATTTTTAATTATATTCAATAGCCAGTAAAAATATGTTTTTGAAAATGTTTCCGTGTATAATTTTAATAAAATTATCTAGGAGGAAATGCTGGGTTTTTTAGATGAAATGTTTCCTACCTAATTTTTGGGGGTGGAGGTGGGCTTGGTTTTGGTACCATCATCATTTTCAAAGCATTCTCTTCCCACTTGAGCCCCTAATATCAGCTGCCCATTTCTTCCCCCTCTGTTCCCTGCCTGCTCTCCCTCACAAACCCTTGATAAGTTGTAGATTATTATTTTCATATCTTACATTGCCCTTCATCATCCCTCACCCACTTTTCTGTTGCTTGTCCCCCCTGTGAGGGGTGGGGTATAGGTTAATCCTTATGATCGATTCCCCATTT
Source organism: Echinops telfairi (assembly GCF_000313985.2). Taxonomy (NCBI): domain Eukaryota; kingdom Metazoa; phylum Chordata; class Mammalia; order Afrosoricida; family Tenrecidae; genus Echinops; species Echinops telfairi. The sequence goes on along the minus strand of NW_022103920.1, from coordinate 7,706,220 downwards.
CTCCCCCTACCCTCCCCTAATCATCCTCGTGTCTCTACTCTCATGGTTGGCCCTGAGGGGTTTATCTATTCTGTTGCAGGCTCTTATCTGTAGCAGTGTGCATGTTCTGGTCTAATCCATTTGTAAGGCAGAATTGAGGTCATGATAGTGGGGGGAAGGAAGCATCAATGAACTAGAGCAAAGTTGTGTGCTATACTGCACCCTGACTGGCTCATCTCTTCCCTGTCACCTCCGTGAGGGGATGTCCAGTCATCTACAGATGGGCGTTGGGTCTCTACTCCATGGTTCCCCCCCCGCCCCCCATTCATATTGTGTATGATTCTTTTCTGGGTCTTAGATGCCTGATACCTGATCCCACTGACACTTTATGATCACACAGGCTGGTGTGCTTCTTCCATGTGGGTTTTGTTGCTTCTCAGCTAGATGGCCGCTTGTGTATTTTTAATCCTTTAAGACCCCAGATCCTGTATCTTTTGATAGCTGGGCACCATCAGCTTTCCTTACCATATTTGCTTATGCATCCATTTTGTCTTCAGTAATCGTTTCGGGAAGTTGAGCATCATAGAATGCCTGATTGTTAGAACAAAGTGTTCTTGTGTTGAAGGATTACTTGAGTCGAGGCCCAGTGTCCATCTGCTACCTTAATTCTTGACATATAGATATGAGTACATAGTTCTATACCTCTCTCATTATATATATATATGCCTGTGTTTAGACCTTTATAAATATTCTTTGCCTCCTGGTTCTTTTCCTCTATTTCCTTTTACTTTCCTCTTGTCCCACCATCATGTTCTACCCTCATTCGAGTTTAGTAATTCCTCACTGCTACATTGCACTTAATTAAGCCCCACTAAGCATCCTACGCTTTTCTCTCCATTGATTTTAGTTCACTTGTGCCCTTGTTCCTGGGTTGGTTCCCCCGCCTCTTCCTTTCTCCGACCTCCCCTTCTCCCATATCCTCCCAGAACCATTGGTCCTGTTCTTTTCATCTCCAAATTGTTTATCCTGCCTCTCTTATCTTGATAGACATGCAGAGATGTTAATGAGCGATTAAAAAATCAGGCAAAGCCAAACAACAAAAAGAAAGCCACTGACAAAAATGGGAAAACCTATAAATAGTTCAAGGTCTGTTTGTTGGCCTTTACGAGTGTTTTCCACCCATCGAGTCTGATGAGGTGCCACACTCTGTCTCCAAAGTCTAGTTTTGGTATTCCCCGGGGATTTCATCACTTTGCTCCCCTTGCTGCTCTGTTGCCTGCCCTTAGTGTTTCACTAAGGGTGATGGGGTCAGATTGTGCACAATTCCTGCACTGTGTCTCTAGTGTTGCCCACCGCAGCGCTATGGTTTAGTGAAGGACATCGTGTCTCGTGATGGGGCGGCCCTATGGTCCTCTCTGTGTGTTGTCTGCTCTGAGCAGGTATATCATCCTTGGGACTTGGTGGGCCAGGATGTCCTCCCTCCCTCTCCATCCCTTTTCCTTTCTCCCATATGCGCTAATCAGATGCACCCCTCTCCCCAAGCTGTAGCCCCAGTGCTGTCCTCTGAAGGGCATTCTTCTGAGGGGGGAGGGTGTCCACATAGTTGGGATTGGGGCTGGGGCTTCTGTTAACTTTTACTCTTGTAAACTTCCTAGAGCCTCCTCTCCTGTTAGCAGCCTTTTTTTTTCTTCTCATCCTTCCATCTTAATGCATGTTGGCTTCCCCTTCATACAAGCTAGAGGAGCCCTGGTGGCACAGTGGTTATATGCTTTAGGCTGTGATCTATAAGGTCAACAGTTTGAAACCACCAGTCAGTTGCCCAGCATGAGAAAGTTGGCCCTTTTTACTCCCATAAAGTACTCCCATTGTCGCAGAAACGCATAGGGGCAGGTCTACCCTGTCCTCCTCTAGGCTTGCTATGAGACAGCAACAACTTGATGGCAGTCTGTAAGTTTTTGTTTTTCACACAAGTTAATGCCTGAGTCTAGTTTGGAGGAATTCTGACACGTAATGAACTTTTGATGAGTATGAGCCTACAAATGATACTGAGAAGTGATGGGAGGAAATCACGACTGTAGTATTATGTAAACCAGGGAAACTGCTAACAAAGGCAAGAAAGAGTGATGTATTGCTTTAAGGTCAAGTAAAAGAGCATTTAGGAGGGGGAAAGATTGGGGTGGATTTAACCTTCAGTGGGAGGTGAAACAATGTGTGTGGGGGAAAGCCGTTTGCTCCTTAGGCAAATAGAACCACTTTCCATGGTTCAAGGCTTGTGGGAACATGCTGACAGCTCACTCTAGGGAGCTGATGAAGCAGCAGCTGGCCTGTCTCTGCCTGGGATAAAACGGACACTCATGTTCCCTGGCAAGACTGCAGAAGTGTAACAGTCTGCAAACTTATCAGTTACTTCATGTTCCCAAACTTGTCTTCTTCTCCTGACTGTGAATAGCTTGGCTGTTAATGTCTCTTTGTATACCCTCAAATAATTGTAAAGCTGTCCCTCTGTGTAAACTTGTCACGAGTTGCAGGGTACATGGCAGGAAGGGTATTTAAACCTCCCTCAAATACGCTCCTTGTAGCGCCTATTCTACAGTGCCCCCACCCCTCCTGCCTTAATGGCATCTGTTTCTCTTATCTATAAGCTTTCTTGAACCTGTTAGATTTGTTAGATAAGAACTGGAGTTGATATTATCTTACAGCAATGGACCATGTAAACAGCTTTGTAGAAAAGTTTACCTCTCTGAAGGGAAGGAAAGAGAAGGGAATAAATAGGTAGGCAGAAAGTAGAAATGAGGATGGTATGGTGGTTAGATTTTATGTCAACTGGAATTTGTATGAAGGGATAGGGTGGTATCTAACCTATCACACGATGCCTCCCTGGGGTGTGACCTTTATCAGCAAGACAGAGGGAACTTCTCACTCCCCTTTACTATTGCTGGGATTCTGTCTGTCTCCAAGGGCAGCCCCATGTGGGCCTCTGACCCTGCGATCCATCTTGCCAGCTCTTGGCGTCCTGCTATGTTTTCATGGGCCTTGAATCCATGCGACTGTGCATCCACCAGCTTGTGATTTCCCTGCATCCTGCATCACTGGTTTGCAGCTGTGTGAGTCTGAAGAGGCTCCATCACTTAAGTTGACTGGGCTGGGATGCTTTTTGATTGATAACAAGTTCTTTCTTATGCATATATGATCCTTTACCCAAATTATTCTACCACCATTAACTTAAATTCAGTGCCCCCTAAGCAAAAACTCATCCTCTTCACCCGTGGTAACCATAGGTAAAATTTGTTTTTTTCTTTTTTTGGTACTTTTCTTGATAATTCTCAATGTTTTTGGCATTTAAGATGATAAAATGTGGTAGTTATGTGTTAATCCGCCATGGTGTGATATAATATGAAAAACCAAAGAGGATTAAGGGTTAGGTGTAACACCTTTAATCCTGTCTCAGCCAATCACTTCTAAAAAGTTGTATGTATATATCAAGGAGACTGTTGTCAAATCTTAAAAGACACAAAACACACAGTCACAGACGTATCATCTGGGTAAGGGAGAATGTTAGCATGAGGCCAAAATGTGATCTCGGATTCACTGTCAGGATGCTATAAATAGGCATGGAACAATAGAACTGTCACTCATGATTGTGGCAGATCAATATGTCAGTTACAGGTAGAACTACAGATGGAGAACAGGCCCATGCATGATTGGGATGCATACATTATGTTAGATAGAATGGCTTATAAGGTTGGTCTAGAATCTTCTGACCTATGGAATCAGGATGAGACTGAATGGGACAGTAACATCTCTAGTACTGGTGATTTCCATCACAGACACACCCAGGGTATCCCCTAATGCCTCTTCCTGGGCTGGCTGGAAAGGAGATGAAGGTAATCCATTTCCCAATGCACTCTGCTTGAGGACCATATTATCTGCATCCTTGGTTATTGATCAGAAATAATTCAGTGGAGGCTTAATTTATGTGGGACCTCTACAGGTGAATTTTGGGCTGTTAGTGCCATCCAGCCTTTTGCAAATTGGGCTTCTCTGAATTTAAACTCTAATACACTTGCGAGAAGGCAAGAAGTGGATGTAGATGGTATGTTAGTGTCCCCAACGTGCATGGAGCTCCCTCTGAGGACATGCATTTTACTCAACTTAGAAATCACCAGCAGAGAGTGAGATGGTAAAAGAGAAGTGGAATAAGGCTTGAGGAGAGTGGAGGATTTTTGAAGTTGATCCTGTTGAGGCCAGTTTACTGCTAGAGACCATCACTGTTGGTTTAGACTTCTACTGCTACTGTAACAAATCCCACAAGTGGCTGGATGTGATAAGCAGTTCCTTCTGTCACTCATTTGGAGCCTGGAAGTTGGCATTCCTGGCACCATCTCTAGGGAATGTTTTTGATAACTGTTGGCTCATGGTATAGAGCAGTGGTTTTCAACCTTCCTCGTGCCGTGACCCTTTAAAACAGTTCTCATGTTGTGGTGACATATACATTCATTGTGTCAAGCACATTTGTACATCAGTGATTCTTGTCTGCCTTCTGCATTTAGTACCTTATTTAGAACTTCTCTGAAGAGGGCAATGCCACTCAAAGAGTGGTCACCAAAGTGTTGGTAAAAAAGGAGGTCAGGAGTTTGCCATGGACTGCAAACAAATGAGCTGCTTCTAATGAATCAGCTCTTTCCAGTCTTCCTTATTCATGGTCCAGCTTCCACATGGATATGAGGCAGTTGAAGATGCCAGGGCTTGGGTCAGGGACCCCTTAGTCTTCAAAGGAACATATTTGTTGTTTAACTTTTAAAAGAGGGTTTTTTCAGATTATGTCCAATGACTACTGCTTTTGTGAGCATTGATTGTGGATCCAAGTAAAATGAAATCCTCAACAATGTCGATGTTGGTTAATCATGATGCTGTTTATTGGCCTAGTTGTGACAATTTTTGTTTCCTTACAGAGTTATAATCCATATTGAAGGCTAATTTTTGGTCTTCATCAGTAAGTGCTTTAAGTCCTCTTGGCATTCAGCAAGCAAGAATGTGTCATTTGCATATTGCAACTTGCCAATCAGCCTTCCTCCAGTCCAGATACCAGGTTCTTCATACTTCATGTAGGCCGGTATCTCAGATTAGATTACTTGCTCAGCATAGAGACTGAATAAATACGGTGAAAGAATACAACCCCGCCAAACCCCTTTATTGATTTTAAATCTTGCTTTTCCTTGTCCTATTCAATTTACTGCCCCTTGGTCTATGTATAGGTTCTACATGAACACAGTTAAGTGTTCTGGAATTTCCATTCTTCCCAATGTTATCCATAGTTGGTTGTGATCCACGTAGTCATTTGCTTTTGTATAGTCAACAAGGCACATATAAACAACTTCCCGGTAGTCTCTGCTTTCCATCAAGATCCATCTGACGTTGGCAGTGGTATCCCTAGTTCTGATGCCTCTTCTGAATCCTGCATATCAGAAGGAAACTATACAAAACCCAAGGCACAAAGAATCCTGAAAGCAGCTTTTGAGAAACTGCCTACGAAGGAGAATCTATAAGACTGAGCTTTGATTTATTAACAGAAACCATGCAGCAAGAAAACAATAGGATGGCATATGTAAAACTCTCAGAAAGAAAGAAAAGTGCCAACCAAGTATTAACACCCAGTAAGACTCTGATTTTTAGAGAGAAAATTAGGATATATCTAGATAAATGAAAAGGATTTGTAAAAACCGGGCCCATCTTATCAAAAATGCCAAAGGGAATTCTTCCAACAGAAAACCAACAACAAACTGTAAACTGAAAATAACATAAATAAAAGCACCACTCAGATATCCACCTAGACATAGAAGTTTACAAACTTACAAGACTCAAAATAGGAAACCAGACATACCAGTTGTGAACAAAGATTGTGATAAAATAAAGAGAAGGGAAAGATAGCCTAAGTACAGAACTTTTAAATGGAGAGGAAGTCAAGTTGATTTCAAGATAGGAAGATGATTTTATTTACTTATTTTAACACCTTTTTTAAAAAATTAAAAAATCATTTTATTGGGCTCTTACAGCTCTTATAACAATCCATCAAGCGTATTTGTACATATGTTGCCATCATTATTTTCTAAACTTTTACTTTCTATTTGATCCTTTTGAGTATCAGCTCCTTATTTGCGCCACCCACCCCCCCACCCTACCCCACCCCCCCGACTCCTTGATCAATTATAAATTATTTTCATATCTTATACCAACAGCTGTCTCTCCCACAGTTTATGTTGGTCCCCCAATCATTGGGATCGGTTCCCCCTTCCTCCCCTCCTCCTCTCCCCCTTCCCCCTACCCTCCTGGTATTGCTACTCCCATACCTGTTCCTGGATTCCGTTGTAAGCTCTTAATCTCTTATCTGTACCTGTGTACATACTCATGTCTGGCACACAGTGAAAGGCAGGGCTGGGGTCGTGATAGTGGGTAGTGAGGAAGCCTCAAGGAACCAGAGCAGTGGTTCTCAATCTTCCTAATTCCGTGACCGTATTATATAGTTCTTCATGTTATAGTGACCCCCAACCATAAAATTATTTTTGTTGCTACTTCTTAACTGTAATTTTGCTCCTGTTATGAATCGGGTGACCTCTGTGAAAGGGTCCTTAGACCCCCAAAGGGGTCACAACCCACAGGTTGAGAGCCACTGAACCAGAGGAATATTGTGTTTCATGGGTGCTATACTGTACCGATTGACACTTCCCTTCTGAGATAGTTTATTGTGCCAGCCTGGCTGATAAACACAAGTGGGATTAACTGAAGGGCAGAGAGATAAAGGGCTTGGTCAGCCTTGCCTTTCTTGTCTCTCGCTCTGTGATTATTGGAGCAGTGTGGGGTTGGTTGCCTTGCTTGCTCTGTGCCTCAATTTAAAGGCTATACTACCTGTGGGACGCCTAGCCTGTGAACTGTGTCGCTGTAAGTTGAGGTCCCTTTAAGACATCTCTGGAGCTGGGGACCGGTATTTGGTGACCTGCCTTGTGATTGGCTGCTGTGCTGACATAGCCTAGCTCTCTACAAATAGAGGAAGATCTGGCAGCAGACTAGACTTGAAGGACTGCTAGTCTCTCACAACTCTCTCTCACGGACGTGAGTTGCACTGAGCCATTTGTAGTGCTTTCTAATTTAACTGTTTATTTCTTGTATTATATATTTATCTGTATATGATTTAACAGTTCATTTCTCGTTATATATCTAATTATCTTTATAAGTAAATATATTAAATTATCAGCAATTTGGTTTTATCTCTCTAGAGAACCCTGTCTAACACACTTTCTTTATGACCTTTCTGTGAGAGGATGTCCCATTGTCTACAGATGGGCTTTGGCTCTCTACTGTAGCCCCTTTGTTCTCAATAGTATGGTTTTTGTTTGTGTATTTATTTGGGGTCTTCTTATACCTGTTACCTGATCCTGTAGATACCTCATGATCCCACAGGCTGGTGTGCTTCTTGCATGCGTGCTTGTTGGCTTCTCTGCTAGATGGCTGCTTGTTTAACTTCAGGCCTTTAAGACCCGAAATGGTATATCTTTTGAAAGCTGGGCACCATCTGTTTTCTTCACCACATTTGCTTATGTGCTCATTTTGTCTTCAGCAATTGTGTCGGGGGGTGAGCATCACAGAATGCCAGGTTGTTAGAACAAAGTGTTCTTGTGTTGAGTCAGGGCTTGAGCAGAGGCCCAAAGTCCATCCACTACCTCAGTGTGTTGCCATATAAATATATGTACATAGGCCAATACCTCTTTTTTATGAATTAATGTATTTACATATGTACACACCTATGTTTATACCTTTATCCATAGATTTAATTCCTAGATCTTCCCTCTGTTTCCTTTAACCAGGAAGAATTTTAAAAACTTGACAGAAATTAATTGTGGTTACTAGGGGTGTGAGGGAAAGGAGAGGAGTAAATAACTGGCTACATACTAAGACACACGTTAACTTTGGTGAAGAGTAAGGCAATATGTAGTGATGATCAGTAAGTGAAAATGGAGGAGGTATAGAGGAGGAAGGACACAGAAGAGTACAAGAGTTAAACGGCAACAGGTTAAATTTTCTTATATATACAATCCTATGAAATACTATGGGGGAAACGTTAGGAAAATGTCTTAGACATAACTAAACATCTTGAAGGAATGAGTTGCTAGGGCTTGGGGGATCAGGACCATAATCTTCAAGACACTAAAGTCATTTGGCATAATACGTTTTCCACAAATTGCAACCAATTTCCTTAAGAAATGACTGGGCCTTTTTTTTGGCG
>NW_022103920.1:7678077-7696762 GCF_000313985.2 Echinops telfairi | reverse complement strand
TTCCAATTCCCATCTGTACCGCTGTGCATCCTCTGGTCTAACCAGGCCTGCAAGGCAGAATTGGGGTCCTGGTAGTTGGGGGGAAGGAAGCGTTTAAGAACTAGAGGAAGGTTGTGGGTTTCATTATTGCTATACTGAACCCTAAGTGACTTATCTCCACACTACCCCTCTGCAAGGTATGTCCAGCTGTCTAGAGATGGGCATTGGGTCCCCATCACGTGCCAGCCACCCTCATTGACGAGGATATAATTCCCACCCCCCTTTGGTGTTCGAAGCCTGGTCCCTTTGGCCCTTCATGATCACACATGTTGGTGTGCTGCTTCCATGTGTGGGCTTTGTTGCTTCTGGGCTAGATGGCCGCTTGTTTACTTTCAAGCCTTTAGGTCCCCAGACCCTATAGGTCTCGATGATTTTCCAGTAAGGTTCTCTCATTCCTGGCCTGTTGATTTGTCTCCGCCATGTCTCAATGTGGCATAGAATCAAGTGGATAGTCTTTCCCCTTTTCTCCCTTTTTGAAGAGTGGCCCCAGCCAATGTGAGGTCTACTCTTTTGAGGTGGTTCTTATGAAGTGCACATTAAGGGGGTGATGTATGATTCATGGCCAGTAGGCAGACATTCTACCACTTTGCTTGGGAATTAGTCTCTAAGATTTGTTTAATTGGTGTTTCTCCTTATTTGTCCTTTTGTGATTGACTAACTTCACTCAGGATAATGGTTTCCAGGTATTTCATGCCATGGAGTGTTTCATACTTTCATCACTGTTTTTAGGGTTGCATAGTATTCTGTTGTGTGAATGTACCATTGTTTTTTATCTATGCTTCCAGTATCTTGCTATTGTGAACTGTGCTGCTATAAACATGTGAGAACCTACCTCTACTTGTGTTGTGTCTCATTTCTTTTGGTTATATGCTTAATAGTGATATTGCTGGGCTGTATGAGATTTCAATTCCTAGTTGCTTTAAGTATTGCCATATCATATTCCATAGTGGTTGTGTGTATTTACAAATCCACCACAGCACATATGAATTCCAATCTCTACATCCTCTCCAGCATTTGTTGTTTTCTGTTTTTATGAATTGGGCTTGCATTCTGGATGTAAAGTGGTATCTCATTGTGAATTTAATGTACATCTCCCTGATGACTAGTGATTTTGAGCATTTTGTGTTTGTTAGCCATTTGTACTTCATTTTTTGGTGAACTGTGTGTTCATGTCTTTTTCCCATTTCTTAATTGGGTCATTTGTTATTTTCTTATCGAGTTGTTGTACAGTTCCTTATGTTTTGGTAATTAGACCCTTGTCTGATGTGTTGTTGGTAAATCCCCCCCAATCTGATGGCTCTCATTTCACCCCTGATGCAGTCCTTTGATGTGCATCAGTGATGTCGTTCCAGCCCGTCCCGGTCCTCAGTCTCCTACTCTGTGTGCCTCCTCCATTATGTTTGCTGGTCTTTGTATGCCCTGCAGCAGGCCCTTACATTTGTAACAGCGTTCTCGTCGATGATCCTGATAATTCTGGTGATTACATCTAGGTCTTTAATCCGTCTGGATTTTGTTTTTGTGCATGGGGAGTTATTTGGGTCTTGTTCATTCTTCTGCATAAGAAAATTCAGTTGGTCAAACCACGTTGGTTGAAGAGGGTGTCTTTGTCCTATTGGATGTCTTAGGTCCTTTGTTGAAGATTAGTTGCCTGTAGGCTAATGGGTTTCCTGTTCTGATCTATTGGTCTATAAATCTCTCGTTGTACCAGTACCAGTGTATTTTGACTACTTGGTTTCGTAGTAGGTTTTTAGGTCAGGTCGTAGAAGGCCTCCCACTTGGTTCTTTGCTTATCCTGGGTCTTTTGCTTACCCATATGAAATTGCTAATTAGTTTTTCCATTTCTTTAGAGAATGTATTTGGATTTCATTGTATTTGTAGATTGTTTTAGGTTGTGTTGACATTTTCAAAATATTGTCTCCCTATCCATGAGCAGGTGATATTATATTTATTTAGGTCCTTCTGGTTTCTTGTAGTAATGTTCTGTAGTTTTCTGTATATAGGTGTTCTGTTTCTTTAGTTATAGAACCATATCTGCAAATAGCAAGTTTCACTTCCACTTTGCCTGTTTGTCTTCCCTTGATTTCTTTCTGTTGTCTGATAGCTCTAGCTGAAACTTCCAGCATGGTGTTGAAAACTTGGTTGAATAGGGGACATCCTTGTCTGGTCCCTGTTTTCAGTGGAAATTTTTCTAGCTTTTCCTCATTGAGCATGATGTTAGCTGTTGGCTTTTCATAGATGGCTTTTGTTACCATTTATACTTGAGTATACACCGACACGAATATCAGCCAAGGCACCTACTTTTACCACAAAAACTGCATAAAAATGCTGAAAAACTCAGCTTATACACGAGTATATATGGTATGTTGAAGAATTTCCTTTCTATTTTGTTGGGTGTTTTGATCAAAAATGGTATTGGATTTTATCAAGTACCTTTCTGCATAATGATGATGTGGTTTTGATTCTTGGCCTTGAGAAATGACTGGGCTCTTCAAAGCTCATGGATAGCTGTTTAAGGTGCAACTATTTCCTCCTTGTCCTGAGGAAAGAAGAGCGAAGAAAATAGAAGACACATGGAAACAATTAGTCCAGTGAACTAATGGACTACAGGAACTTAAGCCTCCATGACCCTGAGACCAGAAGATGGTACCCAACTATGACCATCTGCTTGAATAGGGATCACATTAGAAGATCCTGGAGAAAGAGTAGGAGGAAAAGGTGGAACCATAACTCTGTAAAAGAGACCAGACACTGGTCTGATAGAGGCGAGTGGAACCCAAGACTGTAAAACTAGTCATCCTTCTGGTCTGGAAGTTACCTTAATCCTTATAGAGTGTCAGTTTATCCTGTCCTATAGGGTCACTATGAGTTAGAATCGACCTCCATGGCTGTGAGTTGAATTTTGTGGATCACAGAAAAAGCAATTGTAGGTAAATTCTTAGCACCAAAGTCTAAAGTTGGGGAGATTAAATTGAACACAACTCAAGAAGGCAGAAAAGGAACAGAGTAAACCAAAAGAATGCAGCAGGGAGGACTTAGTAGTGACAGAGAAGCAGTAATGAGGTTCAAGTAAAAGATAAGCGGTAACTCTCTGAGGTAGTGCACCCATTGGTGTTGCCTGGGAAGGTTCTCTCTGGTCACAGTGAAAGCATTTTCACTCCAATCTTGTTTTTGTGGTGGCTAATTTAAGAGAATAGTGTGCAGCATGTCTCTCTTGCCCCAAGCACCTGACTCACCTGACCTCCTGCAACTTCTTTTTGGTTCCCAAAATGCAGAGGGACTTGAAAGGACAGTGATTGGATCATGTCGAAGAGGTGAAGAAAAAAATGAGGGAGGTGCTGTCAGTCATCTGAACAGATGAGTTTGAAAACTGTTTCTAAGAATGGAATTGCAAATTTGACAAATGTTTTAAGTGTAATGGAGAGTACTTGGAAGGTGATAAGGTTGTTTTATTAAAAAATTTAAAATACATAGCTGTGTTAGTCCGGGTAGACTAGAGAAATAAATCCGTAAAAACTCATGTGTATAAGAGATAGTTTTATATAAAGGGCAATTGTACATTAAGAAAGCATCCCAACCCAGTTCAGTCCAAGCTTGTAAGTCCGATACCAATCTATAAAGTCTTCTTCAGACTCACGAAACACATGCAATGACGCTGATTGTAGGACGATCAAAGGCCAGTGGGTAGAAAAATCTTTGGATCAAAGGCCAGTGGGTAGAAAATCTTTGGATCCATTGGTGTTGTAAGCATCTCAGCGCTGGCAGGGGTCTCTAACGTGGCTGCTCTCTGGCTTCAGAGGTCTAGTTGCATCAGGGCACGTCCATGTGGCTTCTCCAGCTCAGAGCACTAGTGTAGTTCCATGTGTCTTGTCAGCTGCAATGTCTCCCTGGGAGTGAGCCTGGAGAGACAGACAGACAGAGGTGTGTCTCCCGCCTCCAAGAAGGAATACTGTACAGGATTTCCCAGAATTCTCAGGAGAAGGCCATGCCCACACAGAAGCTTCATTGGCTGTGATCTGATTGGCAGACTAGACTCCACCCTTTCACTCTTAATCCTCTCAAGTCCCAAATTGACACCAATTATGTAACTACCACAATAGCTTTTGGGGAGAAAATTCTGGTGGTTTTTTGGGGAGGGATCCCCACATATAATAACATAGCCATCAAATCAGGAAATTTAAAACCGCATAAAGCTGATTTTATAAAAATGGCTACAGATACATTTAAGAGTTAATGGAAGAAATAATTTTATAGGAAAGCAATATTACAGTATTTTCCTCAGCAGAGAGTACATAAAACAGATCATTTTCTGTAGAAGAAAAGAACTGCAAAATGGCCGTCCTGTACAAATGTACCAGCTCCCAGATGGATTTTTCTATCACATAGAAAAAGAAGAAAATGCCTGTATTTCTAAATTCTCTTTATGAAGCTATTATAACATTGCTGTACCAGCCTGGGAAATAATTTATTAAGATAGCAAACTAAGCTCCAAATGAATAGATTGATATATAAATCATCTAACATGAATAAAAAGCATATATCATGTCAAAGAGATTTGTTGCAGGCATGCACGTCAGTATTTGTTTTGTTTTATACCAAGAAGTATCACAATTAACTTCATTGAATAGAAAAACTATCTGACAAAATTTAGCCCCATGTTAAGAACAATAAAGTAAGAATTTGCAGATCTTTTTAATAGGCATGATAAAATAGGTTTCGGCCACCAAGTAAAGCATTTTCCTGGGGGAAAGTTTAGAGCCTTTTCCTGTAAACTAAGCAAGAAGACAAGATGCCCACTCCCTCCACTTTTCCATCGGAACATAAGAATTGGAAGGTAGAAAGTAAAGCCATCTCTCCATGTAGGTGAGTGAGATGATTCTATGCCAGGAGAATTTAAAAAGAATCAATGGAGCCATTCCAAATATCAAAATTTGATAAAATAGAATGTAACATACAGAAATTAACAAATACGCTTGATACAATTGATCTATCAGTGCACACAATAGACAGTTATACACAGTGGAAGCAAAGACTATATTGTAGTTGTAAATTAACATCATGAAAAAATCTAAAACCTCTAATGTGTTATATTTGTTATGCTGTTGGTTGATATAGGTGTCAAATTGCTTCCCACTCAGAGCAGCACTGTGTACCACAATACGAAACACTGCTTGGTTGTGTTGTAGCCAGTGGATTGGTCAGTCTATTTCATTGAGGGTCTTTTTTTCACTGACCCCTCTACCTGACCAAGCCGATGTCTTATTGGTAATTAGAACACAATTCTTAGGCAGACTTTAAAGAAAACAACCGAAAAACAAAACAAAAACAAACTACCGTAGTTTAGCAAACCGTTGTTTGGTTTTAGGAAGACTTGAGGTAATACTTTTGGTTTAAGCTTTAAAGGCTATCAATTTAGGGTAGAAATTTTTGGGATCCGTCCAGCCGGTATGATTCCAGAAAGTCCGGAGTCCATGAGAATTCGAAATTCTCTTCTGCGTTTTACCCCTTTCTTTTTAAAAAATCATTTTATTGGGGGCTCTTACAGCTTTTATAACATTCCATACATCAGTTGTATCAAGCATATTTGTACATATGTTGCCATGATCATTTTCAAAACATTTTCTTTCTACTTGAGCCCTTGGAATCAGATCATTTCACCTCTCCTCCCAGTCTCCTTCCCTAATGAACCCCTTGATAATTTATAATTTTTTGTCATGTCTTAAACTGACCATTGTCTCCCTTCACCAACTTTTCTGTTGTTTGTCCCCCTGGGGAGGGTTATATGTAGATCATTGTGATGGTTCCCCCTTTCTCCCCCCACCTTGACCTTACCCTTCTGGTATCTCTACTCTAATTATTGGTCTTGAGGGGTTTATCTGTTTTGGATCCCCTGTGTTTTGAGCTCTTATCTGTACCAGTGTACATGCTCTGGTCTAGCTAGATTTGTAAATTGGAGTAAATTTGTAGAATTGGGGTCATGATAGGGTGGGCATGGTGGTGGGGGAGGAAGCATTCAAGAACTAGAGAAAAGTTCTATGTTTCATCAGTGCTATACTGCACCCTGACTGGCTTGTCTCTTGCTTGGCACCCTTCTGTAAGGGATGTCCAGTTGTCTACAGATGGGCTTTGGGTCTCCACTCTGAGCACACCCCCTCATTAATAGTGATATGGTTTTTAGTTCTGGGTCTTTGATGCTTGATACCTAATACCATAGATACCTCTTGATCACACAGGCTGGTGTGCTTCTTCCATGTGGTCTTCGTTGCTTCCCAGCTAGATGGCCGCTTGTTTTATTTTCAAGCCTTTAAGACCTCAGATGCAATATTTTTGGATAATGGGCCACTGTCAGTTTTCTTATGCATCCATTTTGTTTTCAGAGATTGTTTAGGGAAGGTGAGAGTCACAGAATGCCAAAAGGTTCTTGCGTTGAGGGAGTACTTGAGTAGAGGCCCAATGTCTGTTTGCTACTTTAATACTTAACATATAAATATACGGACATAGATCTATTTCCCTTTTGTTGTATATAAATATATTTGCATATGTACATGCCTGTGTTTAGACCTCTATAAATGTCCTTCACCTCCTAGTTCTTTTCCTCTTATTTCCTTTTGCTTTCCTCTTGTCCCGTTATCATGTTTGGCCTTCATTTGGGTTTCGGTAATTCCTCTCAGCTACATTGCCCTAGATCAAGGGTGTCAAACTGGTGGGCCGCATGCGGCTCCTGAGGTAATTTTTTGTGGCCCGCGATGCTCTGAAATAAAATGAAAATAGAAAAAATTGTTATGAAGAAAATAGCGCTTAGGGAGATGGGGGCAATATGGTACACACAATTCCCTCCTTAACCCTTTAACTACTAAAGATTAGTATACACGTGACCCAGTGCCATTCCTGGGGGCCCGGGGCCCCGTGGACATGTATAAACACTGACTCAGTTCTGGCGACGTTTGGAAGCTAATATATCTGCCACTCTGTGTCATGTAATGTAAACAGATCCAATGGCAAAAAGGTTAAAAAGAGCACTCTGGGTTGTGCTGTTATGAATCATTCCTAATGGCAGTGCTAGTTATAGTTAACATTTTTAGAGGGAAGCCATTACGATTGTGCATCAGGTTTGTCAGCTGTTCAATATTTTGTGTTTTTTATTATTTACTTTGTTATATTTTCTGTTACAACCTAAGAGGTAAGTTCCACTCTCTCTCTTTCCCTCTTCATTTGTTCCTGCTGGATAAAATCTTAAGTAGATTTTATTTTTGGTTAAACTGTTTGTGGTTTGGGTAAAGCTTTATGTTGCTGACCTTTATATCTATGGAGTGCACACCTCTCTGATCTTACTGTTCACTTTGTAGACCTTTGGCTGAAAGTCAAAAAGTCAGAGGGATGAAGAGTGTCTAATGGCTAAATCTTCAGGCATTCCAACAGTCACTGAATCACCAGTAAACTTGGTTTTTAAATTAGTTTTGTTGCACGTTTTTATCCCACTCTATCTAGAAGTTTTCTGAATTGTTGGTAGTGGTACCAGGTACCATCTGGATCTCAGGTTTGTATATGCTAATATTAGTGTGGTCTGTTAGTCCATTAAACTAATTGTTTCTCTGTGCCTGATCATCTTAATTTTTTTTTTGCTCAGCACACAAAAATATTTACACTTTGGGTGGCTGGTCACGAGCTTTTAAGACTCAATTGCTATTCATCAAAGAGGATATAGAACAATGTCTTTGTGAGCTATGCTGTGCCAGTTGTCCTTGGCGTCCCCAAGAGTATGGTCCAGCTCTCTAGTTGATTTAAAAGTGGTACCAGTGGGCATCTTTTTTTTCCAATATACTATTAAAAATTATACCATTAAATAAGAAGTTTGTTGGAGAATTTTCACAGGTTTTAAAAATAACATTATATTTGTTCCATTTATTCATAAGACTTTTATTAAAAAAATCATAAATGGATATTGTTTTCATCAAACTTTCTGCATCAAGTGATGGCATAATATTCTCTTTTAGTATGTTGTGTGATTAATTTTGAGATTTGGCTTTATAATAGTAATCTTGCATTTCTGAGCTGAAATATCATACTTAATACTATCCCACCCTTTTATGCAAGTTACAAGATTTCGTTAGCTAGTATGTTTTTTTGTTTGTTTATGAGTTAAGCTATCTTGTAGTTTTCCTTTTTTTATATTACTCTTGTGATTTTTCCTGTAGCGTTACAGAGCTTCATAAAATAAAACCTTTTTCTGCTCTCTGAAAAGAATTTGTATTAACATTGAACTTGAAGTGTTTCTTGCATCGTGGTTCGGGCTTTCTTTGTGTGAAGACGACTGAGACCTGATGGGGTTACTTGAGCGTTCCTCATTTCTACATGAGCCACCGGAGCAAACATCTGTGCTCTTCTGCCCCTATGTTTGTCATGTTTTGTACATTTTAAGTTGTTTCTTCATATCCTTGTACTAATTATTCATATCTGTATTGTCCAGAGGAGGGGCAGGCACGTGCCCTCTTTTTAGTGTAGCTGTGTGGCCCCTTCTTTGTCTTCTGTGTATTCTCACTGGATGTTTGTCTGTTTCATTATTTTCTTTGAATAGCTACACTGCTCTTCTATTTTATTGATTTTCTTTTATTGTGTTTTATTATACTCTACATCAACTTTTTCAAAGACTAGGCTTTCAGCTCCATTTTCTTTCAAATGTTTTTTTCTAAGTAGTGCTGTAGCTAAATTTCAGCAACTTTTTTTTAATCAATTAAAACTTTTCTACTATTTACTTATAATAAATTTTCAGTCTCAAGGATCTTTGACTTGTATTTTGTATTTTTAAAATATTTCTTTGTGGAGGTTTCTCTTTTTGTTGAGAACACTTTGCTCCATGGTTTTATTCCTTTGAAATGTGTTGCCCTATTCTTTGACTTAATATACGTTCCTTGAATCTTTGAAGGAAATGAGTGGTTTCTGTAACTGTTAGGTTTCCTTCATTGTATGTCTATATGAGGTTTAAGTGTATTGGTTAATGCTTTATAAAAATTTTATTCTATATGTGTGTTTTGGAAAAGTGTTGTAATTGCAGATTTATTTCTCCCTTGTTAGCTTTTCTTAAAGTTTTTCATGCATTTTAAGACTCCTACTGAGATAGACCATTGCTTTGCTTTCCTGTTGAATTTAACCACTTGTTAATATGGAATGACCCTTTTTTATCGTTTGATTTTTTTTTAAACCAAATTTTTAAAAAACATAAATCATTTTATTGGGGGATCCTACAGCTCTCTTATAACACTCCAGACATCAATTGTATCAAGCACATTTGTATATATGTTGCCATAATCATTTTCAGAACATTTTCTTTCCACTTGAGCCCTTGGTATCAGCTCCTCTTATTTCTCTCTCGCCCCCACCCTCATGAGCCCCTGAAAAATTATAGAGACGGTTATACATCAGTCCTTGTAGATCAGTTTCCCCTTTCTCCTCAACCTTTCCCATACCCTCAAGGTATTGCTACTCGCATTACTGTTCCTGGGGGGGTTTATCTGTCCTGGATTCTGTTTCTCAAGAGCTCTATACCAGTGTACACGCTCCAGTCTAGCCAGGATTTGTAAAGTAGAACTGGGGTCATGATTGTGTGTGTGTGTGTGCGTGTGTAAGCATTATAGAACTAGAGGAATGTTGTGTTTTTCATCAGTGCTATAGTGCACCCTTGCTGACTCATCCCTTCCTTGTGTCCCTTCTGTGAGGTGATGTCCAATTGTCTACAGATGGGCTTTGGGCCTTCACTCCAACCCTACTCCATTGCATCAGTATGACTGGTTTGGGTCTTTTGATGCCTGATACCTGAACCCATCAACACCTCGTGATCACACAGTCTGGTGTTCTTCCATGTGGGCTTTGTTGCTTCCATGCTAGATGGCTGCTTATTTAGCTTCAAGCCTTTGAGCTCCCAGATGCTCTATCTTTTAATAGCCAATGTGGTAGTTACATAATCTGGTGTCAACTTGAGACTATTAAAAGTGAAGAGGTGGAAGTTAGCCTGTCAGTCAGTTCACAGCTTGATGACCTCATTTAGAGGCACTATGGAGATAAATAGCTCAATGGAGGTGGGACACACAAAGTCCCTGTGGGACATTCCTGTTGACAAGCCAGATGGAGCTACACTGATGCAGCCAGAGCCTTGGAGCTGGAGGAACCACGTGGAGACCCACACCAGTGCTAAGATGCTTCCACAGCCAGTAGATCCACAAGATTTCACTCACTGGCTTGCGATCTTCCTGCACTCAGCGTCATTGCATGTGCTTCGTGAGTCTGAAGTGGACTTTATAGATTGGTATTGGACATATGGGCTAAATTGGACTTACGGACTTGATCTGGATTGGGCTGGGATGTTTTCTCAATATACAATTGCTCTTTTATGTAAAGCTCTTTCTTATACACAGGAAAGTGTCTATGGATTTGTTTCTCTAGTCCACCTGGACTAACATAGCCAGTCACCACCAGCTTTCTTCACCACATTGTTTTATGCACCTATTTTGTCTTCAGCGGGCTTGTCAGGAAGGTGAGCATCACAGGATGCCATTTATTAGAACAAAGTGTCCCTGCGTTGAGTGACTCATTGAGTAGAGGCCCATTGTCCTTCTGCTTCCTTAATACTCAACATATAAATATATGTACATAGGCCTATATCCCTATTGTTATATATTAATATATTTACATATGCACATGCCTGTATTTATACCTCTATAAATGTCTTTTGCCACTTAACTTCTTTGCTCTATTTCCTTTTATTTTCCTCTTGTCTCATGATCATGTTTGACCCTAATTTGGCTCTCAGGAATTCTTTTCTGTTACATTGCCCTTGATCTAACCCCACCAGGCATTCTGTGCGCTCCTCACCATCAATTTTAGTTTACTTTTTGTTCCCTTGTCCCTGAGTTTGTTGGCTGTCCCCTTTACCCCCACCTCCACTTCTACCCGGTCCCCCTCAAATGTCGGTCCAGCTCTTTACTCTTTGGGATGTTGTATCTTGCCTATCTTTTATAGCTAGACATGAAATAAAGCCAAAAAAAGACCTACAAATAATCAAGTTGATTTCTACTCATAGCTACCTGGTGGTGGTGTAGTGGCAATGTGTTGGGCATGGTCTGCAGTTACAAACCACCGGCTACTAGTTGGGAGAAAGGACAGGGCGTTTTGCTCCTGTAAAGAGTTAGTTTCTGAAACGCACCAGGGTAGTTCTCCTCATAGATCACTATGAGTAATCTACTGTAGGATCCTAAATGTAATTTATTTTGAATTTCTTAGCAGTTCCGATACGGTTTCATCCAGAATGTTTTCTGGCCTGCTTTGGTCAATTGCTGAGGCATCTTGTCCTGTGGTTGTGTGTGTCTGTCACTTGATATTTATTGTCTCTGAGACATTGTGGCACTTCTATATTTATTGATTATACGTTGGCTTGTTTATCCTGCATTTTTGTTGTTTTCCCATATTTGGGCAATGGGTCAGGCTTGCTCCTCTTGTTAATAGATTAGCAGCCCGAGGTGCTCTCCACCTATCTCCCAAGTGGATTTTGCCCAATGAGTGGGAGTGTGGGGATAAGCCTCTGCTCACTGGTCATGCAGTGCAGCTGAGGGCACACTGGGTGGCTGCTGTTTGCCACCTATACTCAGACTGCCAGTGGAGTGGAACCAAGAGGTACTGGGCAGGATATCAGGTGGGGGAGTGCCAATGGCTACCTGCTTCTTGTTACCTGGAGATTTTGTGGAATAAGAGAGTTGATCACATGTCTGGTTTAGTCTTGGGTAGGCAGAGCCTATTGTTATCTGGTTCTTGCTCCTATAGGGACACTTTTTGCAGTAATTCAGATGTGGCAAGTCACCACTCTGAATAGCTCCTTGTTTTCTGTTCTTCCTTCCACTTTGTCTCATTGATATTTGATCGGCTTCTATATTTTTTCCTCTGAAGCTCTGGGTTCCCTGATTGCCACCTGCAGGTATTTTCACCAAGTTTCTTGGCCCTTTTTTGTAGAGTTTTTGAGTAGTATATTTGCCTAGTCCTCCAACTTGGATCATCATCTCCTTAATGTTGAGTTGTTTCTTTTGTTTATTTATATCTTATGGTCTAGTAGGAGAAAATAGATGTATGATAAAATGGCAACATTTGGCATTTCTGTGATGCTTTTGATTTTTAAGTTGTTTCTGTAAGCTAGAATTTTAAAACTTGATTAAATTCAGGTTAAGCCTTGCTTGCTGCAATACCTCATCTTGTCATTGAGTTGTGTCTGACTCATTGTAGTATTGGGTGGGGGGGGAGGCCAACCCCCCCCCCCCACTAACCACGGGTTCAACAAGCACAATTGTACGGGTGAGATATATAAATATTATATTAAAGTCATCGAGAGCATGAGCGATAGAAGAGAGAGTCAAACAATGGAGTCAGACACATTTTATGGTAGCATTGCTCACTTCAGCCCCGCTTGGACGGGAAGGGAAGGAGGACAAGGGAACCAAGGGAGCGAGGATGGGAGAGGAGGAGCCAAGCAACCGCTCTCTCTTGCTAACCCAGGCCTATATACCTTTTGGGGGCGGGCAGGCAGGCCCATTAATTACAGGTAAAGACATACGTCACAGGAAGGGGTTGCACTATAGGTTATACAGCAATGAGAGGGGGTGATCTAGGGACATACACGCAATAGGAAGAGGAGGGATTGGGGGTATACATGTGACAAGATGGGCGGATCCTAGATTTAGGATGGCAGTTTAACTTTGACCGGTTCTCTGGATCTCCACGGGAACCATTTTCAGTAGGGAGTGAACTCCACCTACAGGAACCAAGCTAATGGTTGCAAGCTTCAGGGAGAAATAGTCCATTGTCTCCAGCAGCAGGGAGCAGGCCCACTCCTGTGGTGGGGTGAGACAGCAGTCTGGCAGTGATTTAGGATGTCTGTAAGTATCTGACCTCCCCCTACAACTCATGTTCTTATGTATAGTGGAGTCTGACTCATGCTGACCTTATGTGTAGTTGTGTCTCACTCATGTTGGACCTTATGGGTAACTTGGTTCCTGGTTGTGTACCACTTTCATGCTGTTGATATGTTTGAGCCCGTTATTGTGGCCATTGCCTCACTCCATCTTATTGAGGGCTTCTCTTGTCTTCACTGGCTGTCTACTGTAAGAAATTACAGGGCTTCTAGCGAACAATGCCTCACAGAAGATGCTCTATCAGGGGGCTTCAAAAAGTACATGACAAAATATGGAATATTTTCATATTAGGAGACATATAGAGGATGTTATCCAATATGGCCGATCCACAAGAACCTCTATCATACAGTTTAGTATACTGTGGCCAACCTTGAGGTCCATGCAACTGTCCTATTGCCCATCATCCTTTCCGTAATGCATTTTAATGTTCCTGATGCCAAATCGATGAATCATTTTCTGCATTTGTTGCAAATTGGTAATCTTACAGTCTCCATTGGGCTGCATTTTTCTGTATTGCACAGCTCTTCTAGCTCAGTCAGCCTAGTTGCTTACTTCCTAGTAGAAGATTGCATGATAAGTGTGTTGTTCTTTCCTTTGTGCTAGTTGACTTGTTGGTTCCTTCTAATTATTAATTTAGGGACTCTGGTGGCTCAACAGTTATGGCAAGTCTGCTGACCAAAAGGTTTGCAATTTCAACCCACCATTGGAGGAATACCTGTTCTTGTTACAGACCTAGTGACCCCATAGTACAGGGTAGGACTGCCCTGTGGATATCCCAGACTGTAAATCTTTATGGGAGTAGATGTCTCATCTTTCTTCTATAGAGAGGGGTGGTGGTTTCAAACTGCTGACCTTATGGTTAGCAGCCCATTGCAGAACCTTGGGCTCCTAACCTTATAATAAATGAAATATAAAATTAAACTATACTAAAAGAGCTGTTTTTCACCTACCATCTAGACAAAAATTCCAAAGTATATGATAATGTGCTCTGAGTGGGAGGTTTTGAGGAAGCTAGTGATGTTGGAACACTTTCAGTGAAGGTGTACTTTGCAGTTTCTAACAAAATACAGATGCTTTTATTCTTTGACCTGCAAACCCACTTTGCTGAATCTATTTTTAGGGTGTATGTGGCATTAATATAAAGGGACACGGAGACAAGGTTATTCATTGCATCATCATTTATAATAGCAAAAGCTGGGAAATAAGTCACCAGAGAGGGTTGTTGTATAAATATACCCATTTCAAACAAAGTGAAGAAAAGCATACTATCTCTATACCAACATGGAATGATCACTACGCTATCTTGGCAAGTGAACAAAAACAAGCTTCAGTTCATGTATATTGTATATAGTCTGCTATGTTTTATGTAAGAAGACAGATGAGAATATGTACCGTATATGCTTGAGTATAAGCCTAGATTTTCAACACATTTTAAATGCGATTTCTGTGTAAAATTAGATGCCTCGACTGATATTTGGGTTGACTTATAGTCAAGTGTATACGGTAGTTATTTTGGCAAAAATAAGTTCTGAGGAAAGGAAAAGTTTAGAAATGATAAATCATATAAGCCAGGGACTACTAAAAAGTTACCTGTGTGGAAGTGGTTTTGTGTGTGTGTGTGTGTGTGTGTGTGTGTGTGTGAGAGAGAGAGAGATTGTTTGATAATTGAAGTCTTTGCTTATTTTTCCCAGTACCATCTTTAAATTATTTGAATAACTGTTGGTTATTTTATCTTTTGCCACTTCTAGATTGGAAACTATATGTTCTTTTGTGCTCTAGAAAGTTAAATGTACATAAATCATCAAACTCTAAAGTTAAAATCAGCGTTTCTTTGCTCTTGAATTAGCCCAAGGCCCTAGGAGTAGGAGAGACTCCAGCTTAGGGCAAATCTGCCCCACTTTAGAAAACAAGTTGCAAACCGAGAATGATTTTTACACTTAAGATAGATGGAAAGAAAAGGTCAAATGTATATTATTTCATGACCTATTGTAGTTGTAAGAAATTTGCATGTGACCATAACTGAATTTTTATGGATGAGCCATGCCAAGACATAAACAACTCCTTTATGTATTGTCTGTGGTACCCCTCCCACCACAATTGCAGAGCTGTTTATGAGAGATGAGGTGTGTCCATCACCTCCCTGCCTCCAGTGCACCATACATATTGCCACTGTGAAACCCTTTATATTTTTATTATCGGTGGATATTGGTCATGTCAGACTAGGAAAAGAAAAGTGGGATGCTTGTATGTGTTATGCTGATGCTAGAATCGTTGAAAGAATACAATATGCATCCATTTTTGTTTCTTTGCAGTCCCGAAGATAATTTCCCTGTTATAGAATTTTAGCATTCCAGCCACGATCTTTTATCACTTGGAAACATTTTTCTGTTGTCTACTAACTTTCACTGTTGCTGATGAGAAGTAAGCCATCAGTCTTACTTTCTCTCTTGATATCTTTTCTTCTTTGTTTATTAGTTTTTTTTCGGTTGTCTTTTGTTTCTGCAGTTAGTGAGATATGGCTGGACATTCATTCTGTGTTTTTATTCTATTTGGAACTTAAATTCTACAAAATTCTTTTCACTTTAATTTTCTCTTGATCCATCTTTCTGAGACTGATTGTATGTGTGTGTATTCCTGGGTTCACTGTTACCCTGTGTTTCAACCTACCCCCAATATTCTGGCCTACCCCCCAAAAAAGTATAGGTCAATGCCATCTTGCTTCTTAAGGCTTTGTCCCTTATAGCCCACTGCCCTGTTGGTAGTTTGCTATGCCAAGCTATCCTGGTAATTTACCAAATCTAAATTGGAGCCTTAAGATAACTCTCTACCCCCATCTTGCTCCAGGATGTTATTGTAAAATTTATTCTTAGATACGATGTATGTACCCCTACCCTGTTTCAGAGTATCTAGTCTAACCTTCCTTTAGCTTCTGTAATCATCTTTGCTAATTAGAGTGGAATGCCTGTACTCTGCATCTCAGGAGTCCTGTGCCTTGCAGCTTAAAAAACAGGATACAGTTTGTGTGTGTGTGTGTGTGTGTATTTATACACACACACACACACACACCCCCCACCCCCCTGCCTAACTACTATTTGGGGTCTTGGGGTTTTAAGTGGCACTAGTCCTCCCATGGCTGCCTGCCCGCCTGCTTAATAGACTCCTAACTTGGATTTTGACATGGAACACCTGAGTGAGGGAAACATCAGCATGCATTCAGTGCAGAGGCCAGTGGAATCTGCAGACCCAGTCGGGTAGAGAACATCTCAAGTTCATGATTGGTGGTAGATGAATCATCACTGTTACAGGTGGGCCTGTGGAAGCTCCATGGAGAGCATTGTGATTCGGGTACATACATGAGTGAGGTTGCAAAGGCTTCATGATTGGTTCTGGGGTTTTAATTACTTAACTATTTGGTAGTCTGGTGGTTGGTGCTTTGACTCATACATACTTATGAAACCCTGAGTCATTGTTACAAGCTAATGCCAGGACCCCCACCTTTAACCCGTTTGGGACAGTTGGCCCTTCTTAGAGCTAGGGGAGGGAGGAAGCTGGACCTCCTCCAGTTTCGTTTTTTTTTTTCTAGTTCTGGCCAAGCATCTTGGGCGGGGGGGCTGTCTCCAGTTTCCATCTGAGTAAATCATACAGGGTATGCTCACAAAGGTTATTTGTGTCAGTATTTTTGTGCATCTGGAGGGCAAACACTTCCACTAAGTGCACCTGGGCTTGTTGAGGCATTGGCTCTATTTTTGGTTCAATGGTCATCAAAAGACCTTAGATTATAGGATTTAGGGCTCTAGTACATTCTTATAAATGAGGGTTGACCTTTTCCAAATTTTTTCCCCCTGACGAGATGAGGGTTCCAGGATTTTTTTTCCTGATTGTTGAGATGATCATAATGATTCTTGACATTTTTTCCTAGTTGATCAGCCAACCTTGTAGTTCTCGAGTTAGCTAGTTGCATTGTGAGTTAGGCATTGATTGCACTGCTGACCACAAAGCCAGCAGTTTGAAACCACCAGACACTCCAAGGGAGAAAGAGAAATCCAAAGGGGAGGGAAGTTCCTTCTACTCTGACCTTTAGGGTTACTATGAGTCAAACTTGATTTAATGGTAGTGAATTTGGTTTTTTAAATCATCAAATATTGTCCCTTTTATATATTTGTGTTTGGGTTTTTAGTAATTTGCTAATTTAAAAAAACACAACGTGTTCATGAGGGATATTGATATATAAACAAAACACAAACTCAGGGTCATCGAGTCAATTCTAACTCACTGGAGACCCTATGGGATGGGGTGGAACTGCCCCTGTGAGTTTCTGAGACTAACTATTTACAGGAATAGAAAGCCCCCTCTTTCTCCTTGAGCTCGAGAAGGTGATTTCAAACTGCAGACCTTGCAAATCTCATAATCTCTATGCCATCAAAGTGGAAAATGTTTTTTAAAGACGTTTGTTCAGGTTTGGTATTAGATTTAAGTGGTTGATGCAACTCACCACCACAGCCCTCTGGGCCTTGAAATTTCTATGTGGGATACTTTTAAATGATGATTTTTGTAATTTAAAAAGAACTTAGGTTTTCTCATTTTTTGGTAATTGTTTTGGTAATTGTTCCTTTCAAAGAATTGACCCATTCAAGCTGTTCATGATATGTCCCCACTAAAATTTTAAGAGCCATAGTATCTGTAGAAAAGGCTTCTACTTTAATTGCTTCACTTGGTAATATTTTTTCTTAGTCTCCTTCCTTTTTTCATTTTCTTTTTTATTGAGTTCTCTTATTTTCTTCTTTCTTGGTGGTTAATTTGCTTTTTTTTCTAGCTTCTTCATATGGAAGCTTTGGTATGTAGACCTTTGAAATACTATTTCTGATTATTTGGAATTTTCTAGATTTTTTTGCTTACTGATTTCTGAGTTAATCTAATTGTGATCGTGGTACATAGTCTGTATCTTTTCACTGTTTTATATTTATTGGAACTTGTTTTTTGCTCAGTATCTTGGTGCATGTTCCATGCATATCTAAAAAATACTCTTTCTCTCTGGACTTAGACCTGTTCTTTAAATGTCAATTGGATCTTTTATATCCTTACTGATTTTCTGTCTACTGCTGTATTGACTACTAAGAGGGTTGAAATCCCCAGCTATACTTACGGCTCTGTTTGCTTCTCTTTTCAGCTGTGTCAGTTTTCACATTGTGCATTTTATAGCTCTGTTAACTAGGAACATGCACAGTTAAGATTGTTCCATTTTCTTGAAGAATTGGCCCATTGTCATTTTGTGATTTTCTTGTCTTATCTTTGGTAATAGTTCTTGTTCTGAAGTCATTCTTTAATTTTATCATAAGTCCTCAAAGGTTCCTATGAGAAACTAGGTATCTGTAGAATTATTTACACACAGGATTTAGTCGGGTGTTTTGTTCAACAGTAAAACTTGTAAAAGCTGGAACTTATATAAAGTGGAGACCAATCAACAAAAGAAAACTCTAATTATTTCCACTCATAGAGCAACAGAAAACAGTTAGACGTTGAGAACTGGAGGAGCAGCCCTGCATAGCTCCACATGTCTGGGTGTTTCCGTGACAGCCTCCCAGCAATGGTGCCCACAGGACCATGGACAGAGCATGAGCTTCAATAAGTGTGGGGGGAGGTCAGATGCGCAGGCATTCCCTCCCTTGAGGGCGATCAGTGATCAGTTGCCTGACTGCACT
>NW_022103920.1:7670920-7677837 GCF_000313985.2 Echinops telfairi | reverse complement strand
CCCCTCTCCTCTCCTGTCTCTCTCCTTTGTTCTCTTGTCCTCCTTCCCTTCCCCCTCTCTCTACATGGACCACCAAGCTGGGCTGAGGTGAGCAATGCTACCCTGTAATGTGTCTGACTGCATTATTGTAATATCTCTCATGCTCTCGATGACTTTAATATAATACTTATATATCTCAACTGTACAATTGTGCTTATTGAACCCGTGGGTAGTATTATTAGTATTAGTTAGCAGCGGGTGGGGCTGGTCCCCTACCTCACCCCCCAACCCATTTAATTTAATACTACAATTAAGCAGCTCTTTTTATCCTAAGATGTAGTTGCCTGACTGGTTGTGGTCTGTGAATGTTGTCATTCAGTTCCCTTGCCTGTGATCCACAGCCTGTCATGTTGCTGTTGGGCCATCAAGTTGACTCGATTCATAGCAATCTGAGTACAATGGAATTAAACATAGTATTCTGACTCATAGTGACCCAATGGAAGCTTCAGATTTTGAGGGGAGCAGATAATTTCATCTTATTCTTGCAGAGCAATGCTGGTGGAT
This sequence comes from Echinops telfairi, assembly GCF_000313985.2. Taxonomy (NCBI): domain Eukaryota; kingdom Metazoa; phylum Chordata; class Mammalia; order Afrosoricida; family Tenrecidae; genus Echinops; species Echinops telfairi. Next base: position 7,677,294 of record NW_022103920.1, on the reverse strand, counting down.
TTGAACCTCAAACCTTGAAATTAGCTGTCCAGCACTTAAGACTGTGTTGTCAGGGCTCTGCGTATGTATTAAATGGCTTTACATCCACATTGTTTTCCTTTGTGGATGTGTACAGTAAAAAAGTGCCAACCAGTTCGGTGCATAAGGTCAAAGCATAAGCTCTTCACTGTGCTTTTGTTTAGAAATGAAACACCACAGAAAGCAGGTAACAAATAGAATTCGTGCCCCAAATGCAAAATTGTGAAGCATTTAATTATAAATAAAAAGAAACAGTCAAATCCTGGTTATTTCATTTAAAACCCACTATTTCTGTAAGTGTATAATTGTTGATTTACTAGGATTCTTTATCAGTCAGGAAGCTCTGGTGGTGTAGTGGTTTCTCCTTGGGCTTCTATCTGCATGGTCAGCAGTTTGAAACAGACAGGTCTGCTGGGCACAGCATATTGCATTGGCAACAAGCTCCAAATCCCCACAACTGTGGAACACCAGCTCAGGGCAAGCCTGGGCTGCCATCCTCATGGTCAGTAGTTTGGAACTACCAGCAGCTGCACGGGAGAAAGATGGCTTTCTATTCCTGTAAACAGTGTATGATTGCAGTGAGAGAGTATATCAGTCGTGTATGACCTCAGAGGTAGTCTTAGTTATCTAATGCTGCTATAATAGAAATATTGTAAGTAGGTGGCTTTAACAAACAAATGTTTTCTCTCAGTTTAGGAGGCTAGAAGCCTGAATTCGGAGCATCAACTCTAGGAGAAGGATTTCTCTCTGTTGACTTTGTAGGAAGATCTTGTCTTCCTTCACAACTGTTGGCTTGACATCTGTTGGAAGTCTCACTGTGTCTTGGCATCAATCGTTCCCTGAGTCTAAGGGGGCACCAGCAAAGGTGTGCTGGTCCAAAGGATGTGCTCAGCTCCTGACTCTACTTTTCTGGTAGTTTGGTTCCCCCCTCTTTGCTTGCTTCTGTCTCCTTTTTGTCTCTTGTAAGATAAAAAGCAATACAGGCCACACTCCAGGGAATTTCCCCTTACATTGGATCAAAGCTGTGACCTGAATAAGGGTGTTGCATCTCAGCCTAATCCCTTTTATCAGGTCAGTGCTGATCACATCATGGGAGAGAATGACACGGTTATGTAACTGCCAAACCCACTGAGAATCATGGTCCGGCTAAGTTGAAACATATTTTTAGGGAATATGCAATTCAATCCATGAAAGTTATCAAAGCACGTTTCATGATTTCAGCAAACACAAACTAATTTTAGATGGACACTGGTCGTGCCACTGCAGCAGTCCTTTCCTGTTAGGTGCCAGTCATTGCAACTTGATTCGTGATTGTTTTCCTTCTATCGCATGTCCCTGCACACAGATATTCTTGATGGTACCAGTTCTTCATAAAAGTTGATTACCTATTGGTATTTCTGAATTCAGGTTTTTCCATTTCCAAAATGAATTGAGTCGGGTGTGTCTCCACCCTCCCACCCCCCACCCCCAACTGTATTATCTTTTGTAGAAAAGATAGGTATCAGGCCTGGAGATGAAATCTGGGTGGAGATGTAAATTTGGAATTCAGCACCATTTAGGTACCAAGAATTATGTTCCAATTATTTCCTGTAGGTCCAAATGCATCTGTAGCCTCAGGAGACAATACTTGGAGGAAGTTGGGTAGACGATGTCTTGTATTCTTTCTGGAAAGGGTCAGCTGTTTTTATCTGATTTAAATTAACGTACTTATTTAGTATTTATATGCATTTGTGTTTGTTACCCTCTTAGCCTACCTCGAAGTTGTTCTTGGTGAACTATAACTGAAACCCGCAAGCTCTCAATATGGTGGCCACACCCATCATGACTTCAGCTGTCAGTGCTTACAACCAGGGAACAGACAGCAGGAAGAACCCAGCCTGCAGTCGTGCTGTTTAGTGTACTAGCCTGAAAGGTGGGGGTACCGCTTAGCAGAGCTGGCTTGCTGCAAGGTGCTTGGCTCTAGCCTTAAAGGGAGCCTTTGTGGGGAGCTAGCTGGCCTGGCCTCTGCCGGGGCTTGGGGCCTCACTTGTGTCCTCTCCCAGCAAAGGCTGAAGTAGGTAGGTGTAGGAGGGTAGCTGCTTCCTTTTCTCTTTCCTAAGCGGAACTGGGTGTGAACCATTTCCTGCCTTTTCTTTATAGATTTGTCACCTTTTGATAGATTTTATTTGGATTGGACCATTTTGGGGGTACCCTATCCTGTTGGGAGTCCTGGTGGCACAGCAAGAGAATGGGAAAGACAATGGTGTTTCTTCGTGGTCTTCTCCAGAGTTTGACTTGAAACACTGGTGTGTCAGGAAGCTGCAGAGACTATCCAGGCACTCTTTCTCCTGCGCCCAGTTTCTTCCTGTGGCTTCTCACACTCTCTTGTACTCATTCTCTGTCTAGAGTTCTTAGCTCCACTTAGTGGGTGGAATATATATATATTTGCCTTTACTTTAAATACATATTCGGTCATGCCTCCTTTTCTACAAATTTTGTGTTCATTGTCAGCATCAAGTGCTGGCTGCTATCTTCTCCCCCCTGGGGCGTACCTTAATTTTATTTGTCCTGACACAATCAAACCAGTGCTATCACTTTATCTATTGGACCTCCCATATCTGACAGGCAGCAGCTCAACCCCACCCGCCAGCTTTTCAAAACTCCATGGAACCCCAATGGGGTTGCAATGATGGTTGGGGAGAATTGGCCTCTTTACTGTCTTGAATTTTTTAAAATGTATTTATTTTAAAATGCTTCTAGATATAATTTAGCATTTTTCTTCCACAGTGGCCTTGCACAGCTTTTAAGAATGGATTCCTAGGCACACTATATAATTTCACTGATAATATTAAATGGTTTTTTAATTAAAATTTTGTTGGTTATTTGTGTAGATAGTGAAATTAACCACTTTCACTTTCTTTTATTCTGAAAATTTTTTGATTTTTTTTTTTTCTTAGACATCATGTTTTATAACCACCTCTAGCAAAAGGGCAAAACCTTAAAAAAGCAGCCCATGGGAAAAGGGCAGTCTACTTCTAGAAATAGGGTTATAGCCTTAGAACCTTATGGCAGTTCTACTCTGTCCTGTGGGTCTGAATCTACTTTCTGCTTTGGGCTTATGTTTTGGTTTTATATATCATTTAGTATTAATAGGTGTGTGTATGAAATTCACATATATACCTAAATGGAATTGCTTGATGCAAAGTGACAGTTGGTATGAATTTGAAGAGCTCAGGCAGTGTAAAAGTCCTATTTGGCTAGGTGGGTGGTTTTTGTTCTCAGAATCCTTGTGTTAAAACTTAGAATGCAATTTTAATTTTGTCTTTCCTAGTTGGAGTCATTCGTTGTCCAGTGTGCAGCCAAGAATGTGCTGAGAGACACATCATAGATAATTTTTTTGTGAAAGACACTACAGAGGTCCCCAGCAGTACAGTAGAAAAGTCCAACCAGGTAAGTGGTGACTCTTGAACCTTCGGCCTCTGGCTGAGGCAGCCTTACAGCTGGAGGACTTTAGAACATAGGAGTCAATGCTAGATATTGGCTTATACCTCTGAAAAGCTATACAATGAAAATGCCAGGTCTTTGGTTAGTGAGGCTACTACATTGCAAGGAAATCTTCTTTTCTATGTTGTATTACCTTGCAAGAGCCATTTAAGAGGCTGATTTATACCTTTACATAATTGGGTAAGAAACCTTGGTGACAAAACAGTGAAGGGTTGGTGGTAGAATTCACCAACCACTCCATCTGAGAAAGATGTGACAGTCTCTTCTAGTGAAGATTGCAACATTGACATGCTCCTTACTCTGCTGCGGTCACATACATCTAATGGGGGAACATTAGAATCCATTGAACTAGAGATGGAATCTAGTTAGTGTCTGAAGCTCAGATTGTTCAAGAGCAGAGCTGTGGGCCTGCTGTAGGGGAAATCAAATAGGAAAGCAGGAGGTGTGGTGGGAGCTGACCTGGTAAGAAGGGACTTGTGGGGTACAGGGGGCAAAGGTAATGGCTTGCATTGCCTGGGAGAGCTCAAGCCCCTAGCTGGAGATCTCTCCTTCTTATTTTTAAGCATTTTGTGATGGATCATTTTAAGCATTATCAAAAATTGTCATTTTAGCCAGATATCCATCTCATAGCTCTTACCTGTATCTGCCACCCCCACTGCCTTATGTTGAAGTTAATCCCAGACATGACCTCATTTTATTCATAAATATTTCAGCATGTCTGTATAAAAAGGAGTTTTTATTCCACAAACTTCTTTTTTAAAAGAAATTGATAGCCACCTGTCAGTTTCATATGGAAGAAGTTCACTAATTCCTTCATGGTATCCAACGTAATCACCACCTCTGGTTATTGTAGTTATCAGGATCCATTGTTTGTTTACACAGTGCAATTGTTTAATATATCTCAAACATCTCATTAAATTAACCTAAAGTTGCCTGGTAATCCTGCCCCTTCCCTGCACCCTCCACTTTCTCTTCTATTCATTATGTTTATTGGACAAACAGGGTTGTCTAGTAGAATGACTCTTAATTTTGCTTGTTCCATCTTCATGAAGCCATTTCACACATTTATGTTTTATAAACTGGCAATAAGATATGTCAAGTCGTGTTCCAGTTAAGGATCTATTGGAGGAGGAAGTATAAGCATGTCTTCATCCACGCACCCATGTTTTCATCCATGCGTGTTTGCCATCACTCCTTTCCTTTTTTTCCCCCCACACTAATGACCAGTAATGATCAATGCCAAAAGCTCATGTTTCATTGCCTGCTGCTGTAGTGTTGATTCTGACTCAGAGTGACCCTGTGCAGATTTTTACAAGAGGAGACAGTCTCATCTCCCATGTTTCATAAGAGCTTTGCATAATGGTGGCATTCTCATTCTGTCATTCCCTTATGTGAAGTAGAGAAAGTTTCCTTCAGCAATTTTTTGGGTGCCCAAATGTCTATACAGGAAAGGAAGGCTTATGTTTGCTATTTTCCCTTTAATTACCAAGTTTTAGAGTAGTGAGCGTAGCATCCACCCTTCTTCAGACCCACGTGCACAGGCATAAGTATGTATGTATGTATATTGAACTCAGGGATTTTTTTGTACAAAATGTGCTGTGGTTGGTTGTTAATTCTTGTGTTCAGATGGAAACCTCATGGTGATTTCTGTGTTCTTGTCCAACAGAAGTAGTCATCGCTCTCTTCTTGCTTTTTGCTTTAACAAGATGTTTATTTTTGCTCGAGGCCTGGAGCCATCCATTTCTCTACAGAGCCCTATTTTCCTGTAGGGGAAATATTATTTGGGGATTGTACAGTGGATACCAGGGTCTCATTGCCTTTGGGTTGGGCACTTTTCTCAATCTTCCAGGGGAATGAGCTAATGAATCCTTGTTTAACAATCAAAAGAGAGAGCCCAAGAAAGCACAAAGTATACATTAATATTTCTAGGTCAGATTAGTCATGTAGGGATTTTACTTGTTTAATATTGTGTGTTTATTTGTGTCGTCTGCTGGAAATTTGGTTTCCTAATAGCAGTGGTATAATCACTCACATTGTACTCATATTCTATACCATGGTACATACATTGTCGTTTAGCTGCTGTCCTTTAGTTTGCTCCTGACTTGACTCATGGTGACACCCCAGCCCAACCCCTTTACCCACAGGAAATGAACCACTTGTGATGTATACGATTTACATTATAAAACACTAAGCTCTTCTTCTTAACCACTCTTAGTCCAGGCACTTCATTGAAACCTGCTATGCAGCTCTCTTCCTGGGGAACACTGCATCCAGCCACTGACACCTCAGCCTTCAAAACTAGCATGATCCCTTTAGGGGAAGCCCTCCCTGATAACCTGGTAAAATCCCTCTTCTGCTTTTCCCCACCCTCCAGACCCACTGAAGTGAGCTCAGCTTCCTAACCTGTCTTCTCAGAGCATCTCATACTTTCAGTTTAAGGCTCTTATGAGTGAGTTAGATAGAGAGAGAGAGAGAGAGAAAAAGAGAGAGAGTGTGTGTGTGTATACTGGTGAGATTATTCCCACAGTGTCTACCTGCCTCACATTTGTTAACGGTATATAAAATTGTTTAATGGAAGGCTATTCAGTAAAATCGTGTTATGCTCTCATTTAGAGTTGATTATTCTAACTTGTCCAGTAAGCGGGGTTGAGATTTAAAACTGCCACCCATGTATCTTCTTTTTCTTTCTTTTTTTAATTTAAATCACTTTATTGGGGGCTCGTACAATTCTTAGCACAATCCATACATACATCCATTGTGTCAAGCACATTTGTACATTTGTGGCCATCATCATTCTCAAAACATTTGCTTTCTGCTTGAGTCTTTGATATCAGCTCCTCCTCCCCCCCCTACCCGCTCCCCCTCCCTCATGA
>NW_022103920.1:7643812-7669477 GCF_000313985.2 Echinops telfairi | reverse complement strand
AATTTCTGTCGGTTAAATTGCCCTTGCTGAATCCCTACCAGGCCTCTCACACCCTCCTTGCCACTAATTTTTGATCATTTGTTGTTCCCTTGTTCCTGGGTTGATCAACACCACATCTTTTCCCCTGCTTCCCCCTCTCCCATGTCCTCCTGGAACCATCGATTCCATTGTTTTCTCCTCCAGACTGCCCCTCCAGCCTATCTTAGCTAGATATATCTGCAGAGATAATAATACGCACCAAAAAACAAGGCATAGCAAGACAGGCGACAAAAGAGAACACAATGATGACAACAACAAAGAAAACCAATGACCCAGAAAAGAAAAAAGTTGATTTTTTAAAAAGGGAAAACTTTTTAAAAATAATTTTAAAAAGAAAGAAAAACCTATAAATAGATCAAGGTCTGATTTTTGACCTCTAGGCGTCCTCCAGTCAAGTCAATGGGGTGCCACGCTCTGGCCCCAAAGTCTATTCTTTACACTCCCTCGTCTGCTCCCTGCGCTGCTCCCCCCATTGCTCTGCCGCACGCCTTTAGTGTTTTGCCTCGGTGTCAGACCAGGCCAATCCTGACACTGAGTCTCCATGGTATCTCCTTTTTCTGATGAGTATATCCTTAACACTTAACACAGTGCCTAGACTACCTGGAGTGTTGAACTAAGGCAGAAATGTACCTAAATTGTTACTCTTCATGCATTAGTCTGGGTGGACTAAAGGAACAGATTCATAGACACTCATATGTCTAAGAAAGAGCTTTATATCAAGGAGTATTGAATATTAAGAAAACATCCCAGTCCAGTCCAGATCAAATCCATTAAGTCCGATATTAGCCCATATGTCCGATACCGGTCTATAAGTATCAAATGCAGGAAGATCACAGGCCAGTTTGTGGGAAGTCTTGTGCATCCAGTGGTGGTAGAAGCATCTCAGTGCTGGGTGGGTTTCCACGTGGCTCCTCCAGCTCCAGGGTTCTGACTCCATCAGTGCAGCTGCATGTGGTTGTCAACAGGAATGTCTCACAAGGAGAAGAAACAGAGTGTACCTGGCCTCCAGTGAGCTATTTATCTCTTTCACACCTCCAAATCAAGCTGCAACCTGATTGACAGGCTAAATTCCACCCCTTCACTTTTAATAGTCTCAATAGACATCATATTATGTACGTACCACACTCCGCAAGACACAATGGCAACAGTGAAAGCAACAATGGAGTTAGGCATAACAGTAATTGTGAGTCTGGTTCAGGCCTGGGCCTTATTTCGTTCTTTTGTACATCAGGTCACTATGCGTCAGAAAAGCTACTCAGCAACACCTAACAACATGCACAGGATTTACATTTGATGCATGCATGTATGAAATAGGCTGTGTAAACATATATATGTTTATATAGTATATGATAATATATTTATACCATAAATAGTACAAATGTCATCTGTGTAAAATCTTAACCCGTAACGCCTGTTAAACAGTGAACACTGTGAAGAAGATAACTGGTAGAGTTGCATATGACTGTCCTCATCTCCTGTGGCACTTCCTTTATGACCAGGTATGTACAAGCTGTGAGGACAATGCGGAGGCAAATGGCTTTTGTGTGGAGTGTGTGGAGTGGCTCTGCAAGACCTGCATCAGAGCCCATCAGAGGGTTAAGTTCACCAAAGACCACACCGTCAGACAGAAAGAGGAGGTATCTCCGGGTAAGAAGTTGACACGTTTTCTTTCCTCCCACCTGCTTTTCTTCTTTGCTGAAGTGGTTTGTGAGGACATGCTGCCATGACCTGCGGTTACACAAGAGGGAAGGAAGTCCAATTCCGTATGTACCCAAGAATGATACCTAGGAAGCAGAGGCCAGACATGTCTCCAGCCTCCATCGTTCTTGACCCTGTGCTGACACCAGCCACCCCTCCCATGGCACCCTCCTTCTTTGCAGGGTTCAGTAATCCCGTGCATTAACTACACAGAACTCACAGACAAGTCTCACAATGACAGGGTTTATTGGGAGGAAGTGAACAGTTACATGGGTTGGAATCAAGATATTAAGGATGCATGTTTTTTTGGTTTGCAGCACTTCTCAGCTATGCCGGCAGCCACATTTTTTTTGTGGTCATCAGCCTCTCAGCCATGCAACCCCTTGGCCTTTGCTTTGCTTAAGCAAGTGTTACAATTCTTCTTTAGCATTGATAAATGTCTAATGGGCACCCTGCTCTGCAGGCCATCTTCCTGCTCCAAAGCACTCAGCTTTCTCAGCTCAGTCTGTGGCCTGGGAAGCCCAGAGCTGTGTCTCTTGGTCTTGGTGCTGTAGCTCCTGTTGCCTCTGCTACCCCAGCCCTGCTTCACGCAGGGATCTCGCCCATGCTCTGTTGGTGGCCATTCTTTCCTGGTGGTCATGGCATTCTCTGTTCTTGCTTCTCAGATGGCTCACTCTGATATCCAGCAGAGTGGCCTGAGAACTGTCTAACGTCTGATGGCATACCTTCACCCAGTAAGTGGGTGAGGGTTAAAAAGAATGGATAGAAGAGCCATAGCAACATTTGTCAGCATTAAACTCACCTTTGCTTTTTGTTTTGTTAAATTCAGGGAATTTTACACTGTAGGTAAAATGTGAATACTTAAGCAAATATTGGTGAAGGTAAGGGAGTAGATCTGAGTCTTCCTCCTTTTCCTGATCCTCACAGCCCTTCTTGCTGCGGTGAACACCTGAACCTGGAGCAATTGCACAGCAAGTGGGGAAACAGTTCCTTACAAGTTTCATTCTTTTCTCCTTATCTCTTAAGATGACTAGGTGTAAAAGTTTGTAAAAGTGTTAAAATCCTTCCTGTCACTATTCATGTAGTAAACATGTTTCATGGTGTTTATCTTACATCGACGAGCAAAGGAGCTTTGCTTTATTGTCATTTGAGTTTCTATTCTGTTGTTTTTTCTTTTATTATGATTTTATTTGGAGCTCTTTCAGATAACAGCATCTCATAGTACCATCACATCAAGCAGTATTGTACAATTGCTACCACTATCATTTTCAGAACATTTTCTTTCTTCTTGAAGTACTTTATCAGCTGCCCTTTATCCCCCACCCTATCTCTCAGGAAGCCTTATTATTTATTTATGCCATACCTTACATCATCCAACATGTCCATTCACATACATTTCTGTTGTTCATGCCCCTCTATTCTGGTGGGTTCTTTTTAATGTAAAATTCAATTCATGTATTTTTGCCTACGCATTATTACTTTTTTTTAATTCACTGAGTCAGCTAGTATTTGTGTGCTTTACATTCCAGAAACGTCCCTAGTGCTAGGGATGAAAAGGTGAGAAAGTGAAGCCAAGCAGCTGTGTAAGGACTAAAAGTTGGGTGTGGCTGGAGAATGGGTTGCTAGAGACACAGAAAATAGGCCGTCCCTTCAGAGGATAGTGGAGGAGAAAAGGCCTGGTGTGGACGCAGGTTTAACAGGTTAATTCTAGAAAGTCATTTGTAGCTCTGTGAAAGATGGCTCCATTGAAAATGAGAGCGGAGGAAAGAACATCAAACGTTTAACAACTGAAAAACAAGCTCTCACTACTATTCCGTCGATGCCAACTTACAGCGAGCCTGTAGAACAGGGTAGAACTGCCCCTGTGGATTTTCTGGACTGTACCTCCCTGCAAGAGTAGATAGCCTCATCTTTCTCCCAAGGAGTGGCTGGTGGTTTCAAACTGCTGATTAGATTTAGCAGCCTTATATAAAATCACGCGATCCCAGCTCCAGAAACAGACAAATTGGTAACATTATGGTAACACCTGAAATTTAAGCCATTCGCTTTTTTCTCCAGCAGCCTGGGATGGGTCTTGAGATGTGTTAGTCTGCGCTAGGGCTGGACAGCAGATAAGAAGTGGAGATGATGGCATATGCAAAATGTCAGGTTCTCAGATTTACTGGAGAAAGGAGAAATGGAGGGGAGAGTATTAGTTGACAGCCTGAAAGGAGTGGCTAAGGAGTGGCGCTGTCTGAGGTATGGTGACAACAGTAACACAAATTAGAAGGTTAGAAAAGGGTGCCTTGCTTGAATTTATGATCATAGAAATTGAATAATTAAGCATGATGGAAAACCAAAGGTTCTCCTCTCTTTTAATCTCTTGCATGATAAAAGGTGTCTCAATCAAGTATTGGACCTTTAGTCATACCCGCTTGTATGACTGGTTAACAGGCCGTGCTTTGATAATCTTATCATTATCATTAACATAGACAACTTAGGATTTATGGCACATAAAATGGGGGATAATATCAGACCACAGTGTTTAACAATTACACAATACTGAAATTCCTGGTCTCCCAAGTTGACATATTTTTGGAGGATATGTTTCAATCCCTGACATTTTCACCTCCCTGGTAAACCCTGCCCTCACAGACTGGGCACCTCTGGCACACCTAATGACAGCCCCACATTCTGGATCTGGAACCCAGCTGAAAGAAGATCCAATGCTTCAAAACTTTGACGCCACCCTTTGAAACCTCAGAGACCCTGGTGCTTTGGAAGATTCCAGTAACACCTTCTTGCAAGGCTGAGTCAAGAAACACCACACATTAACACTGCTTTGTTAACCGGCTTGTATGAGGAAGCTTTAAAGAGTTTGTGGAAGAATGGAATATCCCCACATACTGAAACGCACAAAACGGAGGTTAAATACATTAGATCCCAAGACTAGGATCCTGCCTCGTTTTGTTGACGCACACTATTGGGGGACCCAGTTCAACCTGACTTCACCTTTAACTTGGTGAGATAACAAGCTTATATGCCACTTTATCCATATCACATTGCAACATAATTATTTCCCAGATGTTTCTGATCCAGAAAAACTACTGAACTCTATGATAGTAAAAACGGATTATTTCTGTGATAATGGATGTGCTCCTTGAAGACTTGGAATAAGTAATATTTTCATTATCCCTTTCATACATTTGATTAGATTATCTGGCTTGCATTAAAAACAAAACCAAACCAGCCAACAACAATCTCACTTTGAGTTCTGAGGACGTCCACATGATTGATACTCACTCTTCATAAACCTCTTGTGAGCAGCACCCTTTCCTGGGGCTTTCACTCCTTCCTGACTTCTCTTGGATGTGAAAACAATCCCGAAAGCTCCCTTGGCTTTTCCTTCCAAAATGCTGAAGTGCTCACTTAACATTTTTATCTGTGAATTGAGTTGTAATTGTTCTGCAGATGAAACTGCTTGTGCTTTTTTACATCTTAATGAGTTTTGAATTTAAACGGACAGTTTAGATACTTACTATTCGATTATGTTAATTTCTTTTCTCTGGCACTCTTTGTTTCTACAGAGGCTGTTGGTGTGACCAGTCAACGACCAGTGTTTTGTCCTTTTCATAAAAAGGAGCAGTTGAAGCTTTACTGTGAGACTTGTGACAAACTGACCTGTCGGGATTGCCAGTTACTAGAACATAAAGAGCATAGGTACCCGCGCCTTTAGATCTGTAGTGAAAGATCCCGAATGCAGCAGGACCGGGGCTAGGAGACTGGCCAGCAGTATCGGCACAGTTGACATGTTAAACTACATCACCCTTTGTTTCTGTCGTCCAGCCATTACTGGATGATTAGTGGCATTATTCTGGATACTACAGCCTAGATGCCACAAATGTCACATTGCCATATCCCAGGGAACAAAATCAACCCCATTGGAGAACAGCTGGTCTACACCAGGTTTTCAGTTGCATGGAGTTAGTCTCCAGTGTTTTAATATAAAGAGATTTCATAATATGAAAACTTGGTCTTTTTTTTTTTTTTAAAGGAACCTTTTATATCACTGGATCCTAACAATTTCATGTCAGTATTTATTTCAGTGGATTTGAGCCATCTTTACAGTAGGGTGTGACTTTTTCAGACAAATGTATACAATTATCCAAGTAACAGGAGGGAATTGGAATAATTAAGTATAAGCATTCTAAACACAGGCCAATAAAAGTGTGAGAAACAGGAAGTAGAATATATTAAAGACTGTAAATTGGCAGGTATGCAAGTATATTAGTGATTATAATACTTGTTAATGGACAAAGTTCCAAATTAAAAGATAGGTTTTATGTGTGTACCCAATAATAACGCATTCTTCTCATACATACTTTTTAAAAGAGAAATCCTTAAATCTAAATATTTAGTAGGGTTGAAAATGGACCTGTAAGGTAAAACACACCACACTTAGAGCTAAAAAGAGGAGACGTCTCAACCATAAAAGGCTCTCTTCATCTAAAAGATGTAATAGTTCTAAGTGTATATACATCATTGCCTTAAAATAGTGCTGTTGGTATAGTGGTCATGCATTGGGCTGCTAACTACAAGGTTGGCAGTTCAAAACCATTAGCCGGTCTGCTGGAAAAGATGAGGCTTTCCACTCCTGTACAAAGTTAAAGTCCTGGAAACTCACAGAGGTAGTTCCTCTACCTTATCCTATAGGGTTGCTGTGAGTTGGCATCAACTTAATGGCAGTGAGTTTGGGGAGTTTAACTTTAAAAAATATAAAGAAAAATTGTATAACTAAATAGAAAACTGCACTTGGCCACCTTAATCTAATAGACCAGTACCCAATAATAACACATTCTTCTCATACATGCTTTTCTAAGTGCCCATACACAAAGGCAAGGTTACATACCAGGGGACATGAAAAAGTTATTGGAGTCAGTTTCTTGGCATCACTAACAGTGTGCCAAATAGTTAACAGTAAAAAATAGTATTTCACTCCACTCACTTTTCCAGAGAATAGTAAAAGGATGAATTTCCCCTCGCTTGTGTTTTGGAGCTAGCAGAACATTGACACCCAGAAGTGAAGAGGAAAGATACTATGAAAATGAAAATTACAGGAGAGCCTCACTTTTGAAATTCATGTAAAACAAAACAAAACATTAAAGAACAGAATCTAATAACCTATTATAATTTTTGGACACCATGATCAGAGTCGAGTTGGTATCATTTTAGAAATGCAAAATTCATTTAGATTTTAAAATCATGTAATTCACCATATTAAAAGAATAAAGGGGAAAACTATGTGACCATTCAATAGAGGCTGAAAAAAATATTCAATAAAAGTTATCCAGCCATGATATAAAATCTTAGCAAACTGAAAAAATAATAGGGGATTTCCTTAATCTTTTAAAGATTGTTAATGGAAAGAACTAGAAAGCATAATAGTGGAATACTGGCAATCCTGCCTATACTTATTTTATTATACTTAAATATTTCTTTTTTTCTAACCAGTTTTATCGACACTTCATCCACATAAATAATTCAGTAGTTCAGTCACATCATGAAGAGCTGTACAATAAAAGGTTAAAAATGTGTGTGGCGGGGAAGAGTTGTACATTTTCACAATCAGTGTTAGAACATTTTCCCCTGGTACTCACTGTTATTTGTGTAATTATTTTTTTAGTTGTGGCAAAAATATACACAACAAAGCATTCTCCAATTCCACTTCTACATGTGTCATTGATTATACTCTTGATGTTGTACAATTATTGATATCCATTTCCAAATTATTCTACCACCACTAACACAAACTCAGTCCCTTCTAAGCAAAGTGCCCTTCTTCACTCATGGTAACCGTTGGTCAAGTTTGGTTTCTTTCCTTTTTTTAAAGTACTGTTCTTGTTAAAGTCACGTATCATACACTACCATAATTAAAGTCCTTTTTTAAAGAGTTGTATATACATCATCACAATTAGTTTTAATGTTCCCTTTCCCCACACTTGCATATTTAAAAGCCATGTGTGTGAATGTATTAACTTAGGAATGTCATCTTCTGTGTGTATTATGGAAATAAAGCCATAAAACTGCGTCTTCTACATACTGTCTTCCTTGCCTAGACCTTCCGAGTCATCCTGTATAGTTTTCATATCACAGCATCTGTCTTCACTTCATGTAAAGGAATCAAACAAAGACCCACTGTCACATCTTCTGATAGTGTTGCCTAAAACTTCCTTTCAAGGAACAATGTTAGGACGTTCTTTTGTCACAGAGGCATATAATTGAGACCTCTATAATATATTTGTGTGTTGTTTTTAAAAGTGACCTTTAAAATATATATAGTGTCAGACTGCTAAAACCTTAAAATTATAGTCAAAATGCTGATGCTGTGTAGTCGATTCTAACTCCTAGTGATCGTACAGTGCCGAGTAAAACTGCCCCCCGGGTGTCCAAGGTTGTAATCTTTATGGGAACTGGCCGCCACATTTTCCTACCTCAGGATGGCTGGTGGTTTCAAATGCCAACCTTCTGGTTAGTATTTAAGTGCCTCACAACTGAGCCAATAGGCTATTTTAAATTACTAATAAATCTTTAAAACCGTTTACTATTTTTGCCACTTTGGCCAAGTGAGACTGCTAAGCAATGCAGAGTTGTGGTGTGTCTCTTGCAAACCCTCAATTTGAAGTATATCCGAAAAATAATGTAAATTGAAAAGGTTTTTTAATCTAAGGGATAACTTGGAAAGGGGAAAATATGCCTTGCAAAGTATATTTTTGCTATTTTTTATAGATCATTATTCTTCAAAGTTTTAATAAAGTATTTTTTATGAACCTTTGCTACTTTTGAGTTTTTCTGCTCATTTGACACAGATTGTGAAACTGATATGTTTATTTACTTCTTCAGATATCAATTTATAGAAGAAGCTTTTCAGAACCAGAAAGTGATCATCGATACACTAATCACAAAACTAATGGAAAAAACGAAATACATAAAATTCACAGGAAACCAGATCCAAAACAGGTAAACTTATGCTTCCCCTGTGAAAATAGCATTCCACTGCTGGGTGGATCAGTCCTCAGCCAGCTCTTGGAGTGCTCAGCAAAGGGTGATGAGACTACTCCAGAAACTGTGTTTTTGGAATCTTTGGGTTAGAAAACATTCTTTAAAATCATAAAATTTCAAAAACAACAATTTGCATTTGATAACAGCTCTTTTTATCTGACTGGTGAAATAATTTGTTTGTATCCAACTTTAAAGGAATGCCAACATTCTTCCCAGGAATGAGTTGTTTATATCCTGACTTTTAGTTGCCTAGGAATGCATGTTGATCCTGCCATTTCTGTCCAGGGAGGAAATGTGCTTCCATGTTTGAAATTTTCCACATTTTAGTCAAGCCTTGATAGGGGTCGCTGATGAGAGAGCCTTTTTTCTGCAAGGACTTTGTTTTCTGAGGAGCTCACAAAGGTTATTCTTACTTTGCCTTGCCAATCAGTAGGCCTCACCTTCAGGGTGAGTAGGTTTTTTGGTGAACATTTCTCAGTCAGAGTAGAAGGATAGAGATCAATATAAAACATGCCTGGCAAGGCAAAAGGTAAATGATTAAAGAAAATGAGTGAAAGTAGTGTAATTTTATGTGAAGGATGGAATGTATTGAACAAAATTAAAACAGTATTTTAGAATTACAGAACTAGAAATGACAAAAGAGTTTAAAAATTCTCAAATAAAGGAGCCGTTTTTTCCATGCCCCGCCCCAATAGGAAAATCAGTTGCGGGCATGTGCCTTATGATGATTATTGGGGTGGTGTCTGTTCACATTTATACTCACAGCACAGAGTGGAAGGGGCTCTCCTGGAAGGATGCCAGGAAGTGGAGCCAGCTCTGAGTTTGTGGCTTACCTCAAATGCTCCTCTCAAACCACAGCTTAGCTTACCACCTGCGAGTTGTATGTAGCCAAGACCCCCTTATTATGGTTTCTAGTGGTAACTAACCTGTTGGGTCACCCTGGTGGGTCACTGCCTGCAAGCAAACCTTGGCTACACTGCTGACTTTGCTTTTGCAGGATTCCAGTTCTGACCAGTCTTCTGGTGCCAAGGCTAAATTAACTGCAGGTAAAAGTAGGCAGATCCTAAAGCTACAGGTGCTAATGGAGAGCCAGAGAAGCATGTGAGGGGATTACTTGGATATCTGTGTATCAGATGTGTAGACACATGTGTTCTATATATGTGTGTTCTTTGCACACCATCAAATCACAACATTCTGTTTCACAGCATATTGTGGATATTAAGTAACACATTCCTCATTTATCCTATCTAAGAAAGGAACAGGATGTTACAAGCAATGTACTATGTATTGCATGTGAATAACAGTGTAATATGAGCCCCGTTGCCAGATATATAAACACAGCCAGCTAACAGATCTTATCTTGCACAGGTGCTGAGTTGGGCTACAGGGAGAATGTTCAAGGCCATCCTGTACTTTTCTAATTGTTACTGTTTCAGTATTAATCTCTTGAAGCCCATGGACATTATCATTTAAGATCATACATTTGTACATGTGTCTTTAAGTCCATCCTATATGAGATCCAAATGCTGCCTCTAAATGACCAGTGGAATACTGGTGGAGATCAAGCTCTTACCTTAATAATACATTAGCTGATCAGGAAAATATATTGAAAATTCTCCAGCTTTCTCAGACTCTAGAATCAAAGGTTGACTTCCACATTGCCAAAAGGTGCCAGTTGGGGTTACCTAATAGATAACCTGAGCAATGTCTTGTACTATCGTTACTAGAGCACATTTGAACACTGGAAACCATCTCATAAGTCTGATGACATCTGGATTGTTTATCTGAAAAAGACGCCACACTTGTTGCTGTGCATTCAATTCTTACTCATAGCAACCCTTCTGACAGAACTGCCCCTTTGGCTTTCTGAAGATGTTAGTCTATAGAAGCAGAGAGAGCTTCAGCTGAACACTGGTGGTTTGGAGCCTCAGACCTTGTATTTAGCAGCCCAGTGTGTGGTCCACTCTACTACCAGAGCTCCGTAGTAGATGACTGTGATTAAATTGTTCCTAGCCAAGTAGAGCAACCTGGTTGTACCTCCCTGTTTGGGGTGATAAACCATAAGAATCTGTCCTGTCCTTATTTATATGAATCTACAACACAAAGAGTGCTGTTTGGGTCTAGGGGGGGAATTTTTTGTTTTAAATTTTCTTTAGCTATGCTTTTGGGGGTTGTTTGTGTTAAGAATAAAACAAGTTACTGCCTGGATTTTGTACAGATCCATAAAGCTCCCATTTATCAGTGGAAAAATCTAGTAATAGTGATTTCCTGTGGTAATGGATGATTTCTCCACTGTTCTTATATCCATAGATCAAGAACAACCTGTGGTGGAGAGACCCACCAGGGAAGGCCTGACCGACTTGAGGGTGGGAGGACACCACATATCTCCCCAAATTACACCTTTTAAAATGATGAGCATAAGCATCTGCACAGTCTAGGGGAAATGTTAGGGGAGGCATACCTGTAACAAAGGTACAAAGATAAAGGTCCATTTTCAGGGCTGGTACTACCATCAGCTGTTGAAACAGGTTTTTATATGTAACCCTCAGCTCTATGCTGGGTTGGCTAGTCCCAATAGAGTCTTAGCCTCTTAACTGTGACAGATGGATCCAAGGGTTTGTTTTCTCTAATTCGGCTGCACATGATTTGGTGAGAAGGATTAAGTATAGTACCTTCCAAGTAGTTTTATTTGACATCTCATTCTATATACCTATCTCCTGGGTCGATGTTAAGGAGACATCAGGAGTTTAGTTTCTGTCTTCCTCAGTCTTCTCTAACCCCTGAAAAATACTTTAGAATATTAGATTAAAGACATGTGTCTCCCAGTACGTTACTGCAGAAGGGGCACGTTTGTGAGATCACAATGATGTGGATCTCAGACAAATATAGAAGCGAAGTGAGGAAAGGACTTAGTCTAGGATAAATGCAAAGTTTCCAAAGCTTTGCCATTTGGGTCTGTAGATCATAAAACTGAAACTGGCAGGGACAATGTAGCTTTTGATAAATGGGAAACTCACCATGGTCCTCAGATGACTTGACCGGTGAACTGAGTTCCCTGGTGAGAATTGTGGATGTGATGTTTCCAAGAAATTTCTTTGCCACAAAGATTGCTGTCGATGCAGAAGCAGGGGAAAGCTTCTACCGATTGTGTGGAGATCTAAAAATCATTACTTACGTGTATAACATTTAAGAGGCTGCCATTCAAGTATAGGCCCCAAAGCTAAAGGCAGGGCATTTTCTGGGACTGTAGTGAAGGCCAATTGGTGCAACATGGACGTCACAACACTAGAACTACTCTATGTACCCTGCCTTTTAAAATGAAGCAGGCTTTGTGGAACCATTGACACTTAACAACTTGGGGGCTGTTGCCAAGAACTTGAATATTGTTCACTGGGGAAAACTGTCTGGCCTCTGTGGTTCTTTGACATGTTGAAGACCAGTTGTAATGTGTTAGGCTTTTGTAGAACATTGGTGGGAATTTCCCCCAAGGCATTATCTGTCATTACTTGATTTTCTTTAAAGAAATGTCTCCCCAATCTGTTAGTTGGAAATGTTTCAATCTTGAACCAAAATTGTCCTCTGAAGTTTTCTTGGGAGTCCCATTTAGCTCGAATAATAAAAAGTCTCCACCTTTAGTTTTTCACTCTTTCAAAGAAACATAACACACATGCATGCATGCACATGCATGCAGTTCTACCCAGTCCTACAGGGTCACTGAGGCCAAAACTGGCCCCATAGCAGTGAGTCTGAGATTGTGGTTGTCAGTTTGATCTCAATACCTAGAGACGTGTGTGTGTGTGTGTGTGTGTGTATATATATACAGGGGGTATATATGGTACATATAACCTGAACCTCTCTCCCGTGGAGCAGCCAGTGGATGTGATCGGAGTATGAGATTTTGCCAAGTAGAGTACCCTATATACTTGAGTATAAGCCGACCTGACGATCAGCTGACCTGAATACCACAAAAACTGCATTAAAAATGTGCTGGAAAACTGCTTGTACACGAGTATACAGTATATGTTAATTTGTAGGTTTAAAATTCCCTGTATCTGAGTAATTGAAAATTTAAAATGATTGTGTACTAAATGAATGAGAAGAGCTAAGTATAAGTATTTCTACCATTTAGTGGCAATAGATAGTCATTGTGAAATAACTAATTTTATTTTTTTAAATAAATCATTTTATCGGGGGCTCTTACAGCTCTTATTACAATCCATACATCAATTATATCGAGCCCATTTGGACATATGTTGCCATCATCATTTCTAAAACATTTTCTTTCTACTTGAGCCCTTGGTATTATCAGCTCCTCTTTTACCCCCTCCCTCTCCCACCCTCCCTTGATAATTAAATTATTTTTATTTTCATATTTTACACCATCAGCTGTCTTCTTTTACCCATGTTTCTGTTGTCCGTCCCCCTAGGGGGGACTGGGGGTGAGTTTCTGTGTCAATCATTGCGATTGGTTCCCCCCTTCTCCCACCTTCCCCCTGCCCTTATGGTATCACTACACTCATTATTGGTCCTGAGGGAGTTTCTGTCCCAGATTCTGTGTGTTGAGAGCTCTTATCTGTACCAGTGTACATGCTCTGGTCTATCCAGATTTGTAAGATGGAACTGGGCATCATGATAGTTGGGGGAAGGAAGCGTTAAAGAACTAGAATAGTGGTTCTCAGCCTTCCTAATGCCACAATCCTTTAATACAGTTCCCCATGCTCTGGTGACCTCCCAACCATAAAATTATTTTCATTGCTACTTGATAACTGTAATTTTGCTGCTGCTATGAATTGGGCTGCCCCTGTGAAAGGGTTGTTTGACAACCCCCTCCCCTCCCAAAGGGGTTGGGACCCACAGGTTGAGAACTGCTGAACTAGAGGAGTGTTGTGTTTTGTCAGTGCTGTTTTGAAATGACAGACTTAAGTAAAAGCTCTACCTCAGTGAGATTTGCTTAATTTTTACCTTTATGTATATGATATTAATCGTATATCCAAGTTCACATTGGTTTGCACACGGATGTCTATTGTTCGGATACCCTTTGTTGAAAAGTTGATCCTTTATTGAGTTGTATTTAGGGTCTTTATCAGATCAGATGCCTGTATAAGTCTGGAATTATGCTCTAAACATTTTATAATCTTAATTCAGCCTTGTCTATTCTAGTCCATTTTTCTGTTTGCCAATGTTCTACTCTTGATCACCATAGCTTTTCATTTTTACTTTTTTTTAACAATATCAGTTTTGAAGATTAGTAGTCCAAATTTGATCAGCAAGATCAGGTTCCCACTGGAACTTTGAGAAGGGGTCTCCTATGTTCTTCAGATTCTGGTAGCGTAGCCACAGGCATACCGTAGCTAGTGGAACATGACTCCAAGCGCTGCCTCTATTCTCTTTTCTTTGTCTGTGTTTCTCCTCTTCTTACAAGGACCACCTCATTAATGTCATACAAGAGAAACTCATTTCCTAACTATGTCTGATCCCCACTAGTGTGAGGAATCCAACACATCTTCTCATCCATCTATCAACCCATAGTAAGGTCTCTGCCCAGATGTCAATATAATTGATTTTCCTGAATGCTAAGTTATCCATTCCCTGCCTTGTCACATTCTGTCACTTTTCCTGTACTTTTCTTTTATTGTTGAGAATATGTGTATAGCAGAGACCACTATATTTTTTATACATGTATAATTCACTTATACTGATTGCATTCTTTTTATATGTATATTTTACATATTAGAACTAACGATTATAGCTAACATTTATTGATTATTATGCACCTAATTCTGTTTTAAACTCTTAAAAAGTAGTTTATTGGCACATAATTTTCATATCATACAATTCAGAATTTCATTTATATCAGGAAGTTATTAACACATTCATTACCACAATCATTATTACAACATTTTGTTATTAACTCCTTATTTGCCCCCAGTCTCCCCTACCATGCCCCCAAGAAGCCATAACCCAGTTACTGTCTCTAAGTTGACCTAATCTAGATTTCCTTTTTTTCCCCTCCTGATTTTATTTTTATTTACAAGATCATTTTATTGGGGACTCTAACTTTTTTTTTACTCTAACAACTCTTATAACAATCCATACATCAATTGTATTATGCATATTTGTACATGTGTTGCTTTTTCTAGACATTTACTTTCTATTGAGTCCATGGTATCAGTGCCTCTTTTTTCCCTCCCCCAACCTTCGTGGCCCGCTGATCGATTATAAATTATTATTTTAAGCCTGGATTTCTTATAGGACAGCAGTCACATTCTTAGAGTTGCGTACAAGCTTCCTCACCCTCCTGTGTTGAGTTGTTCCTCCAGTTTTCCTGGACAACTGGCCTCCTTTCACATGGAACTAGACGAATTGGATGGTGCCTGGTTATCATTACTGAACATTTTAATGAAAGAGTGTATAAAAAAATTCTGATACAAGGTGGGGAAATGCAGAACATGATTTCAAGTTATCATGGACTTCAGACTGTGTAACAGTTGTGGAGGCTGTGTAAAACCCTGACATTATTTCCCTGAGATGATCTCTAAGCTTTAAGATAAAAATATCCCTTGATATCTTAAAAGCAAACAATAGAGTAGCTATGTATCTGGTCTATTGCTTTTATTCTTTACTCCCAAGAGTGAAAAAAAATTGCCCTGGAAAACTAGTTCACTGGAATAACAGACAATGCAAACATCAATCTTCACAATCCTAGGAACTAAATGGTGCCCAGCCACCACTACTGTCTGCTCTGAAAAGGGATCACATATTAGAAAGTTCTCATGGGAGAAATATGTGGAATTGCCCAAACACAAGCATCCAGACTTAGTGGTCTGACAAAGACTGGGAAAATCTCTGATGAGACTGTCAACCTCAGTCACTCTTGAGATCTGGAACTGGGTTCACCCCCATCACTCCGTTTCTGCCCAACATGAATCAGGTCTCTAATGAGGACAGGAACACCATAGAATAATGAGCCACTTGAGATACAAAAAGGCAGCATTTGCTGAAGGACAGGGTCTAGAGGGATTAGGAAAGGAGGAGGAATGGAAACTACCACGGGGGAAGTAGGCTATATATGGGTTTACATTGTGGTCATTGTACTCAGTGATATAAAACAAGATGCATGTAAATTGTAGAATTGAAAGCTGAACTGTTCTTAAAACTTGCACCTAATTCACAATAAAAAGGTAAATAGTTAAATTTTAGCTAGTAAAAAATGTCTGTTGAGCATGAATGTACAAATGTGCTTTACACAATTGATGTATGTATGGATTGTGATATGAGTTGTATGAGCCCCTAATAAAACGATTAAAAAAATAAAGTTAATGTCTAGAAAATACTAATGGCAACATATGTACAAATATATTTGATACAATTGATGTATGGGTTGTTATGAATTGTAAGAGCTCCCAATAAAATGATCTTTTAATTAAAAAAAGTCTGTTGAGCAGTATTCTCTTTATAATTTATATAGAGAGATTTATCAAATTTCCAGCAACTGGAAAGATTAGAGCATCTCAGATTACCATCACTTTTAAGTCTTAAAACTCAAATGAGTTCTAAAATTTGTGGGGCTTTTTTAACTTCTTACTTTTAAAGGAATTGTGTCGCTTCTACAAAACAATACATTATCATAGAAAAAGATTGGATTTTGAAGTGTTAGAATCAAAGAATCTTTATTAGGTATTAATTGCTCATCTATTCATATCCCACCTATTTGTGGAAGGACTAAATGGCTTTGGCGGATTTATTTTGCAGGACAACCATTTGCAAACATGATAGTGCCCCTCCCCCCCTTCCTATTCTATCATCCCTAGGATTTAAATTAGTTTTCCAATGTCTGTGGGATCCTTGGTCTGTCCCGGTGTCCTTGATCCTATAGCCGATATTGAAGTCATCATTTTAAGAATTCCCAGCAGAGAACAACAGTGCCCTGTCCTTTGGATCTTCAGATTATAAGGATACTATAAAGAAGTAAATGTGAAAAGTGAATCTTATAAAAATCTCATAATGTTTGGGTAGATGCCTTATTTTCTTTCCTACTTCTTAATAATTCAGCTCACTTACCTTCAGGTTGATTCTGACTCAGTGACCAGTGGCCAGAGTGAAGCTACCTTCGCAAGTTTCCAAGACAATAATTAATTAGCGGAGCAAAAAGCCTCAATCTTTCCCCACAAGAGCTCTGGTCCATTTGAACTGCTGACCTTGTGGTTAATAACCTAGCACATGACCCACTGTATCACCAGGGCTCCTCTCTGTTTTTCTTAATTATAGGATATTCTGGGATGATGCCACATATTTGTTACTTGGCTAGAATGAATGTAGTAGAACTTGTTCACAAAAAGTTTCTTTCTCCTGTGCATAAAAGCCTATTTTGTAGTCCAAACCTCATCCTTTTAGAGAGACTATTGATTTTCCTGGATGTCATCACACTGTAATTTCTTAAAAGTATATTCATTCTCTTGCAAGAATCCCCAGACTGATTTGAAGTGTGAATTTAGTGACTTTGTCTTCCAGGAGAGTTCTTTTGGGTCTGTCTTACCATTTAGATGGAAGGACGTTCAGAATTAGCATTGCTGATGGGTCTAATGTACATATTAAGAAGTCCATTTTAAATATTATAAAACAAATTTTCTGCCTTACATTTGGATGTCTTTTTCCTGCTGTCATTTTTCAGAATACTTGAAGTAAATCAGAATCAGAAGCAGGTGGAGCAGGACATCAAGGTGGCTATCTTCACGCTGATGGTAGAGATAAATAAGAAAGGGAAAGCCCTGCTGCACCAGCTAGAGGTGAGTGAGCTCCTTCCTGGCATGCGGGGCCTCTTCAGCACAGCACTTTCTCATATGCAGTTGTGCATCTGAAAACGGAGCTTTAAAAACCTTTAAATGTTCATAACCTCCTCGTAACTTTTGAAGCCTTTACATTTTCCCATGTAATGGTTCCTGTTTATGATTTAGTACCATTTCTTCCTCCAGTTCCAGGTGTTGGAATACACTAAGAGCATCTTGTTCCTCACATTCACCTCATAGCACATGCCTGCCCCAGAATAGGAGATCGGAAAGTTGTCTTGAGCCATTGGCCTGTGTTACAATTCTGTCATCACCACAACAAACAAAATAAAACTCAGTGCCGTCGAGTCGATGCTAACTCCTAGTGACCCTATAGCACAGGTAGAACTGCCTCTGAGTTTCTGTAACTATTGGAGTAGAAAGCTCCATCTTTCTCACTCAGAGTGGACTGCTGGTTCTGAACTGCTGACCTTATAGATCACAGCCCAACAGGTGACCACTGCACTCTAAATGGGGGGAGTTATTATGGATAATTTTCTAGAAGGATACCCTGGTAAGTTCTCTGCATTTATTTATCATATTGCAGGTAAGTCCAAAGGTTAGTCATTTTATTAATCACAAATATCAAAATGTGTCAACATAACCTGTATCTAGGTCTGTATCTCTGAAGATGGGGTTTTCATCTCTCCAACCTTCCCTGAAGAGTTTTGGGCTCCAATATAGACTACATCAGAAAGGCAGTTGGACCACCTCTAGGGAGTCTGTTCGTTCTCCTTTCAGAATAGGCTTTGGGTGTGAGACCCAAACTAAGCTGGAGGGGCAAGATGAGGGTTGTAGGGTAGATGGGGAAAGGGCGTGCACTGAAATTCTCTTAGGGCAGCTCTGCTACCCTCACCCAATGAGTGGGTGTATTGTGATGGGGGCAAAATTCCTTGGCACAACTTTCCTAGACTTTTCCTCATCAATCTCATTTTTAGTTTTTTGAAAACTTCTTCCTTTTGAGAGCCCCACAATCATCCTGTTCCTCTGAGAAAATGTCAAGTTGATACCTTTGGAATCCCCAAGGAAGGAATCAGCATCACCTTTAGAGCTGACATTTCCGCCTTGAACTGAGCTGGCCCATCAGATCCCTTTGGAAGCAACTGTTTTACTTCCCCTTGGTTTTGAAGGCATTTTAACAAGACCAAGACGAGGTTTTCTGAAGGAAGGTGTCTGCATGTGTGCATTAATCTCAGAAACTAGTTTAAACCTGTTTTATTTGCAACACACCCATTCCTGTGGAGTGGAACAGTAGTAGTGATCCTCTGCTGTCTGGGTACACTTAGGTAAAAGGAGACAGCGCTTGTCCTCAACAGGTGCTAGTTAACTGTTAAGCTGTAGAGGCTCAGCAGGAGAGCTGTCGCTCACTGTTGGCTCAACACATCTGTGTCTTCATCAGCTTTTGAAATATATCAAGGTCCAGATCCAAAGTTAGAATCTGCACCGACAACAGTGGCTGCAACAAGGGCTCAGGTATAGAAACAATTGTGCGGATGGCCCCAGACCAGGCAGTATATCCTTCTGTTGTGCACAGGCCCGCTATGAGTTGTAACCACTCAGAGGCTCCTAAGAGCAATGACGTTTAGTGTATGGCTCTTAGAAATAGTGCAGTTCGACCATTGTTGTGTGTGAGTTCTCTGTCAGAAAGCTGTGCTTCCACCCAAACCCCTGCAGGCAGAGGTCACTCTGCACCTTGCTGGTAGAAGCAGCCTTTGTTCCCCCACCCTAGTTACAGTAACAGTATTTCAGGCTTCTGCCTTTTTGTGGTGGTAAATAGTGCCCTCAGTATCATGGACTTCTACACGTAACCCTTTTTACCTGCTAAGACTTGTGGGAAATCACTTAAAAAAATTTTAGCAGAGCAGAGCAAGATTCTCAATTTGTAACCTCCCCAAAGAATTTCTGTCTTTTCTACACCATTTCCAAAGAAGCACTTTATTATGGGGGGGTGGAGTGTATTTTTTCATTCCTTTAGCTGATTTGTGTTGGTGTGGCTAGCAGCACTAATGTTTAGTTTCCTGTCTCTGATCTGGTTCGGAAGGCTCAGTCACGGCCACCCGGTTGTAGGTGTTGCACAGCAGTCGTCCGTGGAAGGCTTTTGACTTCGTGGGTTCTATGTTGGGCCACTAACCGCCAGGTCATTAGTTCAAAAACCAGTCTATCCTCAGGAGAAAGATGAGACTTTCTGCTTATGTAAAGAGTTAAGTCTCCAAAACCACAAGGGAGGTTCTGTTCGGTCAGTGGTGCTGTGCTCAAAGTGGCAGCTGCACAATTAGCTGCTACATTAGAACAAGGTGCTGCTGTCTTGCTTCCCAAAATTAAAACACAACAAATACACACACTGCCAGCACATAGAATTTGACTCATTGTGACCCTGTAAGGCAGAGTAAAATTGCTTCATAGGGCTTCTAAAGCTGTCTGTTTTGTCCTCCCCAAATTTTATTAGCATATAATTCACATATCATACAATTCAGTAGTTCAGTCACATCAAGAGTCATATAATCATCGCTATAATCAGTTTTAGAACATTTTCTTCTTTCTTGTGCTCATATTAGCTCTTCTATTCCCCTCTAGCTCCGTGCCGTCCTCCTAAGGAACCATTAATCCAGTTACTGTCTCTGTAGGTTTAACTAACCTGAATTTCATATACAGAAAAATAAAATAAAAACTGACAACCATAACAAAGTAAAACAGAAACCTCAAGTCAAAAAGAAAAAAAATTACTAAAAACTAAAATTTAAGTGGGTCATAAAGGGAGAGCAAATGATGGTGTTAAATTTTAACATGACTAAAGCTGTCATTTTTAAAAGCAGCAGAACCACTCAATGTGTCAGTAAGCCGAGCACTCCACCCACTGTGCCACCAGGACCCCCTTGCCTGTTTTCATACGATTCCCCACAAGGTTTCTGGTTGCTATACAACACTTACACGGCACCAGCTGTGGCAGACATTTCAAAGCAATCCAAGGCTGGGCTTCAACAGATACAAGTCAGACTATGCTTCTGAGGCGGTACACAGCCGTTCACTGGATGGGCTGTGTAGCCACTGGGGGTGCACAAGGTCCAGAGCGCAGCCACGACTGCCTTGGCTGCACTCCGTCTCTCTGTCACCCCGCAGCCATGAGGTGCATCCAGTACACACATGAATCGCTCACTCTCTAAGTCGTATATTTCTGTGGGTTTTGACAAATACAAGTCATGTGCCCAGAATCAGAGTGTCG
Organism: Echinops telfairi; assembly: GCF_000313985.2. Taxonomy (NCBI): domain Eukaryota; kingdom Metazoa; phylum Chordata; class Mammalia; order Afrosoricida; family Tenrecidae; genus Echinops; species Echinops telfairi. The sequence continues at coordinate 7,648,657 of NW_022103920.1, read as the reverse complement.
TGCAGAATTAACTGCCCTTAAAATGCCCTGTGTTCCACCTGTGCACCCTCCTTCCCAGATCCCAGGCCACCACTGATCCTTGCACTGTCTCTATTGTGTAGTCTTCTTGAGAACATCAGGTGTTTGAATCATGTGCCTTTTTCAGCACTCAATGATTGGCAGGCGCCAGAAAGAGCCTGAGGCGAGAGGCACCTTCTCTGAACAGAAATGAGATTACTACAGAGCCACTTGTTTCCTGCTGCCTCTTCATTTGACCTTGTCCTCCTCTTACTCTGAGTATGTGTTCAGATTTGAAACTAGAGTCAGGGTCGAGGCTTGCTTTTTATTGGAAGTGTATGTGCTTGATGGGGTGTAGAATTCTACTTAAAAACTTTCCTTAGGTTCTTGGAGCCTCCTATCAGCCTTGTTCTCCTTCCTCTCCTTGGCTGGTGGGGATGAGGGTTTTGACTGGGGTCTTCAGCTAACAAGTCTAGGCTCTGGAGAAACTGGTCTGCTCTTAAGCTTTTCTCAGCATCTCCTGGCACAAATACTGGCTGTCTCTTTTGTCGCCCAGGGTAATTCTCAATAGACAGAAGTAGCAGGCACATGTTTTTACTGCATCAAAGGGAAAGATCCTCTCTCTTCAGCACAGATTGCATACATTGGGTACTATGAAGCCATGAGGCTGAGTGATTCATGTGATCTGAGCGCTTTGCTAGGTTGTGGGATGGTTGTTTTGGTGAGTATTGAATGTAACACATTTGCTCTGTTAGGGCTATTCTGTCATTTACCTTTTGTATTGGGACAAGCATTAACTGAGACATATTTCCTAGATTATGCCAAACCAGACTTTGATGCTGGAGCTGCTAGTGGGTGTGTGGGACCAGAGTTGGTTGGCAGTGTGTGGGGTCCTTTGTATGAAGAGGGAAAACCACTAAGGATCCTTAAGAGATGGTGGTAATTTTAATTCTGGAATCTGCAAATAACCGTTAAAGTGCATAGTCTAGGTGGGAATGAAGTTTAAGCATTTCTCCTTGTTTTCAGAGTCTTGCCAAGGACCATCGCATGAAGCTCATGCAGCAACAACAGGAAGTGGCTGGGCTTTCTAAGCAGTTAGAACACGTTATGCATTTCTCCAAATGGGCTGTGTCCAGTGGAAGTAGCACCGCCTTGCTGTACAGCAAGCGCCTGGTAAGTGTGGTGCCCAGCGTCCTGCAGAACACCTTTGAGCAGTTTCTAGTTCAGATGAGTCACAATCGTGTGTGTGGTCTGAAAACACTACTTTAGCTCACATGCTATAGAGGTAACTTCCATAGTCTTCTGTCATTTTTATTCTTGTCTTATTCTCCATGGTTTCTATCACTTAGTTTCAGTGGTAATTGAAATGCATACAACCATAGCAAAAGTCGTCATTGCCAAGCACCTGTGTGTGTGTCAGGCACTGATTCTAAGCATTTTGTTTACACTCTACGTCTTCTGGGCGGGACACATGTCCCCTCTGCTCTACAGATGATGACATGAGGACACAGAGGTAACATGCCTCAGGCCACACAGGAAGAAGGATACCTAGCGTTCAGACTGGAGTCTCTTGTCACTTCTGCATATCTGACTGACGCAGGAGTACTGCAGAGAGAAGTTGGCTATGGCTTGGTGAGCTGCTGGCAGCTGAGGCCCTGCTTATGGAGTTCTGGGCTTAGGGGCTGAGAGTCTGCCTCTAACTAGCTCCCAGATGTTGCTGCTGGCCTGTTTGGCAGCATTTGTGTGGCCAGGACCAAGAAGAAGGTTAGGCCATTTTCCCACCCTGCTTCCATTTTATTAAAGATGGAGCAAAGATTTCTATTTTGAAGTAACTCAGGGTAGCTACATTCTGATACCCACCGGGGTTTGTGGAATCAAATGTCCTGTGACCATCTTCTAAATCAGGGACTGTAGTTCTGGATAAGCCTTTGAAAGTCAGTAATGCATGATGTAGAATATTGATAGGTAACCACCACCATCCCTTGTTATCCAAGGGTAATGGTCCAGGAGATGCCAGATACCGGGATACATGGGCCCCATATGTGTAACAGCATCAAATTTCCTTACAACCTTTCCTCATCCTCCCATTTTTTAATCACCTCCAGATTACCTGATACCCAGTAGTGTCAGAGCTTACGTGCTCTCTGCCCTCCTCCAGTATTTTAAATTGTTGGCAAATAGCTAGCCCAGGATGGAGAACCTGTAGCTATGATGTGCCAATTGTATTCCCACAACCTCCTAATCCTGAGAATCCTGAATTACATTCAACTTTTAGGGTTTTGTATTTATTTTGGGTGGTGGTGGTGGTGGTGATGTATTCTTTCATTGTTTTTTAGAATGTAGTCTTTCAGCCGAGTGACTTGGTTTTGCTTCTGCTCTTATTGGGCATAATGAAAAATATTTGGGTAACAAATACCAACTCCATTGCCTACATTTTTCTAAAAATCAAAGTGGCTAGAGGAAGACAGATTTTTATTTTTCAACAGACTTAACAATGAGTGTTTGTAGTCGTGTATGTAAGCCAGCATGTTCCCACAATCAGATAAGGGCGCAGTCACCTCTGAGCTTCGAGCCTTCTCTAATTCCATTCCTTGATCTTGGAGCGCCCTCTCTGTATTACACAGACACGATCTGCACAGTGAATCAGAATCACTAGCACTAGATTCTGGATTATTGACAAAATAAATCCTTTTTCTCAATATAAAGATCCCTGAGTCAGCACCTAGAGTGAAAGATTTCCCAGCTGTTTGTAAATTGCTTAAGTTAGTGGTTACACTAAAAGCACTTTGAAGGAAGGGCTTTTCCAACTTCAGAAAATTGGAAAACTTGCTCTTTAAGAGTTCTTATTCTTTGTAAATACACCTTTGCTCGCTCAGGTTGACCAGTCAGGGATGTAAGGGATTTTATATCTTTAAAGTTTAGGACTTATAATTGAAAGTTCACACCCAGTGAACCTGCAGAATCCCATCTTTGAAATAGTGCGGCTTCACAGCACTTATTTAGCGTGCTGCCATTTGTTAGATGCCGAATTTACCTTAGTGTTACTTAAACAGAAAGCAAGGAAAACATTGAGAGCGGGTAAGAAAGAAAGTAACACAGGTTTTCTCTTGACTAGCAGCAAAGTAGGGTTTTCTGTACTACCATTGGCTGGGGATCTAGTAAGGGATGGTCAGGAAAGGGCTTCTATCCCCTCTCCTGTCTTCTCACCTAACAAACCTTCGTGGGCCTCCCTCCTGAGTGAGCCATTCTCTAGCCCTGCAGACCTCACATCCAAACTCAGGCCTCTGACCACGGTGTGATCGCCTGCCTGTGTACTGCACGGCCAGGGCACCATCAGCCGAGCACAGGCCTTGATTTGTGTTCTGTGACCCACTACCCTTCATCTAACTAAATCCTGCATCCTTCCTTTAAAGGGTAAATAAAGAGAGGGTGTTTTCTTTTTCTTTTTAACAAATGTTTGAGTTGGTACTTCTGTGATGTTCTATTAGCAATTCAAAATGCTGGCTTCAGCCTGGTTCTCTCTAAGGTAGTTTTTGTTTGTATTCAATGGTATAGCTGAAGTAATAGCCCAAAACTTTTGGGATAGAGAAATCGCATTGTCCACTTTTCAAAACCTTGTGTGATTGTCTGTCGTGAGGGGGTGTGTCTGCTGGAGCCCTTGGTGTGTGTGTGTATGTGTGTGTGTTGGAGGCACATTGAGTGATCTGCTAATGCTCCTGGTCTGCCTGCCTTCTAGATCACCTACCGGTTACGGCACCTCCTCCGGGCAAGGTGTGATGCTTCGCCGGCGGCCAACAACACCATCCAGTTTCACTGTGATCCTAGTTTCTGGGCTCAGAATATCATCAATTTAGGTAGGCCTCTGCACCTTCTGTCCAAGTGCCAGTGTTCTTAGTGATTACAACCTGATACTAAAGCATATTTCCCTCTAGCTCGCAAAAATGTTTTCTTCTTTTGAAGACAAAAGTGCTGCTTGTACTATTGTGTTCTTAGTTTGTAGGTGGTGGCTATGTATGTGTTTCTCGCACACACCACCTTGCACAGGGAAACATTCTCGTGGTGGCATACAGTGTGTCCTGACTTAAGGATTTGGAAAGTTCTCTTTATAACAGAACCCTGTGTGTCCTGTTAGCTCAAGATGTGTCAAAATGGAATTAAAATTTTGTAATTGCGTTTAAAATGAAAGGACACATAACAAATGGTTTATTCCATATTATTGGTGCCCCTTGTCACAGTGTGTCATCACTCTCATGCATTCCGTTCTAGAGTTGGCCATTTCTGCCACAACTCTCCCTGCCTCCTTACCTCTTACCGGTTGAAAGCTAAGTGTTGACCACTTGGTCTCCTGTAGATGAATTGTTAAGGCAGCTCATGACTCATGGCTGATCAGAGTGGGTTCCCACTCTTGACTGCTACTGAGAGAAGGCTTTGGGTTTGTTTGGTAAAGGGTTCTTTGTTAAACAGTAGTTCTCATACTGTTAATAGCTCACGTGTTCTATGTCCCTCCCTACTCATTAGGGGCCTTAGTGTTTCCATTGCTTTAACTTGCTTAGGGAAGATCTCTTCCCTCCCCCTTAACTTCCTTCCTATGGGGTCTGGTGCATTTATTGGGTAACTGTCTCATTGGAGAGTGCACGCTTCAAGTACTGAGCTTACAGGGCCATCATGAAAGGGGCAGTAAGCAGGGCGTTCCCATGACAGTTTACGGTGACACTGTGCTGAGTAGAGAGGCAGTCTTGCTATCTCTTCAGGCCAACAGAAAAGTAAGAATTCCCTATGTGTTTAAGGAGCCCTGGTGGCATTGGGCTGCTAACCCAAATGAGAGGTCTGCAGCTCAACCTCAACAGC
>NW_022103920.1:7619278-7643658 GCF_000313985.2 Echinops telfairi | reverse complement strand
GACCACTTGGCCGTATCCTGGCTCTGGGCATCGTGATTGCACAATTGGCTGCTAACCAAAAGCTTGGTGTTGTGAACCCGCCAACCATGCTGAGGGGCCGATGTGACGGTCTATTTCTGTACTGCCTGGCATCTGTAGAGATGCTGTAGAGCAGCTCTGCTCTGCCCCATAGCACAGGGTTGCTGTGAGTCGGGATGGCCGCACCAGGAACGGCTTAAGGCTTCCTCTGTTTGTACCTTGTCTGCTCATCACCAACCAGGGTCTCCTTGAGAGGATGCACTTCCTTTGCTTCAGAATGCAGGTGTTGGCCATTCTCCTGGCATGTGTGGGCTGCCTATGTCTACCTAGGTGAAGTAGGTGGACATGTAGCATCAGAACATGTCTAACTCTGGCGGCAGTGGGCAGGCCATCAGCACAGAGCTGAGTCCCAGAAGGTTGGACTCCGACAGACAGGGCATTCTCCATAGGCTTCCCTGATCCACTGCTGTGGCCTCCCAGAACTCAGGAGCAGGAAACATGGGGGCAGGGCAGCTTGCTCAGCTTCTCTGTATCCCCTCAGGACAGATGGCCTTGTGGCCCTCCTGTCACCACTGCCTCTGCTACAGGGCTCCCTCCGGCCCCTAACAGCCTTCATGTTGTCACCTTGCCCGTGCTGCTTCCTTTCTCACTGCTCCCCTCCCCTTGTACTAAGTCCTTGCTTTCCTGTGTAGCTGGCTGCCTACACACAGCTCCTTCCTCCTCAGGTGCACGGTATAGCCCCTCCCATTAGGGCTAGGAACTGAGCAGTCCCCTTTGGGTAGATGACAGGTATTTGAGTAGGCGATAGTAACTTTATTTGCATTGTCTAGAGTCACTCATTGGGTAGTATATTGACAGTCCCAGCCACCTGGCCAGACAGAAAGCACCAGATCAGACTGTTGGTAGCTCACCCAGGAAATGCCAGTCAGCCTGGGCAAACAAGCACTAGGGTGGCTCCCCAGGGTTTAGAGGGGATGTCTCTGAAGTTGGTTTCCCAGGGAAGCCAGGCAGAAGACCACAAAACGAGCCGTTTCCCCATGCTGGTCATCTTCAGGGAAGCTGTGGTAAAGAGTTAACGAAGAGCCTCTGCCCCAGGCGTCTGTCCATGGCACCTGGAAGTGTCAGAGAGAGGAGCCAAGGCAGATCTTTGCTCAGTTGTCCAGGCAACTCTGGTTGACATTAAGTTGAATGAACTTTGAGGGGTGGAGGGAGGCACCTTCTCTGTGGGAGAAGTGCCCACCACTCAGTAGGTCTTCAGTTCAGAATGCATGTGCTTAGGCAGCCCCTGGAGTCTTACTGCTGACTCAGACAGGCAGTGCCTTTCGCTGGGATCCAGCCTGCCGGTTGGTGTGGCCACCTGTGAGCCCAGCCAGTGTGGGTGGAGGAGTGGGAGAGCCTGCTGCGTTGGGGATCCTGAAGAATCAGAAGCTGCTCTGGCAGGGGTTTTCAGATGCAGCTACAATGTCCACTCAAAGTCCTTGGGCCAGTCTGAGGTCCTCTCAGGGACCACAGCACCGTGTGCCTGGCCTTGATCATCCTCAGGCCCACCTGAGCAGCACCGCATGACAGCTGAAGCTTGTAAGAGGGGATTCAGGGACCTCAGGTCCCCAGCAAATCTCCAGTTCAGCTGAAACTAACCATACAAAATGTGATCTTTCACTAACTGTCACACTGTCGGGAGGACCTGACCCTGACCTTTTCTCTCTGACCAGGTACTTTAGTAATCGAGGATAAGGAGAGCCAGCCACAAATGCCTAAGCAGAGCCCTGCCGTGGAGCCAAGCCCACAGCCACCAGGTGGCTTCTCTTCAAACCAGTTATCCAAGTTCCCAACACAGATCAGCCTAGCTCAGTTACGGCTCCAGCACATGCAGCAACAGGTAATGGCTCAGAGGCAACAGGTGCACCGGAGGCCAGCACCTGTGGGTTTACCAAGCCCCAGAATGCAGGGGCCCATCCAGCAACCCTCCATCTCTCATCAGGTAAATTGGGAAGCAGGCCCGTCCTAACTTAGATAATTACAGTACAATTGTGTTCAGCAGCTCCTGCCATACCCTGCAGCCGCCGTCAGTAGTTGGTTGACATATGGGGCCTTGCTTGGACCCCCGTCCTAACCCCCTCTACAAGGCTTCACTCCCTGCTGCCTCTATAGCCGGCTGGTTTCAGTGCTCTCACACCATAGCCAGGGTGTGTTCCTTGATAGTGAGGGCCTGTCATTGGCTGGATCATCTGTGCCCTGTGTCCCTGTACCTCACAGTCCTGTTTGACTGCTTCTTTATGGCTGGGGCTAGTCTACATCCCCATGTGGGCGCACGTTGTAGTGAGCATGCTGCATTGGGAGCTTGGGCGGCAGACCCGTCAGGCTGTTAGCCATAGTCTGCATCCCTGGACCATCAAGCCCTTTTCTAAATATGAAGTGGGAAAGGTTCATACACTTTTGTTAAAGCAGTTAGCACTGTCACCTCAGATTAGGTGTCGGCTTGCTGTTTCTGCTGCATGCCACTGAGAAGATTTCAGCTCACAGTAACCCGTGTAACTGAGAAGAGCTGCCCTATGGTGCGCTCTCGCAGAGAGCCGGATCATTTTTCCCCAGCTGCCTGGGGTTCTAACTCACCAGCCCCTAAGTTGGCAGCCAAACATTTAGACGTGCCCCCTCTATGAGGCTTGTATCCTCTCACCATCCTTATTCAACCTGTGTATTGAGCAAGTGATCCTAGAAACTGGACTGTATGAGGAACAATGAGGCATCAGGCTTAGAGGAAGGCTTACTATCTTCCAGTGTGCAGTTGACACAGTGTTGCTTGATGAAAGCCTGGGGGACTTGAAGCACTCGCTGATGATTGCAGCCTTCAACATGGATTATAGCTCATTTACAAGAAAGCCAAAACCCTCACAACGTGACGAATAGGTAACATCATAGTTACTGGAGAAAGTATCGAAGTTGACAAGGGTTTTGTCTTACAGGGTTCTACAATCAGTGCTCATAAAAGCAGTAGTCAAAGATTAAAGGATGTGTTGCATTGGGTAAATCTGCTACATAAGAAAGTTTAAAGTGTTGAAAAGCAAGGATGTTACCTAGAGGACTAAGGTGTACCTGATCCAAGCCAGGATATTTTCAGTTGCCTCATAATGCATGTGAAAGTTGGACGTTGAATAAGTAAGACTGAAGAAGAATCCATGCGTTGGACTTGTGCTGGCAAAGAGTATTGAAAGTACCATGGATGCCCAAAGAACAAATACATCCTGGAAAAAGTACAGCCAGAATGCGCCTTCGAAGCACGCCTGGTGAAACGTCATCTCATGTACTTGAGGCATGTTTGCAGAGACCAATCCCTGGAGAAGGACATCACAGTAGGTGTGTTAGGCCAGTTTGACTAGAGAAACAAGTCCAGAGATATCTCTGTAAAAAAGAGCTTTATATAAAAAAGTAACGAATGGCATATCAAGAAGGCATCCCAGCCCAGTCCAACTCAAGTTCATAAGTCCGATACAAGAACATAACTCCCTCTTCAGATTCACGTAGCCACATGCAGGGACACCAAATGCAGGAAGACCGGTCGGTGGGTGTGGAGCCCTGTGGCTGCAAGGTCAGCGGAAACATGACCAGGCACCGGCAGCTCTCGGGGTCAGTGCAGAGGCCCAGCAAGCAGGAAGACGGGGGCAGCAAGAGGGGTGTTTCCCAGGGCCTTCTTGTTTGTAAGAAAATCACACCCCCATGGAGGCATCATCAGTTGTGACCTAATTGACGACTTAAATTACACCCATGTACTTTCATAGACCTTCAAGTTGACATAAAACCATGCTAACCACCACACTTGGTCAGGTACAGGAGCAGCAAAACAGAGGAGACTATCAGGAGATGGCTGGGATGAGGACGGCGCAGGAGAGGACAGTGTTTCCATCTCTTACACACCTGTACCTAACAGTAACAACAAAAACAAACTCCTACCTGTCCTCCCCACCTAGATACGTTGTTCCTCATCAGTTTACATTCACATACATCTGGAGAAAAACCTATTTGTTGAGCGTGGGGGTATGTACATCTATGCCTGTTCCCAGGAAACGTGTACAGTAGAAATCATCTGTGATCCGTCTTCCTGCCCCCTTGGAAGGACTGTGCAGAACACCTAGTCCCGTGACATTCATCTATGCTTATTTAGCAGGAGACAGTGCACCCTGTGATACAGAGTACCACACATAGGCAGCCGTAGGTGGAGCCCACTGTGTCCATACAGGCGCAGGGATGTCCCTAAACAGGATGGATGCCCTGTATTACATAACAGTTGAGAACCTCTGACCTAGAACCAAACCTATTGTCCTAGAGGAGGGCCCAGAATACTGGCGAGGGTGTCACTGCAGGTCCCTTCGCCTCCCCGTCATTTTTCCTCCTCCTCTTGTCCTTGTGTATCTTAAAGTAATTGATACCGTTTCATAGTTTCTTTAAGGCTGGGGACTAGTTCGCCATCTCATCCCTCTGGACCCTGGGAAGAGGGAGGAGAGAATAGAAGAGACTTGGTGACTGCTTGCACGTTCTTCTGCAAGACACTGTGTGCACCTGTCCACTTTATGCATTCTGTCCCTGAGAGAAATTCACCACCATTGTTTTGTTTTTTCCCATGTGGATTTTTCAAGGGTTTCTATTATCTCTATTATATATCTTTCACGTTGTAAAGGTTCTCAAGATGAATCTAAACAATTGGCTGCGATTTTCAGGCTGTACTTCTTTGCAGGGTTAGGGTTTTCTCGAACACTGTTTTTACCTACTTCACTCACCAACATTCATTGATTTAGAAACAGTACCTACACCTACTTCTCATTGGACTGTAATCTCTCCCACTCAACTGAGAGTGAACCTGGTGCCAACTAATTTATAAGGGAGAAAAAGAACCGTCTGGTGCAGGACAGGAAGGGGCAAGGAAAGAAAGGAGAAAGACAGGGCCTACCATTTGGCCATCTGCCTACACTCCTTCCAAGGTTAGGGGGTTGGGCCCAGCTTAAAAGATTCCTCATTTTGAAGATGATGACTGCCTCTTGGAGACGTTCTGATCACATATAGCCCTCGTGGTGCTGTCGACTAACTGTTGGGCTCCCAACCGCAAGGTCTCCAGTTCAAGCCCGTCAGTTGCCCTGTGGGAGACACGGGAGAGATTGTCTTCTCTTAGGATCTATACCATGAGTTCCCAGACTTATTTGGCCTATCACCCTCTTTTTCGAGGAGGATTACCTGACCCCCAACCTCCCCCGCCAGCGATTAAAATCTTTTGTACGACGGGCAAAAGTGTTGACATCTACTTTTGCAGCACTCCCTGAATCATTCCATTGACTCGGGCGATACCACCAGTTTGGGAAACACTCGTCTACAGGGTCACTGTAAGTCAGAAGCGACTCCATGGCAGTTGGCTTTACCTTGTTGCAACATGTCTGAACAGGCTCTCCTTTGAGGCACCAAAAAGGATAAGAGCTACATGAATTCTTCCAAAAGCGAAGCAACAAATCACAGTGACACTTGGGTAAAATCATCGATGCTTTTTGAAAAGCTTATGGGTAACATTTTTTAAATGGAAACATCATTTTTAAATGGATGAGGCAATATTGCAGATGAAGCCCACAATAGAAGCATGCACATCAGTTTGAGGAGAGATATAATCTTGCCCAAGCCTTAATTGAAGAGGACCAGTGATTAGCAACAGAAAGAATAGCCAGTACCATAGACGTCTCAATGGATTCTGCTGACCCAATTCTGACTGAAAAATTACAAGGTGGGCTGAAGTTCTGCTGGATGTGTGCCAAAGGAACCGTTGCATCCAGATACAGTGCAGACAAAAGCTGGGCTTTGGATGGAAATTTTAAACAAGGGGCTCCAGATCCTGAAGTGTCTTGGAAGAATGATAGCAGGAGGTGAAACATGGTGTGACCAGCACCAGTCAAAGCAAAACCAGAGGTCGCGGCCACATGTTTGGAGATGCTCGAGGCATTTGCTTGTTTATTTCCTATGAGGGTTCAAGTACAATAACATCAGTTTACTATGAGAATGTTTTGCGAAAGCTCGCCTAGCAAGAAAACATCCGGGAAAGCTCCCCCAGAGAATCTTGCTCCCCGCAAACAGACGGTGCTCTTGCTCTCATCACACAAGGGCCATCTGGAGAGTGTGCATGCAGCATTGTGAGACCCTCTTGCAGCCCTGATTTGACTTCTGAACATGGTCGAATGCCCAGGACCCTCCGTCTTTAGGGATGGACTGTGTTTGCTACAGAAAGATCATGACCTTCGTGGAGCTTATGATTAGTAATAAAGTTTTTATGTTTTAATTCCATTTCCCCATGAACAATTGGAAGTGCCCTCCTTATATCAAAATGGAAGGTCTCTTTTGCAATAAATTAAAAGAAATGGGTGGGAAGGGTGTGTGTTCAGGGCTGACATCTATGGGCAGACAATGTAGACTCAGCTGCCTGGCCCTCTGAGCCAATAATCAGCTCTGCTCTCCTTTATCAGCATTGTCGAGGGGTGGAGGTGGGATTGTTCCTTTCAGAATCTTACTTCCTTTGGGGAGACTCATCCTCTAAGCTGTAATCAGCAGCCAGCATGACTTGCCAGAGCCACCTGTGGTAATGACTTGGCACTCACTGTAGGTAGGGATTGATGGCCTGATGTGGGGCCTTTACCAGCTGTGTGCCTTCTTTCAAATTGTCAATCTCTCTTCAGTGTCCTCATAGTAAGTGAGGATAACAATGCTCACTTCCTAGGGCTCCATGAGATAATACAAGTAAAATTCTCATGTGGGGATCTAGTTGGACCGTGGGAAGACCAAAAACTCATTCAATCTTTAATATTACCTTTATCAACCAACTTTCTGATGAATGAGTTGCTGGTTCACAGTGCTGTTCAGAATCCAGCTCTTTCAGGTCCCACCTTGGTCAAGTTAGTGAGCCCATCTCTGCCCTGGAGGGACGCTCGTGTGCTGGCCTTCCTGGCATCTGGTGACCATCCCGAGTGCCAGCTTCCATCATGTTGGCCGGGAGAGAGCTGGCATTAAGGACTCCAAGGGTCCCAGAGACCAGTTTCACTTGCTTCCCAAAGGTGGCCCAGGGCCTGCCCTGGGGGTGCAGCTAGGTGACCCCCAAGGTTGAATAGAAATGCTAGGGTTTTTTCTAGGCAACCCTCCCTGAGGAGGCTGGCAGGCAGGTAGGCAGGCAGGCCTTTCCCCATGGTTCAAACTGCCAGCGAAGCTTAATCAACTTAAGCTACTGCACCATTAGAGCTCCCTTCTGAGCCTGGGACAGCGTCCTGCCCTGTCATCAGGACCTGCTTTCCCAAGCTCTTAAACACATTTTCAAAACGTGTGGGGTGTGTTATCGCTGCCCCACCCCCCTTTATGTTGTTGAGATGTAAAGAATGGTGCATTGGGAGCAGAGCTGATCTCTCCCTGTGTGTGTTTTATAAGATAGACTTCTCGATCACCTGTCTGTCAAGAAATAACAACAGTTAATCAGTAAATGGGTTTGGTCTTTTTTTTCCCCAGCAACCCCCTCCACGCTTGATCAATTTTCAGAATCACAGCCCCAAACCCAATGGACCAGTCCTTCCTCCCCATCCTCAACAACTGAGATACCCTCCGAGCCAGAGTCTCCCTCGGCCAGCAATAAAGCCAAACCCCCTTCAGATGGCTTACCTGGCTCAGCAAGCCATAAAGCAGGTATGTGTCCCCTCCTCTCCTTGGGGCCCACTCACTGGTTCTATGCCCCACTTGTGAGCGACCACTGAGCTGGCGAAGTGTCATCGGTCATCAGCGAGTCCTAGGGATTGGGCTGTGTCTGAAGTGGGTTTCAAGGAAGTGTCTCAGGAGCAAGCTGGGTCGCGCTTTCACCTGCAACCTGATGGGGTCTCGTCCAAGAGGCTTCAGAAGGCACCTGGGTGCTATTTTCTACCACCTTTTCCAGCCCTCTCGTGGTGATGGCCTTGATGTCCTCAGATAACCAGTTCCAAGGTGTTGCATTTGTCTCACAAAGGTCACCGCTGCCTCGCACCATCCCAGAGAGCACCCTCCTGTTCTGCTCACTGACACTGTTCTTCCTTTCTTGCTACCCTAGTGGCAGATCAGCAGTGGGCAAGCTGCCCCGTCAACTGCCAACAGCACGTCCTCCACCCCCTCCAGCCCCACCATCACCAGCGCAGCAGGGTACGATGGCAAGGTGTTCAGCTCCCCTGTGATTGATCTGAGTGCGCCAGTGGGAGGGCCTTATAACCTGCCTTCTCTGCCAGATGTAAGTGCACCTATTTCACTGACAGCATCCAAAGTACGGGCGTCAACGAGCCCCTGCACTCTCTGCTCAGGAATTGGAGGCTCACTGAGCCTGGTAGTGGACGGCGTGGGGGGTGGGGGGCGAGCTGAGGAAGGGGCAGGCAAGGCTATGGGACACCTTGAGGCTGGAATGGGCCCGAAAGGACCCTTGAGATAATGACATCCAAAGAGAGCGAGGCAAGCAAATGAAAACGATTTTCTTCTGGGGCATGCTGACCTGCACATGACTATCTGACTAAATTGTGTTCCCTCTCCATACCTGAGCCATGTCAGTCCGACTTTGTATAGAAGAGCTCTCCCGCAGGCAGGAAAATCTGTCTGTGGACAGATCGGCATGCACAATTAACACTTGCTTTACCTTCTCTCATTCTACGAGGTTAATGTAACAACCAAATCATTTGCCTTTTTTGTGGAAGATCTGACCTATGACCTATAAAAATGTCCAAGAGTGCTTTGCTTTCTTCTAAAAGGCACTATTTCTTCAAGTTACAGATAGCAACTCATATTTCTTTGTAGATTCAGTATTAGCTTTCTTCTCGGCATTCAGTTTCTATGCTGAGACCTGGTAGCATGCACACGCCTTACTGGCCCTCAGTGGCACCCACGAAAGTGGCCTAGTTCCATTCCTTTAGTTCAGCTTTGCGATTGACCACACATGCACACAAATGCAGGCATTCCAGAGTACACATGCTCTCTGGAAGAGTGCACGTGATGATGAGCTGAGCCCAACAAAATACAAGGATGGAAATTAACCTGGGACTAACACACAGAAGAGGAGGGACCACCGTGAGCTGGCTTCTCCTGCCCTTCTCGGCTTCAGTCCCTCCCTGAACTGTAGAATCAAGGCAGGGGTTAGAATGAGAGCTTCCAATGAGCACTTCAACAACTGCACCACCTGGCGCAGGGAGGGGGCAAGCCGTAGCACATTGCACACACACTTTGGGATCCCTGCTGAGACAGGCCTGGCCATGGCCAGAAGGAGTTGGGCTGTATTTGAATCCTGCCTGTGACATTCTGGACCGCTTGGTGTATTTAAGGCATGAAAAGATACTTCCCTCTAATGCAGTGGTTCTCAACCTTCTTAATGCCGAGACCCTTTGATACAGTTCCTCGTGTTGTGGAGGAACCATATCCCCCAACCATAAAATTATTTTCGTTGCTACTTCATAACTGTAATTTTGCTACTGTTATGAATCGGCCAACCCCTATGAAAGGGTCGTTCCACCCCCAAAGGGATCACGACCCACAGGTTGAGAACCGCTGCTCTAAAGCCTTACATTCATTAGAGATGGATCAGCACCATGGAAAGCTACAGTATCTTGGGAAGGAAGAATCTGCAGAAGTCCATTTTTGTTCTTACCAAACAACAGTATGTAGTGAGGGGAGTGTTCTGGTTGGTTGGTTGGTTGGTTGGTTGGGGGAAGGAGTCGTGGGGACAGGATTTACTACATCGCTCTTGCACCTACCCACAGCCTCGGTTCCCACAGGCCTGGGGGTTGGGTGGGGTCCCTCAGTCCTCCCTGGTGAGGCCTGCATCTCCTCAGGTTCATGGCAAATAGCCTGGGCAAGCTGTTGAGACGCGCAGGTCCTTGTGGCTGCTGCTGAGCCAGGTGTTCTGTGGGTATAAAGTATAAAACAACTAGGCTTTTTGCTTTAGGCGTGTCTGCTTTTTTGGTTATTTTCAAGCAAATCAATCATTATTTTTTAATTTGTAGAGTTTACCTTTTTATGAGAACCACTGCCCTGAACTTGGGGAGGCACTGAAAGCATGTGTTCCAGAACCACGTGTTCTACCACTTCATTTTGTTTTATTGGGGTTTAGGTAAGAAACATCATTTAAAGTGCAAACAAAGGTTTCGTTCCTGTAAAGGATGCCGTCCTCTTTCGCCACTTCCAGGCACTGCTTGAGACGGGCCCTGCGAACTCAGCGGCTCATTGGACAGGCAGCCGTCCTGCCTCCAGCCCCTGACTGAGCAGGGTGTCCTCGGACCCTGGTGGAATGAGAGCATCTCTCTGGGGTGGTTAAGGGAGAATTAAGCACCAGGAAATCTCAAACGTCTCATGTACTTACCTTAGGAGTTGGTGATAATTCAGTTTTTCCATAAGTTTAAAGGAGCTTTTCATTTGCACAATGAGATGCCCTGAAATACTTTGTTTTCTCATCAGATTGACTGTTCGAGCACCATCATGCTTGACAATATTGCGAGGAAGGACCACAGCATAGACCCTGGCCCACCCCGACCCCCTTCCAGTCGGACCGTGCAGTCACCCAACTCCTCAGTGCCCTCCCCAGGCCTGCCAGGTAGGGTGGCCCCATTGCTGCGCCTGCACCCCCCCCAGGCTGCGCTCCACTGTGTCAGTGAGCGTCCCCCTCCCTCCTCTGTGCTAGTTGGATGGCCATACTGTGTATGTGTTGGCGGGGAGGGCGGGGTGGAGTAGTGGTGGCTTCTGTGGGAGCAAAGGTTAAACTACTGCACCATTTCCATTCCCATAGGGCTGCACTCACTCACAGGAGAAAGCCACCCTGTGTCTGCCCGCTCTCTTTTTTCTCGTAAATCATTTTATTGGGGCTCGTACAACTCATCACAATCCATACATCGATTGAATCAGTCATGTTTGCAATTATGTTGCCTTCATTCTTTTCTAGACCTTTACTTTCTATTGAGCCCTTGGTATCAGCTGATACCTCCCCCATAACCCCTCGATAGATTGTACATTGTTATTATTTTAATCTCTCACACCGACCGCAGCCTCCCTTCTCCCGTTTTCTGTTGGTCTTACCCCTGTAGAGGGGGGTATGGTTATGTGTCGATCATTGCGATCGGTTCCCCCTTTCTTCCTTCCTCCCCACTCTTCCCCCTACCCTCTGGTATCACTGTTCCCACTCATGTTCTTGGAGTCTGTGTGTCATGAGCTCCAGTCTCTTTATCTATACCTGTGTATATGTTCCAGTCTAGTCTGAATTGAGAAGCAGCACTGAGATCATGGCAGTGGGGGTGAGGAAGCCTCAAGGAACCAGAGGAATATAGTGTGTTTCATTGATGCTTTACTGCACCTGGTGACTCAGCCCTTCGCTGTGGTCCCTCTGTGGGAAGATTGCTCCCTTGTCTACAGATGAGCTTTGGTCTCTACTCCAATCCCCCTTTTTCTCAACAATATGTTTTTGTTTGTTATGTGTCTGCTGTCATGCCTATTACCTGGTCCCTGTGACTCCTCATGATTGCACTGGCGGTGTACTTCTATTGGACTTGTTTCTTCACTGCTGAATGGCGGCTTGTGTAATTTCAAGCCTTTAATACCCCAGACACTATATTTTTTAGTAGCTGTCTGCCCTCTCTCGATAAGTTTCTTGCAATGTAGTCATGTCCCGAGTGTGATTGGCTGAGATTCACAAGTGCCAGACAGAACACAGGGCACTGTGCTGTGGTTGGTTTGGTTTTTAACCAATTGATTTAGCCTCAGATTGGGAGGCCATGGCTCCAAATTCAGAGTGTCACTTCTAGGGGCTGGCACCTTGTCAGCACCTGTGGGCCTGGTATTCCTTGCAGATCTCTGTGTCTTTTTGGCATTAATCTTCCTTTGGTTCTAGGAAGTGCCAGTGCAGAGACTCGGGCCCAAAAGATGCTCTTTGAGTCTTCTTTCTCTCCCTCCTCCCACCTCTCTGCCCCCCAAATCACAGGGTCTTCAACCAAAATTAGAAAAAAGAATTTCTTATATCTTCACATGAGCACAATACACTCGCAGCATTGTAAAGAAAATGATGGCCTTTAAAAACCATTGCTGACGTTCAGTCTGACTAGTAGGTCACAAGAAGAGAGAACCGAAATGGATAATCATTTCTGCTGCTCAGATTAGTAGAGACTGGAGAAGTGAGAATGCTCTGAGCAAATATAAGGAGACAGGGGTCTTCACTCAGAGGAGGCAACCCTGCCCATTCCAGCACGTCACCAAAGCTCATAGCATGAATGGGGGCCAGGCAATGGCCAAGTCCCGGTTTCCCCCACTGTCTGCCTGTCAAGTGTGGCCAGGCCCCAAACAACGCACCAGATAACTCTGGACACAGCTGTGTGAAAGAACTCAGCAAGTGTGTAAAACTGGAAGGAATTCGTTTCAAAAGTTTTTATAATTTCTACAACTAAATATATTTATTTTGCAAATTTATTTCATTAATATATAAAATTATTTATTGATTGTGGACTATTAAATGCTATTTTGTGTCTTAATTTTTAAATATTCTAAAGTGGGGCATCAACCACTTTTCTGTCAGTTTGTTGCACCGTGGTGACCTGTGTGTTGTTATGATGCCAGAAGCTGGTATTTCAAATGCCAGCAGGATCACCCAAAGTGAACCGGTTTTAGCAGAGACTCCAGAGTAAAAACAGACAACAAAGAAGGCATCTGGGAAACGTTGTCAGGTCCTGCGGGCCTAATGAGTGGCAGCAGAACATCGCCCGAGAGAGCGCAGGAAGACATCCGGCTGAGGAGGAGCTGCTTCCTCAGAGTGGTGACAGAGCAGTGGGGGGCCTGGGGATCCTTATTTGCTGAGGGAGCATGACTCAAGGCAAGAAGAAACTGTTGCAGAAACCCGCTAATGACCTGAACTTGGAATGTGTGACGTCTGCGTCTAGGAGAAGTAGATGTCCTCGGAATGCATGAAGATATCTAGGCACTGGTGAGTGGAAATGGACTAGTATTAGCCATTTGAATCTGGAAGTTCATGATTTACTGTGCTGGGGGTGACACATCAGCGTTGCATTCGTTGTCACAAAGGCCATTTCAAGATCAATCTTAGAGTACAGTGCTGCCTGTGACAGAAGTATCTCCATCTGCCTCTAGGGAAACATAATCAATCTAACGGTTATTCAAAGTTGCACACCAACCATAAAAGCTAATGATGAGGAAATTGAAGAATTCTACCAACAAGTTCAGTCTGAAATTAATCAGATGTGCAGTCAAAATGCATTGATAATTATTGGTGATTAGAATGCAAAAGTTGGAAACAAAGGAAGGAACAGCAGTTGATATACACAGCCTTGGTGATAGAAACAAAGCTGGAGATGATATGGTGGGATTTTGTAAGGCCCACAACTTCATAGTAAATAGCTTATATCAACAACACTAAAGGTGATTGTGCACATGGACTTCTCCAGGTGGACTACACTGAAATCAAATCGACTACATCTGTGAGAAAAGATGGTCAAGCACGTCAGTATCAGCAGCTGAAACCAGGCCAGGGGCTGACTGCATCAGACCATCATTTGTTCATACGTGATTTCAGGTTAAAGCTGGAGAAAATTAAACAAGGCACGAAAGCCAAAATGTGATCTTGAGTGTATCCCACCCAGTTGGCGCAGTCCTGATGAGCTGTGGGAAGACATCAAGAGCATTATTCATGAAGAAAGCAGGTCATTACAAAGACAAAGAAAAGTGGCTGTCAGAAGAGACTAAAGCAAAGGAAAGAAATGATGGCTTCGAGCTGAGCAGAAATTTTGAAAGAGCAGCTCAGCTCGAGAAAAGAAATTAAAATATTATAATAACACTGCAAAGATCTAGCGTTAGAAAACCAAACAATAAGAACATGCTCAGCATTATCTTAAACCGAATTAACTCAAGAAAAAAATTCCGGCTCTGAGTTGCAGTATTAAAGTATTCTCGACAAAACATGGAGTGATGCAGGAAACACCAGAAGATGGGAAGAATACAGTCACAATACCAAAAAGAACTTGTTGACATTCCACTATTTCAGGAGGTAGCCTTTGACCAAGAAGCAGCAGTGCTGAAGGAAGAAGTTCAAGCTACATGGAAAGCATCCACAAACAAGGATGCAGGAATTGCTACAGTAACAACTGAAATATTTCCAAAAGCTAATGAAGCTCTAGAACAGCAGTTCTCAACCTGTGGTCTCAACCCCTTTGGGGGTTAAATGACCCTTTCACAGGGGTCACAGTGACGAAGTAGCAACGAAAATAATTTTATGGTTGGGGGGGTCACCACCACATGAGGAACTGTATTAAAGGGTCACAGCATTAGGAAGGTTGAGAACCACTGCTCTAGAAGCTCTTACCCTAAGCCTATGCCAAGAATACTGTAAGATGTCTACTTGGCGAACTGACTAGAAGAGATCTTTGTTTGTGCCCATTCCAAAGAGAGGTGATCCCACAGAATGCTCAAACTGTAGGACAATATCACTGGTTACACATCCAATTAAGATTTTGCTGAAGATCATCCAACAACTGTCACACCAATCCTTGGCTCAGAGGGAAGGTGTTTTATCTATCTATCTATCTCCGGACTTTCTTGCCTCTTGAGTTTTTGCTCTGGGCTGCCTCCAAGCTTGCCCTTTCTTTCTCCATCTCTGCTCACTGAGTTGCTTATTTAATCCCTGCAATATCTCAAAAGATAGCTATCTAAAGTTCACCCTGTATGATACTGCCTTGTTAACCTAACCAGTTTGGGATTCTGACCACTCACACTCCTGCTGCCTCGGTATTGATTCTGACTTGTTGGCTCTCCTTACGGTTTCTCAGGCTGTTAGGGGAAAGACAGCCTCATCTTTCTCTCCTGAGCAGCTTACACTGCCATCTCATCATTTGCAGCCGATGATTAACCCACTGTGCCACCAAGGTTTCTTCCGCTATGGGCGTGGAAGTTAGGAGTCAACATTTTGGAAGACATAATTCAATCCATAACATTTTGACATCTCTATTTCTCGTGTCCATTGTATTCCTGCCATCACCTTTTAGGAATCTTGTCACCTTAATTTGAAGCGAGGTCTGTATAGCAGCATTGGTTCTCCCCCAACTGCTGGATGCCTGCTCCCCTCCTGGCCTGCATTCTGCCGGAGCTCCAGTTGTGAGCCTGGTTTCCAGGCAGTGGCCAGGGGCCAGCTTTCCTTCATTAATCTGAGTCAGGGTCTGCCCGGCTTTCCACATCCTTCCATTGATTGGTCCCACTTTGCGGCTTGAGCTGCTTCTCCTCAGTCCCTCCGTTTTAATTTTTCTCTGCAGCATCCATGGGTGCAGAGGTCCTCACTGGGATCATTTCTTAACCTCTCTAGCGCAGGGCGGGGCCACAGTGTTGGGAAGAAGGGTTGGTGGAGAGATGCCAGTGACCTCCAAGAATGGTAGCAGTGAGCGATGTGATAAGAGTGATAAGGCCAAGGTGGTGTTTGAATGCTATGCTAAGTGAGCATATTCTGTAGAGACTCAGTGTGTGCCTGTTAATCCATTGGATGTCTCTGTGTGGCTTCATCACCACAGGGCCTGTCACCATGACGAGTGTCCACCCCCCAATACGCTCACCTAGTGCCTCCAGTGTCGGGAGCCGAGGAAGGTAACTGACGAAACTGTTCCTGTTGGGCCACTGGGTTTGGTACTTGGTGCATCTTATATAATTCCCTTTGTTTTTAATGTGTTCGATTTAATAAATTAGTTCGGGAGCTGGATAAATAAAGTGCGAATTTACCCTTAAAGTTAGACATTCATCCTAAAAAACGGGGTCTTTGGAAGAGGCATCGGAAGCAAACTGGGCAGGTATAATGTGCTGCAGGGGATAGACGCACAGTCACAGCCACACAGCAGGACCCGAAGCAGTGATTAGTTTAAACTCATTTCATCATCTCCGGCTTTGCTAGTGGTCCAACATTGGCTGGTCAACAAAAGGAAAGAAAACATTCCATGGTTGAAATTCTTCTTTTAGTTACTGCCTTGGCTCCCACCCTTTCGTTATACATGACAAGATCTGTGAGCCCAGTTCTTAGTGGGGCAGAAGGAGCATTGGGAGGTGGAGATTGCCATTTACTCCTGGGAGATACAGTGGCCCTCTGTAAATACCCACGACCCATAAGTGACAGCTTCACATGGAATTGTGACAGCAGGCTATTGTGAGCCCAGAGTGTGTGTCTTTACAAGCAAGTGACATGGCAGAGCCCATGGACGGGGCTAGTGCTGATGTCCTCAGTCGACTGTCACGTTTGTAGCCCCCACACTGTCAGGAGTCGGTTCTATGGCAACTGGGGTTGTATTTAAATATGCTTCCAGGTGTATGATGTCACCACGTGGATAGGTGGCTCTGTCAGCTGTCGTGTACCTCGTGAGTGGTGCAATCTTGGTCTGGCACTTGCCTCGCAGTCAGTCCTCCTCTGTGACTCACAGTTGCTCTTGGCACTGCTGTGAAGCTTCCCCGTCCTTGGTCAGGACATGGTCGCTGCACTTTGTGCCACGTGTTCAGTTCTCTCTCTCCCTTCCCCCCTCTCTCCTACCCCCATCTGTCCAGCTCTGGCTCTTCTAGCAAACCAACAGGAGCTGACTCCACACACAAAGTCCCTGTGGTCATGCTGGAGCCGATCCGAATCAAACAA
Source organism: Echinops telfairi (assembly GCF_000313985.2). Lineage (NCBI taxonomy): Eukaryota > Metazoa > Chordata > Mammalia > Afrosoricida > Tenrecidae > Echinops > Echinops telfairi. The sequence continues at coordinate 7,626,983 of NW_022103920.1, read as the reverse complement.
GAAAACAGTGGCCCCCCCGAGAACTACGACTTTCCTGTGGTGATAGTGAAACAAGAGTCCGACGAGGAGTCCAGGCCTCAAAATGTAAATCTTGACTGCACTGATGCCAATGCTGCTCCCACGGGGCTAGGGAGGCCGGGGCTTCCAAGTCACTCTAGTAGTTGAAAGAACAGTTGAGGAAATTGCTCAGCAGAGGTTACAGTGATGAGAACAGGCCTGAGAGAGTAACACTAGGTTTACAGACAGTTCTTACAAACTCACCTCGACAGCACATGTCACAATGGCATGGGAACAAAACTGCACATTTTCTTTTTTAAAAATCAATAATTTATTTTAAAATGTCATAATTATGTACTTAAAAGTGAAACTATGTATTTGCATAATTATAATTAATATATAACATTTGAGAGACTGGGTTTGATATATCGTAAGGGTTGCTTGGGTCCGTCAGTATGATGGATCTCTGCTGCACTGTCTGTCTCTACAGTCGATGTTGACTTTCTAAGAACTTTTTGGTTGCTTATATTTATCACTGAAGTAATGCTTTCATGAATGAAGCTGGTTTACTGAGATTAATACTCAATTTACGTTCTCTCATCCAGTTTATGCGTAGAATTTTGAGATTAGAAGGCTTAGAAGAAAGCCTTGGGCTTGGAGATTTGCGTATATTTGTCCCATTAAATGGATAAAAGCCGAAATGGTAGGAGGTAAATGTAAATGATTTCTGTAATTTTCACTGAGGGAATCAAAATGCATTGAAATGATGTGTATTATAAACCTAGTGTAAGGAAAACATGGACTTTTTAGTTGTTTGAAAAAGAATAAATAGTAAAAAAAAAAAAAAAGAATAAATAGTAAGATAAGTGGAAAAGATAGGAGAAAATGTCCCCTGGCTGAGCAGATTTGCTAGAGAGGCCAGAACCACAGCTGAATGGAGAGTCACCATAAATTCCAGGACTCCAGGGGAAGGAGAGTCTGAACACTCTCAGGGAAAAAACATACCTCCTGTCAGGATCAGATAGGCTAGTGGCCTGTGTCTCCATACAGCACCGGGATCCGCAAAACAGTAGGAGCAGTAGCTAACCTGAGTTCTCTGTCAGTCCGTTTGGGCCTCATCCTGATAGTCTGGGCTGCTGATAGCTGTCCTGGCATTTCTGCCTGCCATTCCAGGGCAGCAACCATTGTGTGGTGTCCGTGGCCATCAGCAGACTGATTGCCCTCTCGTGGTCTTCTGCTGTGGTGTCTTCAGTAGTTTCTCCTCTGGCGCACCATTTGGGACTCTTAATGCGGCCAGGATCCTACACGTCTGCTCCCGTGCATACTGACAGGCTCCCTCAAAGTGACCTGGTGTCCGGGAGAGAGCAGCCTGCAGCCCTGAGTTGCATGGCACTAGCAGGGCGGTAACCAACCTGTTCTCCTCTGTGGCAGACCACCTACCCCAGGAGCATCCTCACCTCACTGCTCCTCAATAGCAGCCAGGGCTCAGCTTCTGAGGAGGGCGCACCAAGGTCCGACGCGCCAGACAGCACAGGAGACCAGCCTGGCCCCCACCAGGAGAACCCCTCCAATGGGAAGGCCAAGTGGCTGGACACGGCCCAGAAGTCCCCACTCCATGGAGACCCAAGGAAAGAGGACGACCCCAATGAGGACTGGTGCGCAGTGTGTCAGAACGGAGGGGAGCTCCTGTGCTGTGAGAAGTGTCCCAAGGTGTTCCACCTCTCCTGCCACGTGCCCACCCTGGCCAATTTCCCCAGGTAAGATGCCCAGTTAGGAGCCCTCCCTCCTGCTCTCCCCACTTCTCTCCAGCAACCCGACCCTCTGACTCCCTCCCACAAAGAACAGTGTCCCCACACCTGCTGCCTGACACTCGCCATGCCCAGAGCTGAATCTTGCAGCTCGGACCCTCCAAGGACCCCAGTGGGGTGGGATGGCAGCAGAGCCACTGCATCCAGCTTTCAATTCCTGGGGTCTTTGGCTCATTTTAAAAGCCTCTATTTTCCATAATTGCCTGGAGTGTGTGGCCATGCCGCCACCCACCAGTCACCATGGCCCTGGCACTTTGGTTATGGGCTGTAGGTGTTCATTTCATATATGCCCTTCACCTCTCCGTCCTTGGACTGGAGCAGTCTCTGCTCTACTCTTTGCATGGGACTGACTCTCCCCGTTCTCACAGCAGTGATGAGATTAACATCCACGCCCAATCCCGCCGTGTGGGGGGAAGGGGGTGGGGACAAGGAGTGCTGCCTGGAACTCTGGCCTCTGTCCCCGCAGTGGAGAGTGGATCTGCACTTTCTGCAGAGACTTGTCAAAGCCGGAGGTTGACTACGACTGTGACTCTCCCAGTCCCCACTCGGACAAAAGGAAAAGCGACCTGTTTGGCCGACTGCCTCCCACAGACAAGCGGGTAAGTGCCCAGGTGGCCAGCATGGCCACTGTGCACCCAGGGGTCCCTGTCTCACACCTGGCACACATAATCTGTTTAATAAAGGCAGGTTGACTATAACTTTTTACTTTAAAAAAATACCGTACATATTGTTACAAAAGCTTCAGTTGTGGTTCCTGAACAAAGTGGAATGAATATCCTCTCTGTGGCCTGGGCCACATGAATCCGTTGTCTTTTTACTCAAGTAAATTTCTTCCTCAAATCGTGTGGACTGCTGGCAACAAGGATATGGGTGGGGGTTTCCTGGGTAGTTTCCCTTACCAGCAGCGACTAGGTGTAGACCCTGAAGCCAGGTGAGGTAGTCCCTGAGGCAAGCATGGAAGCCACTGATTCCCACCTCTCTGTCAGCCACAGACTGGGGCAGATGATTAAGTAGACCAGTCAGCACATACCTGCTTGCAGCGGGGCTGCCCAGTACCCATAGCTTGGGTGAGGGCCCTCCGGCTCCTGGCCCCTCAGCACCCGCCACCCCCAGCCCTGGACAAGCTGGTGTGCACCCTTGTGGGAGAAATGGAAATCCACTTTGGAACTTGAGATAAATTTCTTCCTGATGGTGTGTACAGGCTGCACTCCCCATCTCAAGTGTTTGCTCAGGTTCCCTGAGAGCCCACCCAGGCGAACAAGTGTCCTCTCCTGGTCTCAGTGTCCGTTCTGGTTCCCCTGAACAATAAGCTGAGGCGGCAGTTTGCCCCCCCCCCCCCTTTTTTTTGCACTTATTTTAATTTTTGTTTATTTGTTTATTTTTGCTTAGAAGTGTGAGCGGCTACTTTTATTTCTTTACTGCCATGAAATGAGTCTGGCTTTTCAGGACCCAGTGCCTCTAACTGTAAGTCTAACCTTACCTTATGCTTTCTACTTTGGGGTGACCTGTTGAGATTTGGTTTAGGAGAACCTAGTTTCTATGCCATTTTCCTATAGTTGGTTAACTGTTGGCTTCAAACCTTAAAACTTCCCACAAGATTATGGGACATTTTCATTATCTTTAGTTCCATTGCCCTGAATCTTTTGAAACCCCCATTACTGGATGTTCAATCCTAAATTGGTTCATCTTAATGAAAGTAAATTAAGCCTAATTCTCAAATAATTAAAATTAAAAATTCTCAGCCTGCTTCAGTTTTATCCATCAATGTCCATCAATTATTTCTTTTCTTGGGAGGTTTAAGCACCTCCTAAACTGTGGGGAAACTTTTCACCTGAGACGAAGGCCCAGAGTTCATCAAATGGGAGTGTGTTCGGCCCAGAGAGAAGCCAAGGCAGCTGTGGTTGGTAGTAGCAGGAAGTGCGCCCGCCCAGGAGCCTGATGCACAGAGTGCAGGGAAGGGCCTGCTGCCCAACTACTGCAGCGCTCCAGTACTCGCCCGACAGTTACCACACACAGTCTACCGCGTGGGGAATCTGAAACTTAGTTCCAGGTTAGAAAAGAAAACTCGATTTTAAATACATTCAGCTGATCACCGGCTTTGAGCAGTTGGGGTGGGGAAAAGTACTTCCAGTAGGAGACGGCTTCTTATCCCAAAGAAGACAAGAAAACCGGCCAAGGGAAGAGGCTGGTCAGGCCAGTGTTGACATTGCCCATCTGGAAACTGGCCCCAGTCTGGAGGTACCATGCCCACAGAGCAGCTCTCCTTCATGATTTCCTCTCATTACGACCTCCTACATTGGTGGAGATCATCCAGTTCAGAATTAAGAGGAGCTGGGATTCAGTGAGGTTCAGGAGCCCTCCTGCGATCATGCTATCTGTGGATCCCCACTCAGGGCAAGCCCCTGGTCCCCCCACCCACTTGCCCAGAGCTTTTTGCTTAGTGATGAGGAGGGAGAACAAGGAAAGGTCAGGAGAGGACATGGAAGGCACGTTGTTCATCAAAATTCATTGTTTAAAAAATTTTTTAAGAAGTGACAAAGCATTTGTCGAGGTGTGGGAAACTGAGTAATTTAGAAATGCTGCCAGGTAGATTCCTTTACCAAGGACAAGATCATTCAGAGATAAGCAGTGGGGGGACAGTGTGAACTGTATACCCTGAGGGTAGAATTAATTGTGTGTATGATAGCATCTTGTTTATTTTGAAAGGTGCCCGATTATTACAAAATAATTAAAAGCCCAATGGACTTGTCAACCATCAAGAAAAGGCTCCAAGAGGATTGCTCCTTGTACACGAAGCCAGATGACTTTGTCGCCGACTTTCGGTTGATCTTTCAAAACTGTGCTGAATTCAATGAGGTGAGAGGAGAGGGGCTAACACAAAGCCCAGCAGCAGCATCCAGAGCCCGCATCTCTCCGAGGGCAGTCAGATCACACTGTCTTTCCCCTCGGGTTAGAGACGTGTAGAAAGTACTGTCCCCACCCCAGCTCCCTGCTTCCCAGCAGCCATCCTGCTTCCCTGTGTCTATCTGGGAATATGATGCTGCTAAATTTAAGAGTCAGTCATCTGTCGGTTTATCTAAACCCCAACCCAGACCATCATCCTGTCGTTCTGTGTGTCCACGGTTCTGCCTGGGCCGTCTCTCTGAGCTCTCCTGGTCGGGGTCCTGCCTTCCTCCCGTCAAGTAATGCTCAGAGCTGTGGGCCCTCCAGCTCCAGGCTGTTTGTCCTTTTCTGTCGTCGGTGACAAGGAAGTTCCCCAGACCATGTGCTCACATTCATAGCCTCACCAGTTGAACGCATACCATGAGCGAGATCAAATGAATCATTCCTTGTGGACTGCACTTTTTTTCTTAACTTCATGGTTAGTGGTTTTATTGTTTTTAATTCGTATGTTCTGTCTCATCCAACAGCCTGATTCAGAAGTTGCCAATGCTGGAATAAAACTTGAAAGCTATTTTGAAGAACTTCTAAAGAACCTTTATCCCGAGAAAAGGTTTCCTAAGGTAGAATTCAGGAACGAACCAGAAGATAACAAATTTAGTGATGACTCGGACGATGACTTTGTACAGCCACGGAAGAAACGCCTGAAAAGCTTCGAGGATCGCCAGTTGCTTAAATAAGCAAGCTCCACCCCACCCCCGGCACGTGCTTTTCTGGGATTTTCACTGTTGAGGTTTCATGACCACAGGTGGTGTTGGTACTCGTGTACAGGACGTGGGTGTCCTTTATAGCCTGTTTCTTTAACCTCTCACTGGGGGCAGAAGGGGAAAGCGAGAGAAGCTTCAACAACAAAATAAAAAGACATTCTTCCCACCTCGTGGATTTCAAAAAGGCAATCCGGGGCAATAGTATTATAGGAAAGACTTGGTGTGAACTCTACGTTGAAGTGTTCATGTGGTTTGGATGTGTGCGTTAACCATTTTTAGAAAAGTAATGATGGCTGACCATCTGAGCAAGGGGGCTGTATGGAAGGGTGGGACTCTGTGAAGTAGAGTGGTTGACACGTTCTAACCCAGGTGCCATGGCGCCAGGAGAGGGTAGGTAAGATGCTCTTCAGAAGGCACCTACTAGTATATCATGTAAGACGGCAACTGTATTAAAAAAAAAAAAATCGGGAAAACTAATACTTGGTTTTTGTTTTTCTCTCTTGTGCGTAGGGATGTCTTTGTAGAGCAGGGTTTCGAGGCTGGTTTTGGTGCATTTCCAGAGCTAGACTTAGCTTCGTCGGGGAGTCGTGTCTGACTTGGCCTTCAGCAGTGTGGTGGCCCTCCTCCCCCTTGTTCCCGCCATACTCTCGTGCAGGGCTTGCCCTGAGGCGTCTCAGAGGCGCCCGTTGCTCTCTCACCTGCCTGCACTCTTTGGGGTGAGAATGTGGGGTCTGGGAGCCAGCCGTGAGGTTTGGTTGGAAGCATCTGTTCCTTGTGTTTAGGAGTTAGAATTTCCCATTGAACTTTCTGGCAGATGCTGAAATTTATTCTCCAGGTACCGACATGAAGGCCCGCTGCTAGGGTGGCTGCTGGCAGCATGTCTGGCTGCTGCTCAGTGCTTGTCCCGGAAGGAAGTCGGGGAGTGAGTAGCAGCGTTGGTGTGCCATTTGCTAATCAGGGGCGTGAACCATTTCCGTTTGTCAAGGAGACCCTTTGTAAAGCATTGATTGGAGGAGCTGGCAACGTGAGAGTGATCGGGTGTGAACACAGGTGACCCTTTGTGTCATTTGGTCTCACAAATGGGTTGCAGGGGACTAGACTGGCTCTGACCCCAGGGCTGGCATTCTGGGGTGGCTTCACTGGGGTTTCAGACTGAAAACAATGTGGAGAAAAGAGATAACTAGTGATCAACTCCCGCTTCCTACATTGACTTTACTCTTGTCTGGTGTGTACTAACGGCTGGTATCCCTGTCAGTTTTCCAATAAGCAGGATATCTCTCTGATTCCCTTCCCGAGACCGAGCAGGGCTTCATTCCTGGAAAATTTCCATTATCTTTTCATTCCCTTGTTACACCAGCTTTTTGAAGTTCCCGCATACTTGAACTAACTTTGATAGCTATGCACATCGTTGATAGACCTCCTGCCGCCGCCGCCGGTGCTGACTCAGCCTCCATGTAGGATGGAGCCAGGTTGCTCCATAGGGTTTCAAGTCTGTCCTCGGCATGGGCATGGAAGCACGTGGCCTCGTCTCGAGCAGCTCGTGAGCAGAGCTTCCGGTACTGTGCTGCCAGGGCCCCTTCTATCACTTCTAGACCTTGACTTTGCCTGTTGTACTCACTCGGCAGCCACGGAGCTTCTGCCAACTGGTCTTGTTAGAGTGCCACTGTCGGGCGTCTTGTTCACCCAGAACTGCCTCCTAGGAGTGGAGTGGACATTTGAAAAACGAGTCTGCCCCCTGGGTCTGAGCCAGAATGTCTGCCTGCACCACTGCTGCGTGCTGCGCCACACTGCTCCTCTTGAACAGTATTCTTGCTGCACGACGCCGTCTCCATCCCGTCGTCACGTCCTCGTGCTCATGCCAGGAGAGTGGGAAAGGTCCAGGACTTCTCTCAATGAGCTGCCTCTTCATCAGGGGTATGAGCTTATTATTTAATAGCAGGGTCTGAGCCTGATCTAAGCTGTCTGTGCTCTAGAAGAAGCAAACCCTCATGCTGGCCTGATCTCCAGAGCGTTCCCCCAAAGTGTGCAATTCAGGCACCCCCACTGCTTACCTCTGATCAAAAGCTTGTGAGCCCTCTTCCATTTGGGACTAAGAGTCCTGCCACTGCTGTCAGAGGTGGATGTGGGAGATTTGGAGCTGGACTGAGGGACGCTGCAGACAAGGTTGGCATGGCTCATGCCGTCACGCCACCTTTTGAAGACTGAACCGAACTTTGTGGAAATGCTCTCGAGATCCAGAGCTGGCTGGAGGGG
>NW_022103920.1:7604303-7619158 GCF_000313985.2 Echinops telfairi | reverse complement strand
GGGAAAGGCCCCTTCCCTCTGCTGGCTGAAGCACCAGCAGTGTGAGTGGGGGCTGTGTCACCAGGTGCTTTCCATGCGCTGGCCCTGCTTTGGGGGCTTACACTGTGATGGTTCCCTGGAGAGGGAGTGGGTGGAGGGAGCGTTACCCTTTGCTCTGAGGCCTGGTCCACAAAGCAGTGGGCATCCAAGGAGGCTGATGCTGCCGGTGAAGGAACTGCCTTCTCTTGGAATCAGTGGCAGCTCTGCTGGCCTGGGTCGGTCAAGAGCAAGGGGAGTGGAGCGCAACCGGTGAGCTTCCTGGACAGCCAGGGAATCCACCCCCGTGACCACCTAAGAAACGGAGCCCTTCCTCTAATGACTGTGTACATAGTTTCTCAGTATTTCTTAACCTCGTAAGTTTTACTGTCCTACGGGGAACGCTCCTCACACCTTTGCCGTGGCTGCCTCTGTCCGCACGGTGGTTCCTCGGGAGCAGGCGCCCGCACCCCTTGGGGCAGCGCTCTTCCTCCATGGAGATCGGGAAGGACGCTGGGGCAGCGGTCCTTGTTACCTTTTTTTTTTTTTTTAATTATTTGGGACAGACTGGTGCTTTGATTTTAATAAAAACTAACTTTGATGGATTCTTCCTGTGACTCTTTTCCCACCATCGAGGATTCTATGGAGAGGTTACTGTGTCATTCCGCAGGACCCTCACTGGTCTGAGAGGCCTTGGTGCCTCCAGCAGTCATGTCGCCGGCACATGTAGGGAACAAGCTGCTGGCCCACGAGTACTCTAGGAAGCCATGCACATTGCTATGGTCAAAACGTGCAATTCTCTGTTTTTCTGCCAGCTTCCAAGGATAACAGATGACTTTTCCAATCAAGCCATCCTCTGAAAGGTAGGCTACGATGCCCGGGGTGAGGAGTGGGTAGGTGGGAGAGAGTAGCCGAGAGTGGGTCACTCTTGTGTGTGCTGTGTGCATCTCGCCACCCAGCCTGGAAGGTAGCTTAGGGTTAGGGTGGGGGGACAGTCTGCTCCTGCTGCGTGCACACACTTCTCAGGGTCCTCGAGGTCTGCCTGCCGTCCTAGAGTGGGTCTCCCTCCGCTGGGCTCAGACGTCCCCGAGAGGATCTGACATCCAGCAAACAAAGTAAACACAGTAGTTTCCCTCAACAGGGAGAAATAAAGGTATTTGCAGACAAGGAAAAGTAGAAGGAATTTGTATAAACAAGACCAGTTTTACCAAAAAAATATGAAGGGGAAGGGAGAGCCTTTGGATAAAGATTTAACAAGAACATAAACCTAAGAGGTCAGTGATACCAGGACATGACTCGGCAGTCAAGCCACCACAAGTATATCAAGGAAGACAAATGCAAGGGAAATAGGTAAGTAGGTGGAAGTCACTCCATGGAAAAGAGATGAGTGGTTCGCAGATCCCGCTTTAGATCTGGGAAGCAAACAAAAGGGCGTAGAAGCGGTTCACCCCACCTGGATCCTACCACCCTGGACAGATCAGCCTCTCAAAATGGTGGCTTCTGCTGTAATAGCCCTGCCTGGTACCTCCTGATCTCTGGGGACCGAACCCAGCCCCACAGGGCTTGGCGGACTTCCACAAGTAGGTAGCCATGGCCACACAGACATGGTGTTGGGCATATCCGGTTCAGTGCTTAGGGAACCCCACCACAGCTACTGATGTTGGCTGACCAGACTCAGAAGCATGGGTGGCAGCTGTGGAAATGACAATGAGGCCTCCAACCCCCCCTATCCACTGATTTTACCTCTAAGTTGTGGGGAGCCCCTGCTTCATACCTTTCCGTAAGGAGTTGTAGTGTGAAGTGTGGCAGTAGGCCTCCATGGGCCCCGGCATCACTGCACCATAGGTCCCATGGCCTGGCATCTCCGCACCACTAGACTTCCAGTGTAGCTGGGGCCCTTCGCCTGGTCAGCCAGGGAGGCCCCAAGTGGCCATCCTCAATGGAAGGGAGCTGGCCTCTCGCCCCCCACCAGTAAGAAACCCAAACCACTAGAAAGGAAGCAGAAGCCGTAGTTTTCTCTGCACTGCCGCCTCACCGAGGGGCCACGCCAACACGTGCGGGGTCTTCAGGCAAGGTTGCGTAGTTCCATGATAGTTCCTCTGCATGGTAACAGGTATTGAAATGACCTCGTAAAGTAACAAAGCTAGAGATTAAAATATCTGGTAACTATTTGACTAGGCGGCCCCCTCCGAGTATCTGACACTGTTGGCTCATCGGAGCTGCAGGTGGTTTCAAACTGCCGAGCCTACGACTTACAGCCCAACTCGTAACCACTACACACCACCAGGGCTGGTTTAGGCGTGTTTATTGATGAGATTGTGTTTACATGGAGGCCACCGTTGAAAGGAAAGGGTTCATTTTTGTGTTACGATGTTGTGAAAGGCATGGTGATGCCAGCTCACACTCTTGTCTCTGATACAAAAATCCCAGCACCAACGCATGACGGGGTTGTCTGAGCATTTATTCATTAAGACAGCATACTTTTACAGTAAGCTTTTTATAAAAGTTATTGACATCTTTTATGGCTGAGATAAGTGCACCACTTCCTACCCCACGCCCACTAGTCTTTGAATACAGAATCCATTGCCTGATCACCTAGTCAACTACAGATAACAGTGAAGAGAGAAAGGCCACCAGTCCGTGAGCAAGAGACCGCTCCTCCTCCATGTGCTGGTCTTCATTTGACTTGCTAGAAGAGGAAAAGGTGATTTAAGAAATCAGTCACACGCTCATAAAGCCCACTCATGCTCAGCTGTCTGGTAGGTAAACTAGGACCCAGCAAAGACTTAACCTTTGTGTACCTGAAAGTGTGCTATCTTTATCATTCAGTTTTTCTAAGTTTAGGCATCTTCATGAGGACTTGATTGGATTTCTGATTGACCAAACACGACCCACTATCATGGAATCCATTTCAACACCTTGCAGAACAGAAGTGCCCCACTGGGTTTCTGAGGCTGTCAGTCATGGAGCAGAAAGCCTCACCTTCCAAGGAAGGGAGCATCTGGTGAGTTCACACTGACCTTGCAATTAGCCCAACACAACCCACTGCAAGACCAAGCTGACCAGGCTAGTCAGAATGAATGAGCTCCGCAAAGGTAAAACAATCGGTACTTACTGGCTTGCCTCATCCAATTACTGGGGTGTCGCATGGTTTGGAAGGGGGCTGTGTTTTAGGCAAACCCCTTCAATCCTCTAGAATCTAGAGGTCTTTGCAGTTAGACTTTGTTAAATGATTACCCATGCTGAGCTTGAACTGAACTTGTGTTCCCACCCAAGAACTTGCAGTAACCAGCTGGGCACTTGACTGAACCTACTGTGACGGTTATGAAAAGGATGGTCCTTAGGCCTGGTAGCAGACCCAAGGCCATGCCACCGCAGCCCAGCCCTTGTTAGTGAAGGAGTGTGGCTCCAACTGCAAGGCCATCAGGCTCACTAGGTGGCATGCCAGGCTTGCTTTATAGAGGTTGTGACTTGTAACCCTACATTAGCATGGCCTGAACCACTACTGCCCAAGTCCACAGGGAGCCTCACAGTGTTTGTCCCCCATGCCCCACCACTTGATGGCATGCCCTTCCCACAAGCCCCTCTGCCTGCCTGTTCCTCGGTTTCCTCTTGTTCAGAAGGGTGTGATGGCCCCATCAAGTCATCTAGTTCTAAGTGGCTCCCAGCTGTCACTGACTGGCTGCCTCTCCAAGCCCGCAGCCCACAACCAGGATCCCTAACCACTGGGCAGCTCATCTAACCTGAGGTCACAATGAGCACCTTTTGACCTAGGGTCAAACCCAGAAGAGTCCTGTGCTGATTGTTTTGTTTGTTTTTTCCCGTCCCATTCTTGTTAGGCGCTTCTGAGTCAGTGTTGACTCAGCAACCATCTGTACAATATGGGGGTACCAAGAAGAAAACCCTGAATTCTCCCACCCCAAAGCTTTGCATTCTGTTACAAAACAAAACCTTATCACCTTCAAAGTGCTCTCCATTACACTTAATACTTCAGTCAAATTTGCGATCCCACTCTTGGAAACATTTTTCAAACTCTTCTGTTTGGATGGCTGATAGCACCGCTCTTGTTTATTTCTTTACCTCTTCCTACATCATCATATTGCTGTCCTTTCATGTCCCTTTTCATTCACAAAAGCAAGAAGGTGCATGGATCAAGGTCAGTTGAGTCCAGTGTGTGGGAAGAGAGGCATGCTGTTTTGCCAAAACTGGCTCATTGAGAGGGCTGTGAGCAGGTGCATTGTTGTGGCAAAACCAGTCCCGTCTGCCACAAATCAGGCTTTTTTTGTCACTGTCTTTTCAGAGCCTCTATATAGAAAGCTTGATTAATATCCCCCTCACATCAAGAAAACAAAGCATCGTCTTGATCTTTGATTTCAGTTGACTTTTTTTTTTGATGAAGTGACGATGGTGCCTTCCATTGGCTTGATTAATGTTTGCTTGGGATCAGAATCAGCCCCAGGTCTCCACACCATTAATGACCTTGGTAAAAAAAAAAGTCTGGGTTGCTTCAGGGATGTTCTTTCAAAGCGTGGCATGTTTCCACTCTACACTTTATCCTGTTCACTCAGAGCCTAAGGCACAGGTTTCCCAGCAGTCCGTCTCATTCCTAAATCTTACATTACAGTTCACTGAACCGAGCTCCAAGAAAGTCCAGATAACTTCCCCATCTCTTCATTGGTCCCTCGTGGGTCTTTGAGCACAAGTGCATGGATTTTGTCAACATTTTCAGCCATTTGGGGTCGTCCAGAACAAGGTTTGTCATCAACATTTCACCTCTTATGAAATGAGAAAACCACTCGTACACTTGAGGTTTTCCCACAGCACTGCCCTTGTTAGCTGTGTTCAGGATCTGTGACGTTTTTCCCAAGCAGGAAACAAAGTTCCACAGCCACATGCTGTGCTCTTACGTTGGCGTTCACACACAAAAACCGAGGTCCAAGTGAAACAGCTTTTAGGAAGAAACGCTGACCAGAGAGAACCGTCCCAGGCGAAGCCACTGGGTGCACTAGCTCAGAGCTGGGTGCACTTGCTCGATGCTCGCCTAGCTGGAAAAATAAGTACTACGGAAATTTTTCTGGTGTTTTGGGAGTACAAAACATTGACAAGACATTGCCCGGTCCTGTGCCACCCGCACAGTTGTTAAGTGCGAGCCCATTGTTGCAGCCACTGGGTCCATCTCATCTTGTTGAGGGGCTTCCTCTTTTTCCATGTCGCTCTACCAAGCCTGGTTCCCTTCTTCAGGGACTGGTCTCCCTGGGAGCCCCGGTGGCATAGTGCTTGCACATTGGACAGTTTGAAGCCACCAGCTGCTTGGGGGGAGCAAGATGGCGCTGCAACTGTGAAGAACAGCCTTGGAAACCCGCAGGGCACTTCTACTCTGCCCTGTAGGGTCTCTCTGGGTTGGCATCGACTTGATGGCAGTGAGTTTGGTTTTGTCTCCTGACACCTGGTCCAAAGTACAGGAGACGAAGCCTCGCCATTTGTTCCTTCTGAGAGCCTGCTAGCTGTGTGTCACACAGATTTACTCCTTTTTCCATGTTCATTCAGTAATTACTTGTGGAGCCTACCTTACCCACCCACCACCACCAATGTGTCTCCCCAACCATGAGGACCTGCTGTTCAGTCTACCGAGGGGAGATAGGGGATGGGCACAGTGCTTGGCAGCTAACCAAAATGTCTATGGTTGGAGCCCCCTCGGGACTCGACAGGAGAAAGGCTTGATGATCTCAGAGAAATTTACAGTCTTAGGGCTCCTGTGGAGCAGCCCTGCTCTGTCACACAGGGCCAGTGGGAATCCCGACCAACCCAACAGTGGGCAGCAGGTGTCTTGAGACCCTATAGTCCCAAAGGCAGTGAGTGGCATTCCTGTCCCCGGTCCCCTCCACTCTGCAGCAAAGCTCCCTTCCAAGGGAAGTAGTCAGAGGGAGAACATCACCATCCCACCTCATCATCCTGCTCAAGTGACAACTGCAGTGAACAGCGTGGGTGACAGCGTCACACTCAAAAGCCAGCTGCAGGAAGAAGTGGGGACCTCAGACCTGCTGTCAAAGGATTCTTCCACCCAGCCAGCCGGGAGGAAGGCCGGCCGCCAGGGGCATTGGCTTACCTGCAGGGCCCGGCCTTTGGTCTCGATGGGGAGTGTGAAGGCGGAGATGGCGCACACCACACAGACGGAGGCGAACAGACACAGGGCCCCCAGGATCGAGGCGCTCATGAGGACCTGCAGGTCACAGGGAGGGACAGCCAATATATAAATGTCCTGACTGCTCCGGGCCAAGCTGGGTAGGCATTTGAGCTGGGATGTGGGGCATCTGTCTGAAGCAGCAGCTTTCCCACCCACCCTCTGCCTTGGTGCTGTGTCCCCAAGCACCCTGTTCCCCTGCTGTCCTGGCGAGAGTGGCTTGGGCAGAGATGTCCTCTCCACAGAGAAGACCACTGTACATGTTTCTGTGTAAAATGCTGCCCGGCTGACAGCCAGTCCAGCCCTGCAGCGTGTCTGTGCCCGCTGTGCGGGTGGCTCCCTGCCCATCTCTGGGCTGACCCTCCCTCCCTGGGCCTGGGGAGCCTGAGCAAGCTCCTCACGCCCCAGCTTCCCCCAACTGTGCTCCAGACCCTCGCCTCTTCCTCTCTGGGTTGTGGCAGTTAGGGACTCTGGGGCAGTGAGGAAGAGGAAGAGCTTCCCCAAGGTGGACAGACTGCATCGACGGGCTCCGACGTCAGAAACACCGTGAGTGTGGCAAGGGCCTGGTGGTGCTTTGTGCTGCTGTGTGTAGTAGGGTCGCAGTGAGTTGGAACCGTCTGACTGGAACTTCCCAACAACCACACAAGAGCTAGGGCAGGTCAGGGTTTCTCTCGGCCATGGGGGGCTTCCTTCAGGAGAAGATGAACCATCACTAATGGGGACCTGGTTTCAGCCAGCGAGAAAACCCCACAGGAGGAGGAAGCAATGAGCGTTCTGCATGCTCTGGAGTTCCTGGGTGGTACAAACTGCTAGGCGTCCCACTCCTAACTTGGCATTTCGAATCCACTCAGGGTGCCTCAAAAAAAGGCCTGGTCAACTACTTCCCCCCAAAAGTAAACAACCGACAGACAGACATGAAAACCCTGTGATGTGGCACTGCCATCCATCCGAGCTGCCGGGGCAACCAGTTCGGTGTTTGGATTGGGGAGCCACTAGAACAAGAAGTCTCCAGTTCACGAAGGAGGGGGGTGGGGGCAGGAGAGAGGCCAAGAGGATGCTGGTTACTAGAGCCCCGTCAAGCACCTCGAGGGGTTTAGTCTCTCGCTATGAATAAGAGGGTGAGGAGCGGAGAGCAAGTAGACCTCCTCATAGGCAGGAGCCCTGGTGGCATAGTGGTCTAGGCCTTGGGCTTCTAAGTGCAAGGTCAGAAGTTCCAACCCACCAGCTGCTCCTCCGGAGAAATACCAGGCTGTCTGCTCCCAGAGAATCACAGTCTCAGAAACCCACAGGGGCAGTGCCACTCAGTCCTACCGAGTCACTCAGCACTGACTGGATGGCAGTGAGTTTGGTCTGTTGGTTCATGTGTGCAAGGGAAAGGGGAGTTGAAAGGGAACACACAGGTGGACAGAAAAGGACCCACCAGCAGGTACATTGAGAGTCTAAAAGCAGAGATCCAGGGGTAGGATGTCACAATCTTTTCTCAGAGGGTCTTCTGCGGCTGAACAGATCCCACTCGTGACAGCCCACACCCAAGGGGTCTTGGTCCCCACCATCACGGAAATATCTTTACATCATTGTCCGCCCCCAGAGCAGAAATGATTGAGAAAGATTTTTTTCTTAACGTCATTTGAGTCAAGTGACATAGGTGTTGGACACGGGAATTTCCCACAGTTGTAAGAAGCAAGCAAGGACCTGCTCTGTGAAGAACGTCTTCCCTGTGAGCACATCCAGATCACTGATTTGGGCACCAGACTGAACACTGCTCCAAGCCAAGATTCCCTCATCAGCGCTTAGAAGCTCTGAACCTGTCCTCCTTCAGGTTGAGAGAAGGAAAACACAAAAACTCTAAAACCGAACCCCATTGGCTGAGGCATTTAGAGTGCAGCTCAGCTTAGATCACTATTATTGCCTATGAAATTTCAAATTGGCCTTGGTTGAGAAAGTAAATATAGTAGCAGATGACCCCCAAAACTTGCCCTGATACTGTCTGTAACTATCCTATAATAAGCCCTTAAGCAAACATGCAATCTCTTTTCTGTGCAACACCTGCTGATGTAGTGGTTATGCATTGGGCTATGATCTTCAATGAGGTCTGCAGTTCAAAACCACCAGCCGCTCTAAGGAAGAAAGACGGGGCTCTCTACTCCCATAAACAGTTATAGCTACAGAAACTAGTGACCTCATTACTCCATCCAGAGCATGGTAGTTACATAATTTTGTGTCAACTTGATAAGTGTAGGGGAGGGGTCTAGCTTGTCAATCGGGTCACAGCCTGATTGACCCCTCCTCATGGGCGTTACCTCATGAGGATTCTGGGAACTTCCTAGCGGTGGGACCAACTCTTACTTTGCTACACACTCCCATTGACAAGTCACTTGGAGTGACACATGGCAGCCACGTGGAGACCCATGCCACTGCTGGATCCACAAGACTTCCCACCCACTGGCCTGTGACCTCCCTACATTTGATGTCATTGCATGAGTCTAAAGAGGAATTTGTGGACTAGTATCGGACATATGGGCTAATATCAGACTTATGGACTTGATCTGGACTGGTCTGAGATATTTTTTTTCAATATATGATTGCTTTTTTATATAAAACTCTTACACACATGAGTGTCTCAGGATTGGTTTCTGTAGTCAACCCAGACTAACACACAGGCGTTCCTTCAACCTTACCTCCCCGCTCTAAGGATAGATGGCTGCACCCTCCTTGCCCAACACCCTTCCCAAGCTCCCAGCACCTACGTCCCTGTGGCAGTCCTCCCACCACCTCAGCTGCTCCTCCCTGGCATCTCTCTCTCTGCTCTGTCCATATTTGTTGGCAGTTTCTTGTTCTACCAAACCAAACTCACTGCCATCAAGTCAATGCTGACCCATAGCCACCCTACTGGACAGCGTACAACTAGCCCTGTGAGTGTCTAAGACTACAACTATGCAAGAGTAGAAAGCCTGACTTTCCTGAGGAGTGACTGGTGGTTTCAAACCACTGATCTTGAAGTTAGCAGCCCAATGTGTAGCCACCATACCACCAGAGTCCCTTACTAATTAGAAAGTCACAAGAGAAGTTACACTGGAAGGAATCTATTCACAGTAGCAACAGAAGCCATGAAAGACCTAGGGATAAACTCAAGACAGGCTGGTCTATCTGAAGAATAGTAGTCCAGGAAGGAGCACAGGAAGTGCGGAAGAAAGACCTGTTCTCAGGGAGAAAGCCATACTATCCAAGCAAACAGCTCGCTGCCCCAGCCCACACGTGGAAGGAATTCACCATTAAACCCGCGCTAGGGTCTGGGCAAGCAAGGGAGGCCGGCCACAGCAGAGTGAGTCTAGCTAGTGTCTCAGAAGCACAGGCTGTGGCTGGGCCATGTCAACTTTGTAACCGGACTATGAATCTCACCCGAGTGATGCGAAGAAGAGGACAGTGGCAGACCGGGCACATCATCGGCAGAAAAAGACGGGGCCACTGTGGGCATACACCAAACACACCCCTGCCCATCCCTGCTGGTCGGTGGCCATTTGTTCTGTGCAGGAATTTCAGTTTGCTGTGCTGCCTGACTGCATGCCTGTTCCTAGAGCTCTAGACTATAAACAGAAAGGGCTGCCCAGAGTGTCAGAGGCCTCCCTGCACTTGGCAGTGTGAGATGGGTGTTGCTAGCTGTCAACCAGGTGGTCAGACTCCCAGTGACCCTGTGCTCCACAGGAGGATAGGCTGCCTGGTGACAGACAGGCATGTTTCCACCAACCTTAGATCCACCTGTCTCTGCACCCATCAACCTGTGACCTTACTGCATTCTGCACCATGGCATGGGGTTGCATGA
The DNA here is from genome assembly GCF_000313985.2 of Echinops telfairi. Lineage (NCBI taxonomy): Eukaryota > Metazoa > Chordata > Mammalia > Afrosoricida > Tenrecidae > Echinops > Echinops telfairi. The sequence continues at coordinate 7,609,142 of NW_022103920.1, read as the reverse complement.
GTCTAAAAAGGACTTAAGGATTTTTGAACTTGAGTTGGACTGGGCTGGGATGCTTCCTTGATATGTAATTAGTATTTGATATGAAGCTCTTTTTATACTCAGGTGAGTGTCATGATTTGTTTCTCTACTCAGCCTGGCCTACCATACATTATAGCCACACATAGGCCTCTGCAGATGGGTGGGCAGTGGCTGAGCACCAGGTGCAGGGTTGGTACTGAGCCTGGGTTTCTCGTATGGAAGGGGAGAGTTCTTCCCCTGAGCCCCGCGCCCCTCAGTTCGTGGTAGCAAACACCCCCATCAAAGTGTCACAGGTGCATGACCCAGTCTGCTCAGCCTGCCCAGCCCTCGCCCCTTGCTCTGAGAACTACTCAAATACACGTACACAGAGAGACCTCCACACACACATGCACACACAGAAACCTACGGAGAGAAAGAGATTCACCTAGACACACACCTGACTGCTGACCACATTTGATTCAGTTCTCCCATGGACAATAGTTGGCCTGGGCCAGCCAAGTCCCTTTCTGGAGACTCAGAACCTGGCATTGCCCGTGAGGAGTTGGGTCTGGGCACACGGGGTTGGGATGTGGGGCCACCTTGTACACAGGCCAACAGGGTGCTAACCCTCATCAAGGTGGGGTGGCTACGACATGCTTAGGGGGGTTGAGGTGACTGGGCTAGGTTTCTGGCAGCCCACCCCAGGACCCAGCCTGTGACCAGAGTCAGCTCAGGGGCTCGCTGCTGCTGTGGTCAAAGAATGACCAGGCTGCAGACCACAAGCCTGGCAAAAAAGAGGGGGAATTGGGGGGAAGAACATGCCTCGTGTTTCTCAAACTCAGAAGCCACAGCTCTGCAGGTCTCCTGTCTCCCTCCTAAACTGGCCGGGCCCACCAACCCAGGTCACCTGGATTTTAAACCCACCTGTCCCTGCCACTACCTTCATAAGGACCTCATGGAACAAAACATGTCTGGATTGTTGAATGGAAAACCAACTTGCTCTGTAAACTCCCACCAGATCACAATAAAGAGGCTTCAAGAAGAGTAAACTGAAGTCCACAGGAGTCCTAAGGTCTAGTCTTAATCCACAGAGACCCTGTCTCTCGCCTGCCCCATGGGAAACACAGCAAAACAAAACAGACCAGCAACCCAAACCCACAATGCTCATGGCAACTTCACAGCTACAGAGAAGACCTGCTCCACCCGTTGTTCCTGGCTGCCATCTTTACAGGTGTCCGTCAGCCAGCTTTGCCTCTGGCTGGATCACCCTCTCTGCAGAGCCCCAGGACCCTCTGCCCCTGCCGCCATCCCCTGGCAGACTGGTCATACCTGAGCTATAAAGGGTGCCATCATCGCACCAATGCGACACAGGGAGCCGCTGGTCCCCATCCCCAAGGCACGCATGGTGGTGGGGTAGACCTGTAAGGGTGGAAGCAGAGGGGACCACTTAGTGAGTCTGTGTCTCTTCTTTCTTAGCTCCTCCTCCTCCTCCCACCCCCTCCACCCCCAATCAAGTTTTGGACAGAAAGATCAATTCTTGACCCCAACACAAGATTCCCACCTTTGAGTTACTCATGCATCAGAGCAATCCCACAGAGGGATTGACTCAGGCATGCTGGACAGAACTGAGTGGCAAACAAGGGGAAGGGTGCATTGCACACTGCCCTTCCGCGATACTGGATCCTGGCCCTTCTGAGTCTCGCCGCACCCTCTACTCCAGCTGCCGCGTGTACACATTTGTAGGAAAGCCACACATTGCCTGAGAGGTACCGAGTGTCTGCTCGGGGTATGGACACTCCGAAAGTAGCTGATGGTGATGGTCACCCAACAGGGTGAATGTGACCCCGGCCAGTGACTGTCCACTGAAAACTGGCTGAAATGGGAGAGTGTCTTATCTCTCCCTTACCACAATAAAAATAAACAGCAACAAAGTATCATATAGCTTCATGTGGACGGACATCAAAATATCCCCTAAAGTATTCTTGAAACCAAGTGGTCATTGAACTGAATGAGTACAGTGTGTCTGCCCCGAGTGCTATGATTTTTCCAGATCTGTCTACAGGGCATCGAAGTCACAGAGCAACTGGAAAATTAGGAGACTCGGCAAGGGTTGGGGGGGGGGCACCATTTGGAAAAGGAAGGTGTGAGTTGCTTACAGAATCAACAAATGCAATCTGCAGCGTCGATTGTGTATGGAGTAAGGGTCAGATCAGTGTCTGTTTTTCTGTGTATATTTTCAACAATGGCAAGAAGCCAAATCAAAAATGTCAAACAAGTCAACGGCAGCCAAGTGTTACCGATTGCATTATGCCTCCCCCACTGCAACATGTGTTGAAACCCATGTGCCTTTGAAACTGGCATTTGAATGTGGACCGACGGAGGGGAATGAGCGGAATGATGGCATGAAAGACCGAACAGGGGATCTCAAAGGGCGGCTCAGGAAGACCAGGTGTTGTCATGGAACGTGCCGAGCCCTGGAATTAGGGAACCAAAAGCGAAGGACACGACTGGCATTTCTCAAGCAGAAAAAATGAAGACAAAACTCAAGCCTGGAGTTGCAATCTCCTATGAAGGGACTTCAAACAAGTTCGTGGAAAAGGGGAAATGGGCAAGGGAGAGGGAAACTTTCCATGGACTATTTGAACCCCCTTCTATGGGCAGAATACCACAGGAGCATCAAAAGAAGGGGGAAGGAATACACAGAGTTCACCATAAAAAGAATTTGTCGACATTCAACCATTCATTTCAGGAGGTACCATATGATCAACCAACAATGGTACTGAAGGAAGATGTCCAAGCTGCACGGAAGGCATTGACAAAAAGACGGGGCTGGAGGGATTGATGAAATAACCACTGAGCTTTCAACAGCAGCAACCTTGAAGCTGCTCACTTATCTATGCCAAGACATCTGGAAGACAGCTACCTGGCCAACTGGCTGGGAGAGATCCACATTAGTGCCCACTCCAAAGAAAGGTGAACCCACAGACTATGGGAGTTATTGGACAATAGCGTTAATACCACACTCCAGTAAGTCTTCCTGAAGAGAATTCCATGGCGGTTGCAGCAGGAGCTCAGCAGAAAGCTGCCAGAAATTCAGATGAAAGGATGCGGAATGAGAGATCGCGTCTCTGATGTCAGATGGAGCTTGGCTGGAAGCAGGGGATATCAGAAAGATATACTTGTGTTTTATTGACTATGCAAAGGCATTTGGCCGTGTGGAATACACCAACCCGCAGATGGTCTTGAGAAACTCCAGAATGCCTTTGGGTGTTCACATGAGAAATCTGTCCATAGACCAAGGAGTAGTCATGAGACTCATTAAACAATGCCAAATGCAGACGACAAACTTGCCTGCTGAAAGCCAAGAGGACCAGACTACAGATCACACTTCCAATACCCATCACAGCTCAATGTAAAGAAACCAAAACCTCTCACAGCTGGACCAACAGACAATGTCGTGATAAATAGGGGAAAGATCAAAGTTGGCAAAGATTTCATTTCACTTGGCTCTACAACCAACATTTATGGAAGCAGCAGAAATCGAAGGTGAATCTGCTGCATAAGACCTCTTCTTCTGCTTCCATAAATGGTTGTAGAGCCTGTTCTTGGCTTCGAGGTGCTAAAGAGCAAGGAGGTCACTTTGAGGACGAAAGCGTGCCTGACCCAACCCATGGGAATTTTTATCTCGCGATGCCTATGAAAGCTGGACCACGAAGAGAGAAGCCGGAAACAGCAGCTCTGCATTTGAGCGATGGAGTCGGAGAGATGATCGGAAGTCCCAGGGACTGCCTGAATAACAAGCACATCTGTTCTGGAAGAAGTGCAGCCAGAATGGATGGCAAAACGCAATCTCGTATACGTTGGACATGTGAGCAGGAGGGACCAGTCTGCAGAAGAGCATCGTGCTTGGTAGAGTCGAGGGGCCAGGACAAAGAGGAAGACTCATGGAGATGGAGTGACACAGTGGCTGCGACAATGGGCTCAATGAAACATAATTGTGAGGACGGCCCAGGGCCAGGCAGTGTTCATGTGGTAAGTAAGTGCCAGTGGGAACGGACTCAAGGACACCTGACAACAACCTACCTGTAGTTGTAATCCCACCTGGGGATGGGTTGTCTGTTATATGAATGAGACAGGGTTAGTGTCAGGGTACAGCGTGAGTCAAGCTTGATGGAAGAGAGAATTAAATAGCCAGGAGGAGACGAAGCAGAGATGGGGGAGACAGAGGCCAACATGAAGATCACCCAGGAGCAGAAACAAGTGCCTTCCTCCAGATCCCAGAGAGAGAGAGACCCTTCCCCTAGTGCTGGCACCCTGGGTGGGAACTTCAAGCCTCCTCAGCTGTGGGACAATACACTTCTGTGCTAATGTCACCCAGGTGCAGTGTTTCTGTTCACAGTGGCACCAGGGACCTGTGGCTCATGGACAGATGCCCTCTCTAAGTCACCTGCTGCCACAGGCAGCCCCACAGAAGCTGACCTCAGCCGTGTAGATGTAGATGGTGTTGAAGTTGGCGGCCACTAACGCTCTCAGCATGAAGAGGAAGCCGATGAGCCCAGAGCTGGGGAACAGGAGGAGAGAGATCATGGGTGGCCAGGTCCCAGTGGGCTGACAGGAACACGCACCACAGAGAACCCAGACCCCAGGGGCACCCCAAACCAAATCCCTGACCCTAGCCCTTCTCCTGCTCTGTCTGTCCCTGGGGTGCCATTCCACACCACAGACAGAGTGCTTACAAACTGCGGAGGAAATGACGGGCTGGACTGGAGGCCAAGCTGGGGTTGCAAAGTAAAGGCCAGTGTTTCCTCATCCCACAGGGGCACTCTCTGTGTGAATCCCGGG
>NW_022103920.1:7601677-7604200 GCF_000313985.2 Echinops telfairi | reverse complement strand
GTCAACAGCCACTGTCCAGATGCTGATGTTTTGGGGAGGTGGGTACACCCTCACCGGCACCCCCACCCTGCAATCACTATAGAGGGTGGGGCCGTGGGACCGATGGCTGTACACCGTAAGTCCCCGAACTTATTGGGCCCACCGCCCCCTCGTCTTCGTGTGAGCTGTGTGTCAAAAGGAGTTTAAATCTGTTTCAGTTTTACTTTCCCTCCTGTTACAACGCTCAGACCAGTCTCTAGGCCTGATGGGTGCGGAATCTGGAGAGGTGGTAAGGTTGTGGCCCTTCTCCCTTTAATTTTATTTATGATGATGATTATTTTCAACCACCACCCCTTTTCAGAGAAGGACTCAGTACTCCCCCCCTCCCCCACCCTGCCAATGAAAGACCCCCGTACTCTATCTAGTGCCATCACCCAACCCCCTGGATGGTCCCCGCACCACCACCACCACCAGGGGACGGTATCACCCACTTTGGGAAGGATTGCTCTACACACTCTGCAGGCCCCTTCTCTACTGCCCCCAGGGGTTCTGGGGGCCACAGAGTCCTGAGCCCTGTGGCCCAAAGCCCAGGGAGGCGTACCTGGACGTGCAGATGTTGAGGAGCAGGAAGAACAAGGCGGTGCAGCCCATGGTGATGGACAGGCTGATCCTCCTGCCCAGAAAGTTGATGCCGAGGATATTCAGGGGGTTCACTGGAAAGCAAGAACGGGCGATTTTGCCTCAAAGGCTTTTGTCTACCCTGAGTGGGTCACTTCCAGAAGAAGCAACTTCCTCCAGACCCCACCAGTGTCCCAGGCAGTTTTCATTAGCATCAAGCGTCTTTCTACCCAATTCTTACACTCTATGAGAGCTTCCATTCTGAGCACCCATTTTGCAAAAGGCTGTGAATGGCAGGGACAGCCCCAAATCCATTTGCAGGGTCCCACATAGATTAAGTCTCCATCGAATTCTTTCCAATTACTAACCAAGGTAGATTGTCTTGCCCTTAGGTCTTGGGAAGTACATTGAGCTCAACCCACTGCCAGGAAACGCAGAGGGGGCCGTCTCCCTTAGGGGATTCCCTGGGTGTGTCCCTGCTGGAGATCACCTTACTGGGGGCTGCACGGATATTCTAACAGAGTGCGTGTCCCAATCTCGGTCCTGGTCCCCCTTCGGCAGTCCCACCTGTAACAGTGATGGTGGATTGATCTGCTACCAGTCATACATTTGTGGCAGTTCCCTCTGTTCCAGGCCTAATTCAATGAGCAGCCTGCCTGGACTCCTCAGGAGCCATCGCGACCTCATCCGGATGATGTGTTTGTATCTTTGTGTTGTCTTGGTCCCTTTTAAGACTTAATAAAGGTTCTCCTTGAATTATATTTTAGATCAAGCTCTCTTTTGTACTCTAAAACAATATGAGCAACAGTGAGTGGGTGTGGGTGTGGGTGTGTGTGTGTGATCACTCATGCTCCGGGAGCTGGGGCTGCCAGGCTGTTGGTCCTGATGCTTGGGGCCGAGTTTTCACAAGTGGATCACCAGGTAGGTCTTTCTTCCAAGGTGTTTTGACATGGACTCAAACCACCAACCTTCTGGTTGGCAGCTGAGCAAGTAACCACTGACACCACTCCATGATGTCATGCAGAGATATGACAAACATGGACAATGTAGACCTGTCATGTTTTCACTGTTCTTAATCCAATTCAAGATGCCGATAACTTAAAATACACCCACACATGTAGAACTGCATTTTTGATGAAGGAGCCCTGGTGGTGGTGTGGTGACCTGGTTAACCATGTGGTCAGTAGTTTGAAACCACCAGTGGCTCCCCAGGAGAAAGACGGGGCTTTCTAATCTGGGAAACCCACAGGTGCAGTTCTACCCTGTCCTGCCGCATCGCGAGGGCTTGGTAGAACTGGATGACCATGAGCTCTTTTGGTGAAGGTTAGGTGCTGCTGGGTTTTGAGCACCATTATTTTGTATCTTGCAGTCCCTGGATGGTACACATGGGTAAGCGCCCAGCTGCAAGCAGAAAGGTTGGAAGTTCAAGTGCATGTGGAGACATCTCGGAAGAGAGACCTGGCAGAAGTCAGCCACTGGAAGCTCTCTGGAGCTCTGACCCACAGGGAACAGCAGGAGGGGGAATCTGCTTCGTGCAACTGGCTGATCCTGTGAGGGGGAATCAGCAGGTGTCGCTGGTGGGCCTCCAGCTGCTACGTGTCCGTTTATTCCAAACAAAACGTATTCAAACTTGTCTCTGTGCTCAACAGATGGCCTCGGAGCTGTTCTCCAATAATGCGCCTGTCTGAGTCTCCTAGGGTGCTGTCAAAAACAGGGGCATGCACAACAATGGATTCTGAGGGGGTCTTCCAGGCCAGCTAAATTCAAGGCAGAGGTCTGCTCAGAAAGGTATGACAAACTGACTTTGGGGCATGTGTGGTAGTTAATATAATCTCTTGTCAATTTGAGAGGATTAAGAGTGAAGGGGTTGAGTTTAGCCTGTCAGTCAGCTCGCAGCTTGATGAGCTCATTTAAAGGCACTAAGGA
>NW_022103920.1:7586520-7600909 GCF_000313985.2 Echinops telfairi | reverse complement strand
GACCTGGGCCATCAGGACGGAAACACCATGTGTGTCTGGTAGTGGGTGCGGTGGGGGGCTGACCGGCTGTAGCAGCCAGCAGCGGTGCCCACGACCAGGCCAGGTCTCTGTCCCCTGCGGAGAAGTGGGGTCCCCCGCCCCCACCCCTGCCCCGCGTGGCGGCGGCGGCGGCAGCTCACGTGCGATCTCGCCCAGGGTGCTGATGATCATGGTGCGGTAGTCGGACGGGGCAAACATGTGGCAGTAGCAGGGGCTCCTACTTTCCTCTGAGTCCCCCATGGCCACCACCACCTCGGACTCCGGCCGCGAGCCGCACACCAGGTCGCGCTCCAGCAGCTCCGCGCTGGCCAGAATGACCCCGTAGTAGGCGAACGAGATGCCGAGCCTGCAAACAGAGGGGCCAAGTGGTGAGACCATCGCATACCTCCTGGGGCTGCTGGATGAGGCACCCCGGACTCACAGTTCTGGGGGCCAGGAGCCAGCAGGGACATGCTGGGGGGAGGGCCACCTTCTTGACTCTCCCACCTTTGAGGGAAGTCCCAGGGCCCCTGGAGAAAAGAATCCTGGTGGCACAGTGGTTAAGCATCTGGCTGTTAACCAGCAGGTTGAGGGTTTGAACCCCCTCAGCTGCTTCAAGGGAGAAGGATGAAGTAGAATTAACTCCACAGGTTAGGTTTGGTTTTTGGCTTATACTTAAACCCATGAAGAATTGCATTTTTATGGTGGGGGAGGGAGGGGGGAAAGGAGCTGATATCAAGGGCTCAAGTAGAAAGAAAATGTTTTGGAAATGATGATGGCAACATATGAACAAGAGTGCTTGATACAACTTGTTTGGGCCGGGTCTGAACTAGGCAGCCCCTGTTTGGACTAAGCTGAAGCAGGTCTGGGCCCTGCACGCTGCGCTTCCCTGCACATCCCAGAGGTCAGCAGCAGCCACTGACAGATAAGATAACCACCAGATAAGAGAACCGCCAGATAAGATGACTAGTGAAACCAGATGTTCTGGGTTCAAAGAAAGCCACCAGGAGTAGACAAGCAATTCTCGGAGTTTCCAGACCCCATATGCTGATTGCCATAATTGCCATACATTCCTCACCACCCCTTTAAAAACCTGCGCCCCCAGCCGCTGAGCAGACTTCCCTGACCTGTTGGCCTAGGTCACAGAACCTCGTCCGGGAGCTCCCCCCCGCGCCCCCCCTTTGCGATAAAGCTATTTCTGTTTCTGCCCTCCCTTGTCCTGTCACTTATGTTCCTCAGTTCCGCTTTACACACTGATGTATGGATTGTTAAAATGATTTTTTTAATTGCATTTTACATCGCTGTCTGTAACCCCATTGGGGTTTGCTTTCATTGTTACGCTAACAAGATGCTTAGTGTAGGGTGTGTTTCCAGCCAGTCTCTTTTGCGCGATAAAAGGACCCTAAGTGAGAGGGGCGGAGCCCAACCTGTCCATCAAGTGGTAGTCTGAGGACACCTCCTTGGGCGTGTGGTCTTTTGTGAAAGAGGGAGACGCCCTGGGAGCTGCTCTTCCCTGGGGACTCTGTCACCAGAGGTGGCTCCAGTCCCCTGTCATGTTTCTACTGACTGTGGATCCTCTTGACTCTGTTTCCACAGCCTGTGATGCCCCCGCACCCCGCTGAACCTTTCTGCGTCACCACCCTGCAGCTACAGGCGTCTGAAGAGGGAGCATCGGACCTGTGGGCTTGAGTTGGACTGGGCTGGAGTGCCTTCCTGATAGAAACTACTTCTTGATAAAAAGCTCCTTCTCGTATGTAGCTATGTGTCACTACTTGTGTTTCTCGAGGCACCCAGGCCTGACACAGCAAGTAAGAGCCAAGTTAGCAGAAAGGCTGCCTCTTGGGGGCGGGGTGATATTTGGAGCTGACTGGGTGTCCGCCACCAGCTCCCTCCTCCAAACCCACCCCCCTGCAACAGCCACAGCCCGCTCCGAGCGGATTTCTGAAGTCCGCTTCCTCCAGATGCATGTTGACTTAAGTCATTTGGCGACGGCACCGTTCTTACCAGATGACCCAGATTTGCAGCGTGGTCCGCAGGTATTTGGGAGTCAGAAGATCTGCAAATCTTCCTCTTTTGTCCTGGGGGTTGGAAAAGGGGAAGCAGAAGTCGTTTAGTGGGTGCAGGATGAGCTAAGCTATCCTCGGTATGTGGACAGCGTGGTTTCCTAGGGTGCCATCTTCATAGGAGCAGGTGTCCAGGGCACTCCTCCCAGGGCGCCTCTGCTGGGTGTGAGCCACCAATCTTCTTGGCTGGCAGCCAGTCATGCCACCTGACCCACCACCAGGGCTCCTTTCTGCGAGTTAGGGTGAGATCACTGCTCAGCCCCTCTGAGCACAAGCCACCAAACCCACAGGTGGTGGAAGGGGCACCCCCACCTCCGCCCCTCGTCTTGCACGGAGCAGATCTGGGCTGGCATGCCTCCGGATGTGTGGTTTTCAGTGGGAGGACAACACTTCATTCTTGAGTTGTCTGCCGGCGGCGGCAGCTGCCACCGTCTGTCATCTGTGGTGCCCAGAGCAGAGCCCCCTTGTGCCTGGGGGTGGGGCATGGCACCCAGACTGGCCCTCCCACATGGGCCACATGCTCCTTCAGGGTGGGATTTCTGGGGCAGAAGTTGGGCAGGTTGTGGGCAGGGCTGCGGCTGCTGCCTGGACCATCAGCCCAGGCTCAGAGGAGGAGCTGGCTGAGGAACAGACAGCCACAGGCACGGAATCAGACTATGAGAGCAGGTGAAATCAATCAATAAACACCAGCTTTCCGGCCCGGTGGCAACGGTAGTGTCATGGTGACACACCGAGCTGCTCACTGCAAGGCCTAAACCCCTCGTCACTCCAAGGGAGAAAGACTTTTAAGTGCTTTACTCCCCTGAAGAATTTGTCTTGGATTTGAAGGTAAACAAGTGGCCATCTAGCTCAGAAGCAACATAGCCCATATGGAAGAAACACACCAGCCTGTGTGATCATGAAGTGTCAAAGGGATCCGGGATCAGGCATCAAAGAACAAAAATCATATCATTGTGAATGAGGGAATGTGGGGTGGAGACCCAAAGCCCATCTGTAGGCAATTGGACATCCCCTTGCAGAAGGGTCTCGGGGAGGAGATGAGCCAGTCAGGGTATGGTGTAGCAATGAAGAAACATACAACTTTGCTCCAGTTTCTAAATGTTTCTTCCCCTTCTCCCCCAATATCGTGATCCTACCTCTACCTCACAAATCCGGCTAGACCAGAGGATGTACACTGGTACAGATAGGAACTGGAAACACAGGGAATCCAGGACAGATGATTGTGGGGAACAGAAGGATTTCTCTGAAGTTGTCTCCCCAAAATATATGCCAGACTTAGCTTGAGAATGACTGTTCATTAGGCAGCGAAAATAGGTCAGAGGTTATTCTCCTTAACATCAGCCATCTAGAGCGGCCAGACTGTATAGCCTGACTCACCCCAAATAGGGCCCATTCCTTTCTGTTATTGTCCCCTTGAAGCAGTCCCATAGGCAAGCCCGGGACCACTCTAAGATGACTAAGCTTAGGTTACTATCTTGCCACACATGCCCCCCTACTCCCTCCTCTTACTATTGCACATTCACCCCTAGGTCATCCCTCTCCTATTGCTTGTATTGCCTATGTTACAACCCCTCTCTATGACGTAGGTTGTTATCTGCTATCAGGGGGCTTGCATGCCTCCCAGGAGAGTAATTGCCTGCTTTATTGTATGAGACACCAGAATGATCAAACCTGTTCAAGGATGAATTGTACTGCCCCTCTCTGTGATGCATGATGCTGTGATGTATCCCCCTAAAGTAATATGATGTGTGATTAGCAATAAATAAGGAGGCTCCCTGGTTCTCGGGAGGGTGGCTGAGGAAGGAGGGCTGCTCCCATGAGGGCGGTGGACGAGAGGGCAGCTCCCGAGGGAGGCGGCTCCTGCTCTGGCAGCTGGGTTCCCCCCACGAGGACCACCAAGTGGGGCGGAGGTGAGCAATGCTACCATGTGATATGTCTGACTGTATCATTGTATTATCTCTCATGCTCTCGATGACTTTAATATAATACTTGTATATCTCAACCATACAATTGTGCATTACTGAACCCAGAAGCAGTATTACTGAACCTGCGATTAGCGGTGGGGGCTGGCACCCCACCTCCACGTCACTTTTAATTTAATACTACAGATGATCCCTTCAGGATCAGTGGTGAGAGTGGCAATACCAGGAGGGTGGAGGGAGGGTGGGGTGGAAAGGGGGAGCCAACTACAGGGATCTACATATAACCTCCTCCCTGGGGGACGGACAACAGAAAAGTGGGTGAAGGGAGATGTCAGACAGTGTAAGCTATGACAAAACAATAATTTATAAATTATCAGGGGTTCATGAGGGAGGGGGGAGCGGGTTGTGAAAGGGGAAAATGAGGAGCTGATGCCAGGGGCTTAGGTGGAGAGCAAATGCTTTGAGAATGATGAGGGCAATGAATGTACAAATGTGCTTTACACACTGATGTATGGATGGATTGTGATAAGAGCTGCATGAGCCCCCAATAAAATGATTTTTAAAAAAGAGATTTGCAGCCTTGGAAACTTACAGGGACAGTTCTTCCCTGACCTGTAGGTTTCTATGAGTCCGAGCTGACTCATCGGTGTGGGTTTGGTTTGTCTTTTTATAGACTGTCAAGTAATACATTTAAGGCAAAACAAGAATACAGAAAGGTTAAAAATAAAGAGCTAGAAAAAGATACAGGAGGAAAATACCAAACTAGCCCAAGGAAGTCTAGATATGTTATTATAAGAGAAAACAGAAAGCAAGAGGTACAAAGCTACACAGAAATAGAGAACTTCAGATAAGACTCACCCATTCACAAAACAGCTTGATCACACAGTCACATGCAAAGTGGGCCAGTCACATACTCACATGCAAAACAGCTCAATCACGCATTCATGGGGAGCCTTAAAACCAACACTCCCCAGCTGCATAATGAGAACACACAGTCTTCTCAACATTTCCGGAAAGTGATTGTGTAGAAGGCAGCCTTCCCAAGTCCCAAATATCTGATCACATCCTTTGACCCAAATGTAATTAAGTTAGCAGCAAGCAATGACAAAGATAGTTTCATTAAAAGATAACTCATTGTTAAAGACAAAACCATTAGCAGGAATGACAAAACAGAAATTAAAGTATTCTGGCAAAACTTTTGAATGCAGCTTCCTGGATTACTAAAAACCCAAACGACTGAACATAAACGAGAGAAGCACCGAGTATAAGGAGCTGGAAGAGCAAAGGAAACGAGTCAAAGAATGCAGGGAAAAAAGAGTAGATGTTAATGAGACCGTGAAAAAAAACACCAGTCAGGAAAATCCCTTTACGCTCGTTTTTTCCTGGAAGGCTCCTAAGGCCGAGGAGCAGGAGTGAGGATGAAGCAGGTGTTGACTTGGATGAGGGGAGGATGGAGGTCCGTCAGAGGGAGGGGAGAAAGCGGGGAGGGGTGGCATAGAAGGTGGGGTGGGCTAATGAGGGTGATGAACTGCAGAGCTGATTATCGGAAACGTCAACCCCTCATCGAATTCACAATATAAAATTCTTCAAAAATGTAGACTAAAAACAGCTTCTTCGCCAAATTCTAATAAAAAAGAAATTCCAAGGGGGCGGGGAAGAGCACCAATATTAAAAATGAAAGACCTGTCCACACACTAGGCATGTTGGAACTCCCAAGAGGCCACTCAGAACAATCTTCCATACATTTGAAATCCTACATGAACTTGGTCAATTTTCTTTTAAAAAAAAGATAAAGATGACCAATCTAGCTAGACTCAAGCAGCAATATAAAATGTAAGTGGGCGATAACCTTGCAATAAACTGAATCCCGTGTTTTAAAATGCTTCTCCCACGCGCCCACCTGCCTGCCGGGCTGAGGGTGCACGCCGAGTGGCGGTGCCCCTGCATGTCATAGCGCGGAACTGCTCTTCCTGTTGTTGGCTTGGCTGCTGTCTTTGCGGACAAAGGGCTGCTGACCTTCCTTCTGAGACCCTGCTGGCTGGGCTCCCACCGCCACTCCTTCGCTTAGTCCCAAACCCAAACCCATTGTCACCAAGTCGATGCCAACTCGGAGCAGCCCTGCAGGACAGAGTAGAACTGCCCCCGTGGGTTTCCAAGGCTGTGAATCTTGACAGGGGCAGGTGGCCTCATCTTTCTCCAGAGGGGCAGCTGGTGGGTTTGAACCCCTGACCTTTCCGTGAGCAGCCACGTGCTTAACCCACGGTGCCACCAGGGCGTCTTTCGGTAAGCTGGCGCCCACTGAAAACCCTGGGGTGGAGGTCCACTCTGACACTCGGGGGGAGTGGTTTGGCATGGGGTGGGCCCTTTCCCTATCTGCTCCACCCCACCAACCTCCAACTGATTACTCACCAGGACGGGCTCCACCAGTGTTCCCTCAGGCATGACTGAGCGGTTGGTCCTGGCGATGTGCTCCAGTGTGGCCAGGGCAGCCTGTGTGTTCCCCGTGGACACGTTGAAGCGGGCCGACTCAGGAATGAACTGGCATGGGTGACAGAGGGCATCAGGGTCCACTGCGGAGAGACCCGCACCCAGCCTCCTACGATGCCCAATGGAAGGGAACGGAGCTAGCGTGGAGCATCAAACCCAGCAGGCCTAGAGCAGCCGGGCCGTCCAGCTCCTGCCCTCCTCTGAGCAGGGTAAGGCCCAGCTCCTTGTTAGCGGGGTGGTGGGCTTACAGCGGGGTGAGGCCCACAGTCCCAGGCCCCTGCCTCCATGGCTGCTGTGGAAGAAATTCTAACTCATAGCAACCCTGGTGACATAGTGGTAATGCTCCAGGCTGCCAACCCCAAGGTCAGCAGTTCAAAACCACCAGCCACTACTCGGGGGAAAGATGAGGCTTTTTACAGTCTCAGAAACTCACAGGGGCAGTTCTACTCTGCCCTCTAGGGTCACCATAAGTTGGAATCAACTCGATGGCCGCGAGTTTCTGTTGAGGGGCCCCATGGGACCAAGTAAAGACCCCCACGGTTTCCAAGGAGCAGGGGGCCAGTGCGTCTCCCTCAGACCCACTGAGTTCCAAGAGAGCACTTGATGGCGTGCCACCAGGGCTCCTCCTCACACCATCACTGTCGCAGACCTCCAGAGATGTGTGTTCGTCCGGGCAGACTAGAGAAACAAATTCATAGAGACTCGGATGTGACTAAGACAGAGGTTGATCTACAAGAGCAGTTGAAGATTGAGAAAACATCCCAGCCCAGATCAAGTCCATAAGTCCCATATTAGCCCATATGTCCCACACCAATCTATAAAGCCCTCTTCGGACTCACAAAACACATGCAATAATGGGCCAAATGCAGGAAGATCACAGGCCAGTGGGTGGGCAGTCTTGTGGATCCAGTGGCAGCCTAAGCATCAGCACTGGCAGGGGTCTCTACGTGGCTTCTCCAGGTCCAGAGTTCTGGCTGCATCAGAGTAGGTCCATGTGGCTTCTCCTCAGGGATGTCTCGCAGGGAGTCAGCCTTGTCAGTAGAGTCTCCAAGAGAGTGAGCCGAGAGAGTGTGTGTCTCTCGCCTCCCAGGAGGAAAACAGCAGTTCCCAGAATTATCAGGAGAAGGCCATGCCCACACAGATTGACAGGCTAGACTCCAGACTGACAGGCTAGACTCCACCTCTACATTCTTAATCCTCAAATTGACACCAGATGATGTAACTACCACAACATTGCGGGTTCAACCCCAGATGGCCTCTGTGATGCAAATAGCGCAGTGCAGTCAGTCAACACATTTTGAGTTCTTCCCCCCAAAACCAAATCAACCTAATGGCCATCGGGCTGGTTCTGACTCCTAGCGCACCACAGGACAGAGTAGAGCTGTCCCCTAGGGTTTCCGAGCTGGTAAATCTCTATTGAAAGAAGCCTCATCTTTCTCCCTCAGAGCATCTGGTGGCTTGGAACTGCTGGCCTTACCATTAGCAGCCCAACGCGGACACCAATTGTGCCATGAGGGCTCCTCCCATGTGCACATGAAAGTGACGTTGTCAGCAGACTGCTGTCTAATAAGTGAACGGGATTGTAGTGACGCCGCTTGGAATCTTGTGAGAATCACCGAAATGGGCTTCGGAGGCACAAAGTGACCACGTGCCGCTGGGAAAGCGGCGATGACGGATTTGTCCCACGTGGGGTTGTCACCACCCGTCACTTGGAGGAAAGCGTGGTCGTTGCAAAGCAAGGTCTGCCCACGTTTTGCGCACCACACTCAGAAAGCCGGGCAGGTCTCCCTGGGAGCTGGGAACTTGGGAGTCCAGGGAGGACAGCCCTGCCTGGGCTCTCCTGCCTACAAGGTGAGCAGTCCCTACCGAACCATCAGGATGCTCTTGAGTTTACCTGAAAAAGCCTGTCGCTACTGCATCAGTTCCAGCTCACACCCTTGTAGGGGAGAGCAGAAGCACCCACTGGGGTTTCCAAGATTGTGCACCTCTATGGGAAAAGACTGGTGCGTCTTTCTCCTTCTGAGCCAGTGGTAGGCTTGAACCTCTGACCTTTTAACCACTAACCATTTCACTACCAGGGCACCCTTGCTCTGCCAAATGCCCTCCCCACCCTCCTCTGGCTGCCCAAAGCGCAGCTGCCCATGAGGCCGGAATCCAGCATGACTAGCTCATGGACTGCCGTCCTCTCCCCGAGCACCCAGACCCGAGCTTGTTGCAACAGTGGCATGATCGCAGTTGCCCGGGGGGCACAGGCAGCATACCCTGTGGTGTGCACTTTGACCTTGGAACCTAGCACTGAGCCAGGCACCAGCTCCACACCAGTGTGATGGACAAAAAGACTTGCTCAAGATTCGAAATCTCTTGGAGCTGGTGGCATGGTGCTCAAGCACCCGGTTTCAAACCACAAGGTCTGTAGTTCAAACCCACCCACTGCTCTGCTGGGCTTAAACAAACCCAAAGCCAAATTCGCTGCCACCGAGCCGATGCCGACTCACAGCGACTCTGTGGGGCAGGGAAGAACTGCCCCTGTGGTGTCCAAGACTGCGACTCTCTACGGGAGTGAAGAGCTTTGTTCTCCTCCCTCGGAGGAAGACCCTCAAAGAGATGGGTGGGCACAGTGGCTACAGCGATGAGCTCCACCGTGTGGCAGTGATGGTGACGGTGGCTTAGGGCCTGGCCACGTGTCAGTCTATTGCAGGGGGGTGGTGGTGGTGGAGTCGCTGTAAGTGGTCACCGCCTCAACAGCCCCTGACTTCAGCATGCCTCCTTTGCTTCTCTGGAGCCTGGGTGGTGCTGTTGGGGACACGTTGGGCTGCAAGGTCAGCAGTTCAAACCCACCAGCCGCTCTGAGGGAGGAAGGCAAGGCTGCCTGCTCCAGTGAAGACTGGCAGCCTCCGTACGGTCATGATGAGCCAGGGTGGGCTCCATGGCGGTGGGTTTTGTTCTCGGTTTGCTCCCTGTGGTCGCCACTTAATTTCATGTCCACTTGAGAAGATCTATGAAAGTGTAGGGGAGGTTCACAGCCTGATGGTGCCTCCTGGTGGTTGTGGCCTTCTCATAAGGAGGGGCCTGGGAACCTCCCCTCTCTGTCTTCCCCTTCCTGCTGGCAGACCACGCGGAGACCTGCTAGAACCGCCGGTATTGGATCTACACGACTTTGCACCCACGGGCGGTAGACCTTCCCGCTCCCTGCATCCTTGCATGTGGCTGCAGAGTCTGCAGAGGGACTATGGACTGGAGTTGGATGTCTTCTTGATATACAAGTACTTCTTGATACTGAGCTCTTTCTTGTACGTGTATGAGTGTCCCTGGATTGGTTTCTCCAGTCAACCCAGCCTCACCCAGTCCATGTCTCTCTGGAATTGCTTACGTTAGAGAAGGGAAGTCTGGGAGGGGCAGAAAGTCTCCTAAATGTATATAAATTGTCGAAGAAGAAGCCATTTGCTTTGTAAACTCCCACCCAAACTACAATAAAAAATAATCATAATAAAAATAAAAATAAACCCGGCGGTGCGCAGTTCCACTCTGACCCACCAGGGGTGCTGTGAGCTGGACTCCACGAGTGGGCAGCTGGCACATTTCATTTGGGTCTTGTGATATCCCTTTGAGCCTATGGGCCAGGGGACCCAGAACGGTGATCAGAACTCTGCTAGAGGCCAGAGGTGCTGCAGTGAGAGGCCTGTGGGATGGTGGGCAAGCAGGAGGTTGAGAGCCAAGGGCTGGTCAAGGCACCAGCAGGCTGCACTAAGGACCCCGGGGGCCTGCGCCAATGGATGCAGCGGGGAAGGGCATGGGGAAAATGTGTGTGGCCCAAGGTCCCCTGGCTGCTGGAGAAAGCGCTGGGACCCTGGAGCGTGCTCACCCTGAAGGCCATGATGAGGATGATGCCAGGGATGGAGGCGATTCGGATGAGCCAGCGCCAGCCGATGGTGGGGATGACCACGGAGGCCAGGCCGATGATGAGCAGGGAGCCGGCCAGCCAGAACACCTGGAAGGATGCAGACCCAAGCCCCAGTGTGACCTTGGGGGTGCTTGGTACACAGGAGGCCCCACCTGTCTAGCCCACCTGGACTCCCCATCTGTACTCCCCACCTGCCCACACACCTGTTCACCTCACTTCTTTCTAGCCACCTCTCCAGGGCTCAACTGTCCTGTCCCCCAAGGGGCCCCCTGTGGAGTGGTGTCCCCAGAGTCAGTGGCACTGTTTACGAATGGCAGAGGCACCTTACATGTGTTTTTTAAATCTACGTTTTCTTGAATAAATAATATAATCACATGGTTTTTAACTCAAAAGATACAGCGGAGAACACTAAAAACCTGCCCCTGCTCCTGCCATCCAACTTCATCCCCCAGAAATAGCCCATATTCACCAGTGTCCCCAGCTCACGACCCGCACACCTTTTAAATGATTACTTTGTGATTAAAAAAGACGAGGAAGTGTATGGAATCGACCCCTCGGGGGTACCCTCCTCCAGTTTTGCGGCCATTTCTTCAACATCGCCCATCTCTGCTGTTTCCCCATGTTCCTTTTGCTTTCTTATGGAGACTCCCTGCCTGTCTTCCCTGGGGATCACTTGGCTCCGAATCCTCTGGACGTTTGGCTCCCACTTTGCAAATTGCCTGAACTCGGCTTAGAAGCTCTCCACGCTTCATTTCCACCAGACAGCTGTCACTGTGCTGGATTTCACGCCGCGGCTTAACGCCGGGGGCAAGAAAGCTCACTGCCACCGAGTCCCTCCTGACTCGCAGCAGCCCTGCCAGAGGGAACTGCCCCCATGGGTTTCTGAGACCGTGAGTCTCTCTAAAAACCAAGCTCACTGTCCTGACGTTGTTTCTTCATGAAGCTGCGAGGGACCCAAAGGCTAACATCGAGCTGCCCCATGGGTTTCTGAGACCAGTAGAAAGCCTCATCTTTCTCCTGCAGCGTGGCTGGTGGGTTCAAACCACCAACCTGGGGTTAGCAGCCCAATTTGTAGCCCACTGTGCCACCAGGCCCCCCTTTCAGAAGACAAGGCAGAGAGGCAGGGTGCTATCAGAACAAGGCGGGAACAGGAGGCCAATAGCACCAGTCAGTTTCAGGTACTGTCTTTATGGGGCAGGTTGGAAACGTTCCCGGCAGGGTCTAGGTTGAGTCAGTCAGCAGCACTGGCTGACTTGGCTGTTGGGTCTAGAAAGGCCAGGTTGCACAATAAAAGGAAACTGAGTTAGGTTTCTGTCTGCAGGACACGGGGCTTGGGGTAAAGGACGCCACCTTGGGCCAAGTGTAGGCAGGTCAGCTCCACAGAGGCCTGGCATTTCTGGGCTTTCCTCCCTGAAGAAGCCAGTTGTGGGCATGTTTCCTTGGGATGTAGCGGGGACTACAGGAGAAGACCTGAATTCTCTCTGGGCAGGGGCGGACCTCTGACTCCAAGTATTCCCCGTGTTGACCATTGTGTTACCGAAGAGTCCCCATGCTCCCAGCAGTCCCCGGGCTAGCAGCACCACCAAGCTCATCCTCCCCCACCAGCTGCAAAAAGCCATGTCAAGGTCCCCGGCCAGCTTACCTGAGACAAGGGCAGCATGTAGCCGCGGTATTTCGTGGGCAAAAATTCCGTCTTTATAATGAGCCTATACAGAAGGGAGGAAAAGCACGAGAATGGTTGTTGGTTTTGATTTTTAAAGGAAGCCTGGTCGTATGGTGCACTTTTCTTTCTTTGTTGTGCTAATCTTTATAAACATTTTGTTGTGAATTATGTAAAGGTGTACCGATCAGCTTACATCCACCGCCTCACGCGCATTCTGATTCCTCTCATCCAATGCGGTCCTCTCTCCGTATCATTGCTTCTCCCACTTCCTGCTTGTGTCTCCTGTTTCCTTCCCTCCTTCCCAGCCCTCTGAGCCCTATCCTGGGATCCACGCTGCCTTTTCGATCTTCAACGGTTGCTGATGTTAACACGGGGTAAGTTCAGTTCTAGACCTGCAGGGTGCCAAAGGGCCATCGTCTTGCAGGTCCCCTAATTTCTATCCAACTCGTCCGGCTGGGTTTTTTGATGGTTTTGAGTATCTATGGTCCACAGTTTCCTCCCACTTTAACGTGCCCCCTTTCGGAGCAGGGGCCAGTGGTAGCTGGCCACCATTTCCTTCCTCTGGTCTCGGGGCTGTGGAGACTGACATTTGCGTGGTTTGTTCACTGATCATTGCCACGCATCTTTGGATTTGATAGTTTCATTTTTATAAAACCAAATCATTGTTTTTAACAGTGGTCATTTTTCTAAGCAAATTGACAGAAATAAAAGATCATTCATGGTTACCAGCTATGGTGGGGGGGCGCGGGGGAAGAGATTTTATTTGTTAGTCTGTTGTTTGTTCGGGGAGCATGGGGTTTATGCTATTTTGTTTGGGGGGGCATTGAGTCTATGCTAATGGCGGTGGAACCTTCTGGAAAAAGAACAGCAGTAATAGTGGCATGACATGCAAATTGCAATCAGTGCCATTGAATTGCAAATGGGGAGGTGGTTGTGCTGGCAAATGTCTGGGTGGGTGTATTTTCACTACACACACACACAGAGTGAGAGAGAAGGCGCTGTGACTGCAGTGTCCACACAGGAGAACAGGTAAACTTAGTAACTGCAGCTCCATCCTTACTCGCACTGACAAATTCATTTAAAATCGCTTCCCACCTTAAGCAATATCGGCCTATGAACCATTTGTCATGTCTGACTTCCCTCTCCTAAAACAGACTTGGGAAATCCCCAGAGAAGGCAGGCCAGTCCCCTGAGCAATGAAGAGGGCTGTCAAGGCACTAATCTCAGATTAAAGACACGTTAATTTTGTGCAGAGGGGAGCAAGTGGCATCCTATCCCACTGGGTTCCTAATGATCCTTCTTGGCAGCAGTTATTAGCAGGGGCTTGGGGACTGTAACTTCTCACTGGCTTGCTTCCTGAGGGATACGTGACAATTCTGCTTCATTTCTACTCCTCCAGGGCCTCAAGGCTCCAGCGAAGCTTAATTTATGCCTTGAGGGAGAACACGTTTCCTCTGACATATGAAAGTCATAATTAGGGGCTTTGACATCTCTGGATGCTGCCTAAGGATTACTTGCCCTAGTTCACCTGTGGCAGTTACATAATCTCCTGCCAACTTGAATGAAGGGGTGGCATCTAGCCTGTCGATTGGTCGCAGCTTGATGACCTCATTTGGAGGCGTGATGGAGATAAATAGCTCACTGGTGCCAGACCCACTCTCTCTGCCCTCCCTTTCCTGCCGCTGAGACCCTCAGAGTGCTGGAGGAGACCCTGGAGACCCGTGCCAGCGTGGAGATGCTTCTACTGCCACTGGACCCTCAAGACCTCCTACCACCAGCCTGTGATCTTCCTGCATTTGTCATCATTGCGTGCGCTGTGTGAGTGTCGAGAGGACTTTATGGACCCGTATTGGACACATGGGCTAATATCTGACTTACGGACTTGATCTGGACTGGGCTGGGATGTTTTCTCAATGTTCAACTGCTCTTTTATATAAAGCTCTTTCTTATCCACCTATGAGGGTCAATGCATTTGTTTCTCTAGTCATCCCCGACTAACGCAACACCCAAGAAGGAAATGGGAAGCGGTCTGTTTGAGGGAGCCCCCCAGGAACCAGACCATTGAGCATAAGAACATTCCACACACACACAGCAGCGCATTCCTGGGGCCAAAGTGGAGCGCTGGTGGCCTAGTGGTGACCCTTTGGACTGCAGCTGCTAACTGCGGGGTCAGCAGTTCGAAACCACCAGCCACTCTAGGGTGTCTACCCTTGAGACTTTGTACTCCTGGAAAGAGTTAGTCTCGGGAACTCTCGGGGGCAGTTGCACCTGTGCTGCCGGGTCCTGCTGGATCAGGATGGACTGGAGAGCAGTGAGTTTGGTGGGTTGATTTGGG
>NW_022103920.1:7584846-7585757 GCF_000313985.2 Echinops telfairi | reverse complement strand
TAACTCCCAAACCTCAGTGAATTTATATATATATGTGTGTGTGTGTGTGTGTGCACGTCCCCCCTCCGAGTCTGGGTTTGGATTTTGGGGTGCAATCTCAGGAACCTCCCCCCACGTACATTGTGTGTGTGTGTGTGTGTGTGTGTGTGTGTGTGTGTGCGTGCACCTCACCCCCTCCGAGCCTCCCCCCATGCACGCACACGCATGCACGTCCCCCCCTCAACATCATTACCCTTGTGAGTGGCCGGACACGCCACAGCCCACCATGGTCCGCAGGAAGACAAACCAGCCGTAGGAGGGCGAGAAGGAGGTCAGCAGGGAGAAGTAGGCACCCGAGGGAGGGTCAGCCCAGAGATGGGCAGGGAGCTGCCGCACAGCGGGCGCACAGACACACCGCAGGGCTGGGCTGGCTGTCAGCCGGGCAGCATTTTGCGCAGAAACGCACAGTGGTCTTCTCTCTGGAGAGGACATCTCTGCCCAAGCCACTCTCGTCAGGATAGCAAGGGAACACGGGCACTTGGGGACACAGCACCAAGGCAGAGGGGCAGAGGGGATGTGAGCCCTGGTGGTTGGGAGATAGAGCAGCAGGTGGGCTTCTTGCTGGAGAGGCCTCAAGAGTGGGAGGGAAAGCCGCTGCTTCAGACAGACCCCGGAGTCCCAGCTAAATACCCACGCCACTGGGCCCGGGGCAGTCAGCCTGAGCTGGCAAGGTAGATGCACAGTGGCTTCCAGGTCCTGCGCCATCCTCACAATGGCCATTATGTCATGCCTGCTGTTGCGGCCATGGTGTCCATCCGTCTCTTCCAGGGCCCTCCCATGCTGCCCCTCCACGTTAGCAAGCGTGATGTCCTTCTGCAGGGACTGGTCTCTCCTGACCTGAGTCTATGCTAATGGCGGTGGAACCTTCTGGA
>NW_022103920.1:7583558-7584746 GCF_000313985.2 Echinops telfairi | reverse complement strand
CACCGTTGGGGGGAGCTGGGGCGTGAGGAGCGTGCTCAGGCTCTCCAGGCCCAGGGAGGGAGGGAGGGTCAGCCCAGAGATGGGCAGGGAGCTGCTGCACAGCGGGCGCACAGACACGCCGCAGGGCTGGGCTGGCTGTCAGCCGGGCAGCATTTTGCACAGAAACATGTACAGTGGTCTTCTCTGTGGAGAGGACATCTCTGCCCAAGCCACTCTCGTCAGGATAGCAGGGGAACACGGGCACTTGGGGACACAGCACCAAGGCAGAGGGGCAGAGGGGATGTGAGCCCTGGAGGTTGGGAGATAGAGCAGCAGGTGGGCTTCTTGCTGGAGAGGCCTCAAGAGTGGGAGGGACTCAGACAGACCCCCGAGTCCCAGCTAAATACCCACGCCGCTGGGCCCGGGGCAGTCAGCCTGAGCTGGCAAGGTAGATAGATGCACAATGGCTTCCAGGTCCTGTGCCATGCTCACAATGGCCATTATGTCATGCCCACTGTTGCGGCCATGGTGTCCATCCGTCTCTTCCAGGGCCCTCCCATGCTGCCCCTCCACGTTAGCAAGCATGACGTCCTTCTGCAGGGACTGGTCTCTCCTGACCATAGGTGCTAAGGGCGCCCTCACTTCTAAGGAGCACTCTGGCTGTACCTCTTCTAAGACAGATCTGTTGCTTCTTTCGGCTGCCGTGGGAAAGACCGAGACGGGACACAGACGCGTGCTGGTGGGGAAAGGGTGATGACGGACCTGCTCCATGCAGGGCTGCCGCAAACCTCCCGATGGCACAGCAATGCGCGGGAGGGAGCGTGTGCAACCAAACAGGTCAGACCAAACGGCCCACGGCTCCTTCAAGGCAGAGACGAGGCCGGAGCTGGGAGACTCAAGAACAGAAACGGAGCGACCTGCCTGGAAGCATGCAGTCCCGACCCACTGTGGAGACCGTGGCCGCCGTCATTCAGCACCACACATGCTACACGAGAACCTACTGGGCTGTGCAGCCGTGCACCGAACCCACAGCGAACTATGATGGGAAATCACAACGAGAGTGGTCACGGAGCCCTGGTGGCATCGTGGTCACACGTTGGGCTGCCATCTGCCTGGTCAGCAGTTTAAAACCACCAGCCGCTCCAAGAGAAAGAGGGGGCTTTCTCCTCGCGTCCACGGTTACGGTCTCGGAAACCCACCGTGGGTCTC
>NW_022103920.1:7581099-7582127 GCF_000313985.2 Echinops telfairi | reverse complement strand
AGTGCGTGGGTTTCGACTCATGGGGACCCCCTGTGTGGGGGTAGAACGGCCCTATGGGGTCTTCAAGATGGGGACCTGTGGAAACAGTTCAACCAGGCCCGTCTTCGAAAGCACAGCGGGGTGTGTTTGAACCTCCCACCTTCCGGCTAATGGCTGAGCACTTAGCTGTCTGCGCCACGGTCGCTGCCCACATTCTGATGTCTACCTCATAGCCATCTCTTCTCGACCTCATAGGACAGGGCGGAACAGCTCCCGTGGGTCTCTGAGACGGTAACTCTTGCTGTGAATGGGAAGCCTCATCTTTCTGCTACAGAGCGGCTGGCGCTTTCAAACTGTTGACCTTGTACGTACCAGAGTAATGGACTCATCAGAATTGACTCCATGGTAGCATTTTGAAGTGTGTTTGTTTGTTTGTTTGTTTGTTTGTTTGTTTGTTTGTTTTGGTATGCACATCCATCAACTCTACACCTGGGCTGGTAGGGCTCAGATGTGGGGACTGGTACTCCAGGAAGAAATGGGGGGAAGCAAGGAGACAAATCTAGAATTCAGGACTGTAGGGTGGAAGGGAACCCCCCACATTCTATCTTGGGTAGTGGTAGGCAAAGATCTACCTAGGTAGGGGGAACAACCACCTTACTACAAAAGAACATTCCAGATCATACACCAAGGCCCAACCTACCTTCCAGCGGCCGTATCTGTCTGCCAGGAGGCCGAAAAGGATGCTGAACACCATGTAGCCAAAAAACACCATCTGGGAGGAGAAGGTATGAAAGGAAACGAGTTTTTAAGACACGCTCCTTCACTACGGTCTGCTCCCAGCCTTCCCCCGAAGCTAGGCAGGTGTGAGTTAAAGGCTGGGGGCTTTACTGGTCTCTCCCCTTCCCCCAGGCTTCTGCTGAAGGTCAGTCAGGTGCCCAGGGACTGAGGGTACCGCCACCAGATAGAATCAGGTGCCAGGAGCAGGTAACTGCTATCCTTGAGGCTAGGGAAGCTTGGGCACCACCCTACTGGGGTGGTGTGGAGTCTTA
>NW_022103920.1:7570806-7579209 GCF_000313985.2 Echinops telfairi | reverse complement strand
GGGGGAGGGGACAGGCCAGCAGCAGCACTCACCGTGGTGACCAGGGCCACCTGCCAGTTCTCCAGTCTCCACTCACAGCGAATGACCGGGGACACCACAGCGATGAGCATGATCTCCATGGCCTCAGCCACCTGAGAGCAGGGCAGGGGCATCTCAGCTGGTCGGCCACCAATGCGGGCCCCATCACCGTCCTCGGCGTCTCGGCCATGAAGCCCCCATTTCGTACCCTGGCCCCAAGGGAGCACACGAGCCTAACAGCTGGAGGTTCAAACCCTCCTAGGGGAGATGTGGAGGAAAGGTCACAGGCCTGACCTGCTGACCTGAGGTTCATTCGCCTCTGTGGCCACCAGTCAATCACCTCTCGGCTGATCTTGGGTTCACCAGCCCCCACAATTGTGGGAGTCCGGAGATGCTGCCAGCCTGAAATCTGACCCTCAGCCTGTGGGACTTGGACTTGCCTGCTTCTACAACCGTGTGAACCCTTGTCTTGTTACAAATTCCCCACTGTCGATAGAAGATACAGATATAGCTACACAGATATATGAGCTCTCTGGTGGAGTAGTGGTTACACATTAGGCTGCAAACCCCAAAGTCAGCAGTTTGAATCCACTAGCCGTTCTGTGGGAGAAAGATGAGACTTTCTACTCCAACAAAGCGTTATAGAGTGTCTGAAGCCCTCAGGAGCAGTCCTACGATATCGCTCCGAGTTGGAATCAACTCGATGCTTGTTTGCTTTCCCCAAGACCTTGGCTTAAACCACCTGCAAAAAGAGTCTTGAATCCCCAGGACATAGAGACACAGCTATGTACCTGCCCTGAACAGACCACACCTGCGAAAAGTGGAGGAAATGAATTTGGGGTTATCCCCCTCCCAGCATTCTTCTTCCTGTTCACACCCCGCTGCCCTCGGGTGGACCACCAAGGCTGGGGGTCAGGGGACAACTCTGTGTCCAGCCACAAGGACAGCCTTGGGGTGTGAGCCAGCCGCTGGGACACTCACCCCCGTGCTGCCCATGATCAGAAACAGGGCGATGTGGAAACGTCCAAAGCCGATGGTCTCCACGGCATCCTCCACGGTGAAGGTCTTTGTCTCTGGGTAGGACAGGAAGCGCAGAGTGCGGGAGCTTAGTGACCCGAGGGGTCCCATGGGGGGGGGGGGGGGGGAGCGCGGCGTGCGGGAGAACTGCTCTCCGAGGGTGGGGGGGGGGTGTTGGAGAGTCGGGCTGTTACCTAACTTGTATAGGTGCGGGGGCTGGGGGGTGTTCAGAGATGGCCGGTCGCTTACCTTTCGGCTGTGGTTCTGGGGCTGTCATGCTCAACTTCCGAAGGCTGATGATCGTGACTGGTTCCGCCCGCTTGGTCGCCATTGCTGAAGGGTGCCAGCCCCCTGCACAGCTTCTCGCATTGAGGAGAGATGGGGTGGGGTGGGGGGAGGAGCACGCCCGGTTATTGCGGGCATGTCATACGGCACCCCACTGAGCCTTCTGTCAGGCCCTGGGCTGACCTTCGGTGAGCCAACCCCTCAGCTCCCCACAACCACCCGAGCGCGGTCCCACCAGGATCCCCATTGTCGAGACGGAAGCGGAGACACTTAAGGGCAGCTTTCACTGACCCCTGACAGCCACACAGCTACCGAGCGACCGAGCAGGTGACAGTTACCATGTGTCGAGGAGGGCACCTGTTTCCTAAGATGCTGGTGTGGAATCAGGGAGCTATTGTGCGCCACGTGCCTGCCATGTACTGACACAGCTGGCTTCGTGGTGCTCCAGAGATGGTGGATGTGTCTGTCTGTCTGTCTCACACATCGAAGGCGGGGCCACGCTGGGTCGGGCAAGCGTGTGGCCCGTTTTCCAACAGTGTGCGCTCACGGCCAGCTCTGCGGGGTCTTCTCACCGGATTTCCAACTTTCCCAGGATGCTGGGTCTGGATTGCACACACGTCCAAGACCACACACTTAGTGTCAGCGCGACTCTCATACATGGCTGCGGAACCTAACGCATCTCATGACGCATCTCACGGTGACGCTCGCCCACGGAAGCCGTCGGAACCCACCCGGCACCTCGCCGTGCTCCGCCCTCCTCTCCCTCGGCCCTCCCTGCCTGGGGCCCGTTGGAGAAGGACGGTCACAGGAGCCGGCCCTCAGCTTTTGTCCCCCCTGAGATGTCCGGTGTCTCCCTCACCCGGAGCATTTCAGTTCATTCTGACAGGAATCAGGGACACAGTTCCACTTATTCTCCACCCCTCTTTTTTCTGTAATTGAAAATGTGAGATTTTTTTTTCTAACACCTCCCACCCCCGCAAAAAAAAGAAAAGAAAGCCATTCGTCTATCAGGTGGGTGACGGACTCACACAGAGGACACCGTGTCTGAGGACTGTCATCTAACTGCTGTCAAAGAGGTTAGGCACGTGACTGCCGACCAAAAGCCCGGTGCTTTGGATCCACCCAGGGTCTGTGGGAGCACAGGTCTGGCTCCTGGGAAGGTCATGATCTAGGTAAGTCTACCAGGCAGCTCCACTCCGACCCAGGCGTTTGCTCTGAGTCAGAACCAGTAGCGGGTGAATTGCACAAAGGTAGTCGGCTAATGGGAACTCCTCACTGTTCTCTGTGAATCCCCCGATGGCACCCAGCCACCTCAGCACAAAGCGTCCTCAGTAATAGTATTGCTAGTCCTAACGTTGGACCCATGATCTGGACATCACCTTGGGCAAATCTACAGTGAACGAGCGCTTTACACTATTCAAAAACAAACATGCCTGACTGTAGCCATGCTATTTTCAATCAACTCACCTGCGTGGGAAAACTGGATGACCGGAGAAGTATCGGTGCATTTGAATTACAGTGTTGGTGAAGGATATGGAGCGCACTGGGGATTGCAGAAACCAACCAGACAAACAAAGCCAAAGAAACCATCCGTCCTGGAAGGACAGCCAGATGCCCTTAGGATCGAGGGTGGCGAGACTTCCACTCACCTACTTTGCACGTGTTGTCAGGGAGACCAGCTCTTGGACAAGGACATCGTGCTTGGTCGAGTGGAGGGGCAGCACACGAGGGGAGGGCCCTCGAGGAGACGGATGGACACAGTGGCTGCAGCCATGGGCTCGGGTACAGCGGTCAGTGTGAGGATGGGGCAGGACCCGGCAGTGGGTCACCCTGTCTTACGTGGGGTCCCTAGGAGTCAGAGCTGAAGTAGCAATGTGTGTTGTTGTTGTACTGTGTTGTGTGTTGTTGTACTGTGGTGGCTGTTGCTGGCCCCCGTGGGTGTGCAGAGTGGAACTGCTCCCAGCGACTTCCAGTCTGTGGCCTTTCAGAAGCAGAGGCACCTCTGTGTGGGTTTGAACAGCCAACCTTTTGACTAGGAGTCCGTCTTTTCACCATGTGCGCGCCCAGAATCCACGCTCGCTGCCGTTGAGTCGATCTCTCATAGCAGCCCTGGGGGGGGGAGGGTGGAACCGCCCCTGTGGGTTTCTGAGACTGTGGCTTTTTGGGGGGAGGGAGTAGGAGGTCTCCCCACTCTTTTTTCCTGAGGTTCAGCAGGTAGTTCTGAACTGCTGACCACCATGGTACTGGGGCTCCTTCGACGGAGCTTAGGAGCTAAGATTTTCAGTGCCAGAGAAGAGATACAAATATAAAATAAAAGTTAAGTTAAAAATCCCTATCATCCCAATTTTGAATTGGAAATACTCACATGAATTCATTGCATGTATTCATACACGTATACAATAAGTTCATGTTAGTATTTCATATATATATAATATGAAATACTATTTTATATATATGAATATATACATATATATATAATGGTGTGTGTGTATTCTAGCTGTAGCTACTAAAAGAAAATGACCAATGACCACCCCCAGAGCCCAGAGGGTTTGCTTTACCATCCCCCACAAGAGGGCCCGAGACGCTTTGATAAACGGCTGGTTGCAGATACGCAGCAGAACGTGCACACGCCGAGCTTGGGAGCGCATGGCATGGTAGCAGGAGAACTAGCAGCCCCTGCAGAACCCAGGGTTCCAGCTGCACCTCGGAAGGAACTGAGCCCTGTCAGAGACGTGAACATCCATTGGCTCACAGGGACAGGAAAATGAGAACCCCACGGACCGCCTTTGGGCAATGCTAAGAAGCCAACCCACTGTTCTGAAAACGAGCAAAACGTTTGCCTTTCTTGTATCAATGTCTGCTCCTCGGGCAACCACACAGCTGGTGAGAGGACATTCTTCTTCCATAAAGCATCACTGTGGTGTCACCCTGAGTGAAATTGTGACCCCAGGCAGTCCTCATCAATGGCTGCTAGATCATGAAGTGTGAGGCCGAGGGACTTTTGACCACTGAGGAAGGCTGCTAACAGCTGAGGCCCCAGACAAAGCTTCACACCGCTGAAGGGGTGTGAGATGTTACATGATCCCCGAGAAGAAGGAGAAATACAACTTCTCCTGGGGACAATTCTCGTAGCAAGAAACTGAACCCGGATCTGACCAACACAGGGCTCTGGCTCCCGGTCTCTACAGGAGAGGGGCAGAGGACACCATGTGGATTCAATCAGGAAGATCTAGACTGTAGAAAATTCTATAGGACAGATGACATGACTTCTTCAGTAAACAACGGCTCCGTTATTAACGAAGCAGTTGGCAGTTTGAATCCACTCAGAGGCTCCTGAAAGAGCACAGTTCTGCCCCAACCCTCGTGGGCTCACCCCGCGCTGGCATGGGACTTAGTGGTAACTGGCTTGTTTGGTCTCACCTCTCAGGAGGATGTAAGGAGTTTGCTTTGGTCTTACTTCTGAGAAGGAGGTGTAACCTTTTCCAAGATAAATATCTCTCCACATATTTGCATGAGGTTCAGCGATGTATAAATAACCTTTTCCAAGATTGGAGCACCTTAATAATAAGCAGCAGGGTTAGAGCCCAGACAAAAAGCTCTCATCTTCTCACAAGGTAAAATAGCCACCGAGAGTGTCTATCAGCACATCGAGGGCTATGATCCACTGAGTGCCTGCACTCTGTCTCGTGGGGGGACCACCTGTGGAGCCTGCACACGAGGGTCTGACTCATTCCCCACCTTAATCTACTAGGGGATGAAAATACATATATATATATATATGTATATGTATATATATATGATACACACATATATATATGTATATACATATGTGAAAGTGCCTGCACTGTCGTGTAGTTATTATTAGGTTGTTTAAAACACTTTCACACCCACAATAAAATGTTCAAAAACAAAAACAACCACAGAGGTACCAATCTTCCCAGACTGCAGAGATCAAGGATGCTCAGAAGTCAGTCCAAGGAACCCTCCCTCCCAAAGGAGACTCTGATCTTCACACCCTGGACAAAGCCAGGAGAGTTGGTCTCGTGGTCCCATCTGGGGGCCTGAACACGTGAGGATTGCTGGAACTGCTATGGCTCCCTTTCCCCACATCGCCCAACCATCCCCTTGTCTGGCGACTTTTACAATCAGTCCGTTTGCAGACACAGTCCCATCTTGTCAGGCTATTAAATGAACACGTCTGACTGAGGGCCACGCTTCCTGCTGGACGAGCCACTGACCAGCAGAGCTGTGATGTGATCTAAATCAAAAGCTGGGGGATAATCCACTGGCCACTGGGCAAGGTAATTCACATCAGCCCATGAATGATTGTGGGACGGGAGTCCAAGAAGCTGATTCGAAGCCATGTGGAGGATGCACGTGTCATCCTCCAAAGGCCTGACAGAATTGAAAGAGCTCGCCGAGTACCCAGTGACGTGGACAAGCACCAGCCCTACCTCCTCGACCGTATGACACGGAAGCCGATCACTGATGACGAACGTGTGTAAAACAAGTGGCACAAGGGAGATGAGTTGGCCCACAGTGACTGAACATCAGACTGGAAGTAGACTTCTCGAGGGCACAGTACTGAACGCCAGAGGCAGTGGTGAGAGACTGTGACTTCCATTCTAGAGTTCTAGACCCAACAGGGTCTTACGAATGCGAGAGTGAACCGACGTCTTCAGAAATGTAAAGCTCAGACGCTGCCTGCCATCGAAATGTGGCCGGGAAGAGAGAAAAAGCAGGGACACAAGAGGAGAGGAAGACGTGGCATCCAGAAAAGAGAGCGCTGTCACAGAAAGTCCCAGCAAGTTGACAATGCAGAAGGCCTGGAGGGCAGCCAGGGCAGCTGGAAGCAGCAGGACAGACAACCTTAGGGAACATCATGAAATAGGCAGCACCTAGGGGAAATGACTGGCCAGTTGTAGTAATGAGGAGTGCGGATTTGATTCAGCAGGTGCGGCAAAGAGAGGAGAGAGGGGAGACACAGATACACCATCAAAGCTATGTCTGTCCGGTCAGAAGAACAATACAAGACCTAAGGCAGGTGGACAAAACCACTGGAGGTTTCCATCCTTCCATAGATAAGCTAATGACGACCTATGGCTCTTCCAAAGATCATAGATCCAAGACTTGTGGTCATGATAGTCAGGAGATTTTTTTTTTTTATTGATTGAACAAGCCAGGATGAAGGAGGACCCCAAAATGGTAATCACCCTGTATCCATGCCTTAGTTCTTGGCTGTGCTCCCTAAGTCTTTGGTTGGGTCTGCACCAATCAACCTACCTGTCTTTCGTAAGCAACCTACCTCCTTCTGTCTTCCCAAACTTATCAGAGAGACTGACCAGGGCTACAGCCCCTCCTCACCTCGGTAGGATGAGTGCTGGCCATCTTCACAGTTCAGGGGTCAGATGTGCGTAAGTGTGCGTGAGTGTGTGAGTGTGAGTGCACTCAAGATGGCATTCCGATTGTTTCCAGGTTAAGGATGGAATTAGGAACCTAACTGCAGGTCACAGACTTCCACAGAACAAATGCCTTTTGGTTTCAGGCACTGTAGCAGCGAGATTTTATGTCAACTTCAGGGTCCTGTGTGGCAGTGGGGGTGCAGTCCAACCTGTCCATCAAGTGGGAGCTTGGTGTTGCCTCCTTGGGGGTGTGGCCTTTTTATAAGAAAGAAACCAGCAACTCCTCTCTCTCTCTGCCCAGTTGCCTCCCTGCTTGCTGGGACTCTGTGCCTTCCCCCAGGGGAAGCCCCACATGGGCTGATCGGCCCTGAGAGCCATGGGCACCCTGCCATGTTTCTGTTGAACTTGGGTCCACTCAGCTTTGCAGCTGCTGGCCCATGGACTTCCTGTATACTGCTGTATCCTTCTGTGTCGTTGGCCTACAGCTGTGTGAGTCTGAAGAGGACTCCGGCTAGCATTGGCTCCATGGATTTAAGTTGGGCTGGGCTGGGCTGCCTTCTTGATATAAGATCACTTATTGCTATCAAGGTCTTTCTTATACATAGGAGAGTGCCACTGGTTTTGTTTCTGTAGACAACCCAGCCTCACACAGGCACCGATGTAGCAGCATAATCGGAAGAGTGGAAATCAAATAAAAGTCTGTCATTTAAGGAGGGGCAGTAGCCGTGGTATTTGTACCATGAGATACAAATAAAGGTCTATCATTATTCTGAATGGGCGAAAACATAGGCAACTAAAAACTCCCGGCAAAACAGAAATAGGCCAGACTGTCCTGTCTTCCTGTCCCAGGAGAAGTACGCGCCCTGTGATAAGTTTTGAAACTTTCAGAAGCAGCCTTATTCTGGTTTTTCATTCGGAGAACTACAGGTTAACATCGGCCAAAATGGCAAAGAATGAACCTTCGCAAATTCACTTTTTACTGACACATACAACCAAAGAAGCCATTTTCAGAATGCTGAAACTTGAACAAAGGGTTGTGGCCACCCGAGGCTGTTTAAACCACAAAAACCAGCCGGGTCTCAGTAAGAGTAGTGAGGTCTGGGTGGCTTAACTTGCCCATTCTCCAGCTCCACGGACAGAGCCCTGACAACCAGCAGGCTGAGTCCCCACACAGCCTGGCACACACTGGAGGGAACAGAATAAGAACAGAGCTTTTACAAAGTCCTTTTCTCAAAGAATTGTCATCGTCTCACTGAAAGCCTGCATTTGCAAAGCAGTTTGTATTGTCCCTGACTTGGAGCACACACATGCCTTCTCCTCCCAGGAGGGCATTGTTGAAAATAATTACAGACAAATTCCTTAACTCTGAAGTTCCCTGAGGCGGTGGATAACAGTTACAGCAAACAATAGACTAACAAGAAGATTAAGAGGAAAAGCTGGAGAATTCAGCATACACAAGGATGCGGAGAAGCTTCGACATGCTGCTCAGCACCTGGAAGCTCACGCACATCCACGGGGTGCTGGAGGTTCTCAGACCCAAGAACACCTTGAACTCTCACTGCTGCTGACCTTGAAGATCTATACGAACAGTAAGTGGAGACGAAGACAGACTTCCAGTTGCCTGGTTAAGTGTTGAACGTGTCTCAAGATGCAGAGAGCCCCTCAGAAAAGACTGAGATGC
>NW_022103920.1:7563004-7570284 GCF_000313985.2 Echinops telfairi | reverse complement strand
GACTCTCTTCCTAATAGACCTACCTTACCAGAAATATTAAAGGGACTCCTACAGTCTGAAATGAACACCAGTCCGTAACGTGAATCCCTTTGAAGAGCTAAAGAGCACCAGTGAAAGTAACTACGTAGGTGAATATGAAAATGTATGCATATATTTCTTTCTCCTATAGGTTTTGAAAGACAATTGTACTCATTATAATAATAACAGCAGAAAGGAGAGTGATGGATCTATAAAGAATCAAAATTTCTGTACACTATTAAAATTAAATTGGCATCAATATGCGTTAGATTGTTATAGTTAGGATGTTATTTGTACTCTCAATGAGAGGTGCTTAAAAAACCCTAAATAGATACAGATATAGTGGAAGCAATAGCAACAGAATTAAAAGGATACACTAGAAAATACCTGTTTGACACAAAAAAAGCAACAGTCGAGGAGTAAAGAAACAACAACACAAGACATGGCTGAGAGGAGAAAGGGATAAGAAGTAGCCACTGACAGGTACAGGGCTCGGTGAGGATGAAAGTGGTCTGAATTATTCAGTGGTGACATTGACACAACCCTGTCAGTCTAGAACAAAGTGGCAGGAGTGAATCCCACCTATCAATG
Organism: Echinops telfairi; assembly: GCF_000313985.2. Classification (NCBI taxonomy): domain Eukaryota; kingdom Metazoa; phylum Chordata; class Mammalia; order Afrosoricida; family Tenrecidae; genus Echinops; species Echinops telfairi. The sequence continues at coordinate 7,569,675 of NW_022103920.1, read as the reverse complement.
TTACACTCGGTATACATGGAGTGAACTCTGCAATTGAAAAGAAGAGAATGGGGAAATGAATTCAAAAGGAAAAGATCCCATTTCAGGCTGACTTGGAGGAGCATGTTAACTTCTAACACCCCAATAGGTTGCACCTTCGAGGGTGCTAAGAGGTTTGTCAGGCAAACAGTGGCCATAAGAAGCTAGAGGGGTTACGCGAACATTCCACAAGATAGATGGTGGGACAAGTAGTGGCTGCAGCACCTTTCCTCGTAAACTTGCGGTCAATTCCACCCGAGAGGATGAGAAATTTATATCTACCCACAGCTTGTATATGAATGTTGATAGCTGCCTTATTTACAACAGACGGAGGGGGTAAACAACCCAGTACCCGTCAATGGATGAATGGATACACAAACCGTGGTCTGTTCATTCCCTGGAATAGTACCCAGCTGCAGAAAGGAATGAAGTTCAGACACATGTTATAACACAGATGCGAGGTGCGTGAAGAAGTCATTCGCAGAGACAACCTGTTGAGTGATTTTGTTTACAAGAAATGGCTAGAATAAACGGATCCATGGATGGATACAGAGCGCAGGTTGAGGTTGCCAGGGGCGGGGAGAAGAAAGGGGTAAGACGTGACCCCTAACGGGTGCAGGGCTTGGCGGTTGTGAGAATGTTCTGGAATTGTTTGGTGATGACAGTGGCTCCTCCCTGAGGATGCAGTAGACACCGCAAACCGTACGCATTCTCACAACAATGCCAACGGCATGCAGACTCTATGCCAACTCGCTTCAAAAGAAGGCAAAGGACGGGGAAGGAAAATAAATCATGACCACGCGCTGACAAACCCAAAGTAATTTCGTCTGGTGGGAATTTTTTTAAACCGAGTCAGCTCATTTTCATTTCTATTCAGTACTAAAATGATCAGCACGGAGTTTAATTGATGAGCACGGAAACTCTTCCACCGTTTTTATGACTTCTCCTAACCGTGTACACACGTTTGACAATTCCAACAAACAAGAAGGTTTGGATGGGGCAATGAAACAATTACCAGCAAATCTCTTCACGCCTTATCCTCGGTGACAAGAAACAAAGCAGACACGTGCGACGACGGTCCAATTCGGCTGACACCTGGGTTTTCTTCACTTCATTAGCTTTTCTCCGAGTCATACATAATCTACCTACTTCCTTTCTCTTATCAGCAAAGAGAGATGATTGATCAGACAGGGGGGGGGGAGCTAGTAGAGGCAAAATATTTACTTCACAGTTTCTCTTGAGCTCAGTGTTCCCGCCTCATGGAGTGCCACACTTGTGACGTCCACATTTTTCTTGATGGGAGAAGGGATGGAGAGTCTAAACACAGGTCCTGTGTGAGCCGCGAGTCTAGAGCGCGTGCTGACCTTTAAGGCTGCCTTTTCTCACCGCTGGTCCCCGAACCTGGATGCCGACCCGGCCGCACACCCTGGGGAAGACACGGCGACTTTCTCTGAGGTCTGACAGAGGCAGGATGTCACAGTCTTTTCTCAGAGGGTCTTTCTTCTGCGGACAAACAGGTGCCAGGTGTGAAAGCCCACATCCCAGGGGCGTGGCCCCTGTATCATCGATACATCTAGACAATGGACCCTCAGGAGCAGACTAACAACCCAAACAAAAACCAAACCCGCTGGCATGGAGTCAGTGCGGACTCACGGCAACCCTATGGGACAGAGGAGAACTGCTCCTGTGGGCTTCCCAGGTTCTAAACCTTTATTGGGGCAGAAAGCCTCATCTTTGTCTCCACAGAGGGGCCAGTGGTTTTGAACTGCTGACTTTATTGTTAGCAGCCCGATGCATAACCCACTATACAACCAGGGAGCCTTCCATAGGCAAGAGATGGTTGCCCTCCCAAAAAGAGCGTGCTGCCATTGCTTGTGGCCAACCTATAATAAAGCGGACAGCACGTGCGTGTGTACCCTTAGCCAAGCCTGAGATCCCTTGAATGTGCTATCCATCTGTTGATGCTAAACCTAGATTTTAGATGCCAGATTTTAGGCTCCCCTGGTGGCCTTCCAGCCAACGATGGGTCTGTAGCTTTTAGTAGGAACTCAACGATGCAAAATGTTCCCTTCCTCCCTGTGGGACGGACCAGTCGTGTTCGCTCTGGGAAGGTGGACGTCTTCCCTGTCCATCCACCTCTATCCCTGGAGAGAACTCCGTGGCTTGCCTTGCTCTGGGACAGTACGCACTCAGCAAGCTGGCACCAGGCGCGATCTCAGGCAACTGGTAAGATGTCAGAAGAAAGGAATCGCCTTTGGTCATGGCCTTAAGCCTTTAGAGAAGCAAGTGCCCCCTGAGCATATAGGAGTTGTCGAGGAGTGAGCACTACGGGCTTAGGGGACCACCCACAGAGCAACGCCGGCTCACGGAGTCAGCATGCTAACAAAGCACGGCGTCTTGACTGTAGGCTGTTTGCCAAGAGATGGAAGAACCTAGTTTTCCTGAAATCTGAGAGTCCTTCCTCCTGCCTATTAGGGTGCACAGAGCCCTGGTGGCATAGTGGTTAAGCATTGGACTGGGATCCACAAGGTCAGCAGTTCAAAATCACCACCCTCTCCCTGGGGAGAAAGACAGAGGGCTTTCTACTCCCATGAAGAGTTACAGGGGGAGCACTAGAACTGGTGGTGATTACACAACCCATTTTAAAAGTAATTTTACCATGGTGGGGGGCAGGTGTGGAGAAAATGTTCTAAAATTGATTTTGTAATGATTGTGTGTTAGGTGGATGTATTGAGAGAGAGAGAGATTTGCTGTCTCAGAAACCCAAAGGGGCAGTTCTACCCTGTCCTGCAGGGTCACTATGAGTCAGTGCCGGCTCGATGGCCCGGAGTGAATCCAAGCACAAATGTCCTTCGGGAGGCTTGCTGGGGGTTGGAGGAAGGAAGAGAGATGGCCAGAACTGGAGTTCTCACAACTGTACCTCGTAAAGGGGCTTGTTTTACAAGTCATTAAGAGGTCACGCAAATGCTGACTCTAAATTAGTTCTTTTCCGACTATATTTTCATTTTAGCCAAAGGTTTCAAAGAGGACAAAATGGGTCACAGAGGTGGGTCTGATGAGCATTAATGAGAGAAAATGCTTCTAATCTCAACTCTGAAACAGGATATTGGGGAAGGTGAGCTGACATCTGCTGTGGATGGATGATGGATGATTGACAGATGGATGAATGGGTGGTGAAGAAACAGACGGATGATGGACGAAGAAATGGATGAGGAGAGGAAAAGCGTGGGAAGAACACTTCACATCTCTCACCACTCCACGATCTACCGTCAACTCGGACGGACCTTGAGGAGGTTTGAGAAGAACTGAAACTTGGGGGATTTACTCTGAAACTGGAGGCCCCGAAGGGAATTTAAGCTTCATAACAAGTTCTAAGGGATTGTCATTTCATTCTACCGTGTGTTGCTGCCCTGAATTTTTCGCCAGAAAGCATTGGGCTGCCGTGGGTCTCTGCTGAACTGAGCTTTTTGTGTGGACGATGTCTTCTGTTGCCATAGTGCTCGCCGTGAAAAGAATACTTTTTTCCCATATTCCATCTGCCTTCAGCCAAGACCAGTCAAACGCCCAAGAAGGAAAAGAGACTCCCACTGATGCAAGAGAACGTCTTACCTTGTTTGTCCTTTGTTCTGGCTGCAGGGCCCGTGGCTCCTCTTCACCACGGCCAAGTCCTCCCCGGAAGCCGGAGCATTGCAGGCCTCTCGGAGCTCTGGATTTACCTGCCAGGAGTGTGGGCCTCCCGTCTTAGCCTTCCCGTTCTCCTCTGGTATGTGAACAAGATTGTTTGAGGAACAGCCTTACTTCCTGGGCAAGTGAGTGGCACCTAGGTCACACCCTGTCTCAGCTGCCCTTCAGCCTATCCTTTTTTAAAGGGGAAGGGACACTTTCCCTGGAGACCGGGGCTGTCAAAACAATTGGAGACACAGCATGTGATCTCAGGAAGGCTGGGGAACTTTGGAGAGAGCAGGTGTCTAGGCCAAGGGCAGAGGGAAGTCTTGTCCTTTGAAACATTGTCTTGAAACCATCGCTACATTTAGGACTGAAGGACAAGAGATGGATGATCTACTGACGGCTAGAGTAGGTCTTTCAGGTGGCTGTTGAAAAGGGGCCAGCAGCGGGCAGATGGAGGCCTGGTGGCAGATTGGTGATGTGTTGGACCGCCAACCACAAGGTCAGCGGTTCGAAACCACCAACAGCTGCTCCTGGGGAGGAAGATGGGGTTTTGTCCTCCTGCAAAGAGTGACGGTCTCAGAAACCCACGGGGGCAGTTCTGCCCTGTCCTCTAGGGTCACTGGGAGTTGGCGTTGACTAGGTGACAGGGAGTTTGCATGAGCAGATGGCCTTGGAGCTTTGGCATGGGCTTCCTTGGGTTCCCTATGTTGTTGTTAGGTGTGGCCTCATAGCAGCCCCATGGACAGAAAGAAGAGATGCTGCCCGGGCCTGCCCGTCCTCACAATCATTGCTGTCTGAGCTCAGAGTTGCAGCCACGGTGTTAGCCCATCCCACTGAGGACCTTCTTCATCAGTCACCCTCTACAGAGTGGTCACTCAACACCAGACTGAGTGGCTCTGCATACCTGGGCTTCCAACTCTCTCCCACTCTCCAGAGAGGTGGGAGAGCATGGCCTTCCCGTGGCCATGAGGGAGAGAACTCCCTGCCTGCGGGTTGGCACCCAGAGGAAGGGTCAGAGTTGGGGCCCAAACACAAACGTCTTCTGACTCCAACGTCCCTCTTGCACCCGCCCTGTTCAAGTCAGAAAGCAAGGACCCGTTGAGCACCTCACGGTGCTAGCACGGATGTGGAAGGTGATCTGGCTGTCCCTTTGGGGGCCACAGAGAGGTGGGCACCCCCACCAGCACCAGCCAACCCACAGAGCCCATCCAAAGGTGATTCTGAATCTGGACCCCAAAGAGCTCTCACTCCCCTCCCGTCAATTCTGACTCATAGGGACCCTCTAGGGTGGGATAGGACTTCCCTGTGGGTTTCCCAGACTGTAACTCTTTATGGCTATGTGGCTAATGACTCAACTCAAAACCCACTACACCACCAGGGCTCCTTCTGAATCTGGTTGGTTGGTCCTCGTTTACTAACGAGGAGATTTTGTCCACAAGCTATAGGATCAAAGGACGCTGTCATTTGTAAAGCACTGTGTAAACGCTGACTGCTCTTAACTCCACCAGCAGAGCTGGCTGCCAGAGAGACTTCACCTAGACAGACTCTGCAAACACCAGACTCACGGCCAGCAAGTTGATCCTCAAGGACGGGGTAGACCTGCCCCTGTGGGTTTCCCAGATGGTAACTTTTTGCAGGTGTACAAAGCCTCGTCTTTCTCCAAAGGCGCGGCTGGTGGCATCGAACGGCAGACCTTACAGTTAGCAGCCCAATGTGTAACCACTACGCCACTATGAAGGTGGCTTCAAAAAGTTCATGGGAAAATCCCACTATCTTTCCGCTCCATTTTTCCATGAACTTTTTGAGGCCCCACCCTGGACTCGTAGGATCCTCCCGATCTGGGGGTCCTCGGAAATGGTTCAGGGGCTGACGGGGTCCAGAGAGAAATGGGCGATGCACTATGCAGCCATCTCCTTCTGGACTTTCCTCAACTCTCTGGAACTTTCTGGACCTAGTTCCTCCAGCACCCTGAGCGGGGACAGGAGAGAAGCCCCGGTGATGTCATGTGGTCACGCTTCATTCCACAGGACTTAGCAACGCAGGAAGCCTCCGGGAACCTAATCCACTCTTCCTCCTCGTGGGGTGCGGAGGCCTGGGAAAGTTCCTAAGCTTGTAACCCTAAACCCGGGAGGAAGGGGAGACCAGAGAGCCCGGGAAACCCAGTCCTTCTCGGGGTGCATCCCCGCTCCACCGGGCCTGCTGTCTTCAGTGAGGACCGCCGGGGCTTGTTGTCAGGAAAGGCATCCTCAAGGAAACGTCAAGGACCAACGTGTTTATTTTCTTGAAGACGGAAAGCATTATTGGAAAACATCAACTTAAGGCCACCCTCCCGTCCCCCCTGTGCCGCCGCCGCCGCCGCCACCACACACACACACACACAAGCAGGTCTTAATCATCTTATTATCGGGTCACTGAGAGCCCACACGAGGTCAAGGCACTTGGCTCTGACATGCATGGCACCGTCACAATGAAGCCCAGGGTTCACACGAGGCTTTGTGGGCAGAGTGGCAGAGAGAACAAAGCCCGGCACTGAAGCCTGCACAGCTGCCACCCCAGTGACCCTGGGGAGCCGACTGGCTTCCTTCTTGGGCCCAGGGGGCAGGGGCAAGCAGGGCGGCCACCTGGCCTGACGTTAGTCCTCGGCCGCCCCTTCCAGGATGTGCTTGAAGGAGAAGGGGGAGAACTTGTAGCCGGCCCCGGAGTAGAACTTGTTCTGGAATTCCACCCTGTGGTTAGGGGACAAGACAAAAAGGGGGTCAGCCACTCCAGGAAAATCAAGGGTGGTGCCTCGGGCTCGGCGTTGGGCGGCTAACCAGAAGTTTGGCAGTTCAAGGCCCCAGTCACTCTGCAGGAGGAAGAGGAGGCCATCTTCGCCTGCACAGGTGGACAGCCTCAGAACCCCGCCCCCCCAAGTAGTTCTGTCCCATCCTACAGAGTCCCTGTGAGTCAGGACCCACTCAGGACCCCCAGTGGGCTGTGGGACC
>NW_022103920.1:7556572-7562394 GCF_000313985.2 Echinops telfairi | reverse complement strand
GGTCTCTTGCTTTGTGATGGTCGGACCAGGGTGCAGCTGCCTTAGCCAGTTCCCTGCTTCAGCTGGCAAGGCTTACTTCCTGTGAGACATCCCCAAGAAGAAGCCACATGGACCTACCCTGATGCATCCCTGGGTATTGGAGCAGCTGCATGGACCTACCCTGATGCATCCCTGGGTGTTGGAGCAGCCTCGTGGAGACCCCTGCCAGCGCTGAGTTGCTTACACGCTCACTGATTTCCTCCTGCAGTCGGCATCACTGCGTGTGTTTTGTGAGATGGAGGACTTTGTGGATTGATGTCAGACATATGGGCTAATGTTGGACTTAGGGCTTGGGCAGCACTGGGTTGGGATGGTTTCTTGATGTGCGCTTACCCTTTATATAAAACTCTCTCTTATACATATGAGTTTCTGTGGATTTGTTCCCCTAGCTTACCCAGACTAACTAACATATGGGGAGAGAGAGCCCGTAGGGACAGAAGCCACCCTGGACTTCCTGCCCTTTCCCTTTTTAGATTAAAGTGTGTGTGTGTGTGTGGGGGGGTGTTTGCCATCCCAACAGATCATCTGACCTGAGAATGGAGACGTGACCAGGGCATGCTGGCCGGGCTGGGGCATGGGTGAGAGGAATGGCCGCAGTGACCGGATGGGAGCCGAGATGGAGCTAGACTGGCTTGAACTCCAGGAGCCCTGGGGGGCATCGTGGTTAGAGCACTCTTCAGCTAACTGAAAGGTCAGAGGTGAGAACCCACCAGCCCTTCTGCAGGAACAAAGGCCTGGCTGCCAGCTTCAGTAAAGACAGAGCCTGGGAAACCCCAGGGGCCGTTCTGCACGGTCATGCTGGGAGAGCGACGGGTGGGCATCACAACCGTGGTTTGATGTCACTGCCTCCCACCCGCCTTCTACTCTGGCCTCTTGGACCACAGCAGAACCACCCCTGCCCCCTAGAACAGCCAGGACCCTCGTGTGTGCGCACAGCCCCCTCCCTACCCACTGGCAGCTGTGGGTGGCCCGAGGGAGGGGCGTGCTCTTCCGAGGGAGACCCGCTCCTTTCCCCTCCTGTTCTGACCTTTGGGCTCAGACCCTCAGAGATCTTGCACAGCCTGGGTGCATGCTTTACTCAGTGGATTTCCCTAATGACAGAAGAAAGGGGGACGGGGGAGGCGGGCCATACCGAGACGCTCCCAAACTCAGTCTGGGGAGCACAGCATCCTTTCTGTAAGGCAAGCAGTCACCGTGGGCTGCAGAGAAGCGGCACTCAAAGTCTCAGGGCAGGATTCTCTCCTACCCTTCAGGATGGTGACGGCCACTGCGTGTCTGCAGAGCACCCACTGTGAAGGTCCTGCCCCACCACCGCCCCTGCCCAACGAGCGGCAAAATGAAATCTCTTAATATGGCTCTTCTATCCATTTCTCTAGAACGCCTATGACATGACTAAGTGCAAGGGCATGCCAGTTAGGTGTAGAGGATTCTAACTCGTGGTCGATCGGACAGTTGGGCCATACTCAAAGGAGGTGGCACCTCAGAAGCAGGAAGAGGGGGTTCCCATGACCATGACCATCAAGGAAGAAGAGGCACCAGCGGAGCTTGCATGAAATCCCTCCATGCCCCATGCAGGCAGCAGAGGCCCCACCACAGGAACCCTGACCTACAGCAGAGGCGAGGAGACCGTGAGGCCGAGCAGCAGTGTGAGGCAGCGCAGCGCATGGGCGGGGGGCCGCCCGGCTGAGGAGTCTAGAGCAAGACTTAGCTGCTGACTGAGGAGAAACGGGGCTGTGGACCAAAGACTATCCATCATGCTTTCTGATCTTGGCTCCGCGTCACCTGCTCACCTCCCCCAGGAGCCCCTTTGATCAGGAGTATTCTCCATGACCCCTGCACAGCTGCTGCAGAACTCATCCCGCAGAGGCGTCCAGGTGAGCTGGTGTGAGAAGCGGGACAGTGAGAGGGAGGCTGCAGGGACAGCTGGCCTCGGCCTGTGGCCTTGGGCTGCTGTGGAGACACATGCTCCTCCTTCCCGGTGTAGCCAGAGGGGGTCAGCCATGGCCCCCAGGCCACATTCCCAGAGCCCTCCTGGTTTCTGCCTACTGGAGACCAGCACCTTTGTCTATCCAGGTAACTCCTGCACTCAGCTCCCACCTGGTGGCCTCCTTCAGACCTGCCACCCTGCCGGCACACTCCCGGTGGTGCGAGCCTGTTAAGCGCTCACCTACTAGACCAATGATGGGGGTTCGAACCACCTGGAAGAGACTTAGAAGCAAGGCCTGATGAGCTCCTTCTGAAAGGTCAGTCTGGAAAACCCTACGGTGTGGTCCTGGGGCCACACACTCCTGGGACCTCCAGGTGTCAGACGGACTCATGGCAGCTACTGACGACACCCCCACCCCCTCAGGAAGGAGCTACGATGATGAGTCAGCGTTTTTCACGGAACAGAGATGGATGCCCATTCCTGGGCGACCACAAGCCCTGGGTGGACACGTGGGGTGGGGGGCGGGAGCTTCACACGAGCCCCATGGAAAGATGGAGCAAGAAGCTCATGCGATGGTTCCGCCAATGTGTTGACGTCACTTAGAATCCCACCCACCAGCGATCAAGCCAAGACCACCCCAAAGAGAAGTAACTCCTACTTGCTCTGTCTCTTCTGCAGTGCAGCCCTCCTCGCAGAGCCCAGCCTCAGCCCCGCGATGCCCTCCCGCCCCCCAGCATGGCCAGCGGAGCCACAGGGCGTACCCCCGCAGCCCCCTCCATCCCCCGTCGCACGGCCCCTCACCAGTGGAGCCGCAGGGCGTGCAGGAACGCGGACAGGCCCTCCATGACAAGCAGGATGGCCACTGTCAGGACAGCAAACACGGCGAAGATGATGAAGACTCCGACGAGCCCGCCCCAGCCGCGCTGGCGCAAGCCGATGTTCATCACCATGGTCCACAGCACCTCGGAGAGCTCTGGAAGGCCCGAGAACACACTCAGCTCCGGCCGGCTGCGCTGCTCCACAGACTGCCCCGAGGGCCCAAGAAGGCTGCGTAAGGGGCTCCGGGCTTAGGCTAGGGGCCTAGGACATGCAGAGGTCTCTGGGAAAGGCATGCTAAGACCACACGTGTGCATTCTCTGAAGTCACCAAGTTTCGGGTCATTTGTCCTGGCGGCCACCCACGACTGACAGAGAGAACATTTCCCCTACTGGCGTAGAGACGGACCGAGACCCAGTCTCCTCTGCAGTTGCCAGGAACAACCCTGAGCCGCAGCTCCCCCTGCGCAGTGTCCCCCGGGGCCCCACTCACGGGCGTGGGCCAGGCTCAGGGCCCAGAGGCGCAGGTAGGAGGCCGTGTTGGAGATGCAGCCCAGGCAGTACTCGATGGTGTGGATGGCCTGGTGGACAAAGACGTCTCCAAAGTTGAACTGCAAGAGACCGTTTTTTTCAACCTCAGCACCTTCCGTACCGCGTACCGAGAGGTCAGCAGTTCCAGCGCACCAGCCCCCTCTGGGGACCAAAGATGAGACTGTTTGCTCCCGTTGAACCCAGAGAGGGTGGCTGAGTTGGCACTGATTCCATGGTGGGGGTTTCTACACCAAAGGCATTAACACACACACACACACACACACACACACACACACACACACACACTATTCAAGTGGCGAGCCAACTCTCCTTTCTGGCAACAACCACACACACACAAAGTCTGACTAGAAAAACAACAAAACCCAAACCCACTGCCGCCATCAAATTAATTGGAACTCACAGCTTCCCTATAGGAAAGCGTGGACCTGCCCCATAGGGTTTCCAAGGCAGTAAGTCTTCACAGAACAGACCGGTGCCTACAAGCACCCACCTCTCGGCTAGTAGCCAGACTTTGCACCATTGGGCCACCTGACAGGGCTCCTTACAGCTTAGCCCACGCGACACGCAGAGACTCTGCAGGACAGGGCAGAACTGTGCCAGTGGGTTTCCGAAGCTAAGTCTTCACGGGAGTAGACAGACAGCCTCGTCTTCCCTCGATAGCTTAACTCAGGGGAGGGAGACAGATACTAATGTGGCTAGTTGCCGTGATTCTGGCTCATGGGCAGCGTAGAACTGGGCTACGCAGTGTTTTGTTTCGCCTTGGTTTTCATTTCCCTTGGGGACCTCTGTCCTTAGAAAGAAGGGTGGGGGGAGAAAGAAGGAACGGATGAGACAGCCGAGATGGTCAGAGAGTTGAGACGCCTGTGTGGAGCCCCCTGGGGGGAAGGAGTGGGTGTGGGGACATGACAAGCTCTGCACAAAAGGGAAGGTAGAGGAGCCGCTGGCCGGCACCGCGGAGCCCACGGAGGAGGGAGGAGGTGGGCGAGGACCCCCGAGGGGGACGCACAGTCCGGCCTTTCCTCTCCAGGTGGAGACCACAAGCCAGTCTATAGATGACAACTGAGGTGCCCCCCAAACCAGGGCAGCCGTGTGGAGTTGCTGGCAGGAAGGACACTGGGGGCTCCGGGGGAGCTGGTGGGGGAGGCTGTGCCGGCCCGAGGAGTCTGGAGATAGGCGGGCGGGAGCGGTAGGGATGACATTCTAACACCTGGCGGCAGGTGTGACAGGCTTGATGGCTAGCCCTCCACCCTGCTTACTCTTCCTCCCTTGGTTGAAAGGCTCCTTCCTGAGCTAGCCTTCCCACCAACTCCAAGTGCTCGTTCATTCGTCCCAGGGGAGGCTGTTTGTCATAGTTCACGCCACAGATGGAGCCCCAGCTCAGGATCTCTGGGGAGCCGAGGCCCCCTTGCCCCCTGGAAGTGCAGCAGGTCCTGTGACACCCCTCAGGCGGGTGCACACACCCGTTGCATGAGAAAAGTGGCCCACACCTGGGGACAGGTAACCACACTCTGTTGGGTCGTCTTTGGGCAGAAGGGGGCAGACGGAGATGAGGGAAGACGGTGTGGTGGATTCGCTGGGCTCAGGGAGCAGAGGTGTGGTCACAGGACAGAGCAGAGGCTGCAGCAACGCGGGAGCGTCCACAGCAGGAGGCTGGGGGACAGGTGCAGGACTTTCTCCCATCTCTAGGGTGATAGCTAGGTTCTGCGCTCATTGCTTAGTGGGAGACGATCCCAATAAAAGTGGCAGGCTCCTGGGACCCCTATCTGAGCCAAGTGGTCTCAGTAACACTGGGGACGTCTGTGTCGCTGGATCGAGTCTGACGTTCAGCCCACACCCAGGCCAAAATATTAATATGTTCTTCTGAGCTGTGGTCTGGTCGGCCCCTTATGCCTGGCAAACCCAGCACAGCTGAACACAGCTCCACCTGCACCCACACCGTGCCCCTGACCAGCTGGGGATTGGCTGGGGGCCCAGGGGGATTTTGTTGACTGACTTTGGGGGGTAGATTGCTAGGTCTTTCTTCCTGGTCCATCTGAGACCCAAAGCTCTGCTGGGACATCATAGCAACAGCCCAACCTCCAGGTACAGAGCATTGGCTGCACCTGAGCTGCAGTCCGAGGGCCAGGAATGCAGCTCTCCAGCAGAGAAGGCGGGAGTGTTCTATCTAGGAGCCGCCAGGGCCCTGGAAATTCTCCCACAGAGGCTGGTGGAGAGCTGCTGTCCTGATGCACTCAGGAGCTCCCCACCCTCACGTTTCTCCTCCACCTCTGACCTCTTGTGGCTCAGCAGTCACAGGGCCGCTGTCCAGGGGGGACCTCCATGCCATTCCCATGTCCTCGCTCACCTGGCCTGGTGGTGCCCACACCCTGCTGGCTGGTTATCCAGTGTTTCAAAGTACCAGCCCGACTCCATCCCTTTAGCACAGTGGTTCTCAACCTTCCTCATGCCAAGACCCTTTCAGACAGTTCCTCATGTGGTGGTGACCACCC
>NW_022103920.1:7543678-7555171 GCF_000313985.2 Echinops telfairi | reverse complement strand
ACCAAGCCATTTATCTCTCTGCCCTTCAGTTAATCCCACTTGTGTTTATCGGCCAGGCTGGCACAATAAACTATCTCAGTAAGTTTTTCTGTATATGAAACCCAGGATGGGTAAATCTGTGGTCAATCACTTACTGGATCAATAGTTTCTTAGGGCGCCCTGGTGGTGTAGTGCTTACACATTGGACTGCAAACGGTAAGGTTGGCAGTTCAAAACCACCAGCAGCTCCTCGGGAGAAAGATGAGGCTTTCTACTCCTATAAAGAGTTACAATCTTGGAAACCCACAAGAGCAGTTCTACCCTGTTCTGTAGGGTAGCTTCCAGGGTAGCGAGTTTGGTTTGGGTTGTGGGAGGGTAAGGCAGGGGGAGTTTGGTGGGAAGGGGAAATGGGGAGCCAATAATGAATACACGAAAGTAGAGACTGTTCTAAAATGATTGCAGTGACGATTGCACAACACTTTTTAATATGATTGAACGATTGAATTGTATGTAATGTGAATTATATGTCAATGAAACTTTAAAGAAAGCAAGCAAGCTAGTATTTGAGAGTCCTGGGCTTAGGGGATCCTCATCTTTGGGCAGACTGAGTTCCTAAGAAAGAGAAGTGCACCTACTTCTACACAAAAGTATTTGCTACCTTCTTTTGAAATACCTGTTTGGGCAATACTCTACCTAAGGACCCTTTACCATTTTAGCTTCTTATCAGTGCTGCAAACAAGAAGCACCTATTCTTCGCTTGAATTTCCTGTTCATTTCCATCCCACATCAGTTACAGATCAGAAAGGCTGTCTAACAATCAGGGCTGGCTGGAAGTTAAGACAGGGGAAAGGAGGAGGTAGCAAACGAGAAAGGGGGCACCACCTAGGGCCGGGCCTCCAGAACTTCAGTCTGACCACGTGTGGGTCCTGCCCCTTCCACCATTGTCCTCATCAATCTCCAGCACAGATTTTAGAAGAAGATGGTTTAATTTGCAGACACTAAGGGACTACCTTTGGGAGACCAGATCTCAGCACTTTCCACAACGTTTATGCTCATGGAAGGAAGTAGAGGAGGCGCTCCCCATAGGATGTCTCTGTGTCATCTCTAGACCCCGTCCCCCACCCCCACCCCGAGGCAGAGTGGTTCCATGTTGAGCTGCTAATGGCAAGGTCAACAGTTCAAATCCACCAGCCACTCTGTAGGAGAAAGATGAGGCTTTCAACTCCTGTAAAGAGTTAAAGTCTCAGAAACCCACGAGGGCAGTTAGTTCGACTCCCATCAAGAGGGACAGTCTCAGAAATCCGCAGGGGCCAGTCTGACCCTGTCTTATAGGGTTGCTATGAGTCAGCATCAACCTCATGCCAGTGAATTTTTTTTCCCCTCTGATCAGGGAAGGCTGTAGTGAGGTCCCTGGAGGACAGAAATAAACTGCTCCCGGGGGGTTCCCCAAGGCTGTGGTCTTTCTGGAAGCAGCCACCTCTTTTCCCCTCTGAGAAAGGGGCAAGCTTGAATCACTGACCTGTCCACTGCACCACAGGCCCCTCGGGGAAAGTTAAGTTCCCTAAATCCCAGCCAGTGGAGGGAGATGTTAAAGCTCATGATCTCCAGAGCCGTTTAAACAAAAGGCACGAGTGGACAGACACATTTGACCGCAGAGAAACCATGGCCGGGGCCACGGGAGAACTGGCCATATGGGGTCGGTCGCTCAGGGCGGCACTCCGTCTGTGGCGAGAGTCGATCAAGCCCCCCAAGCTGGGGACAGTGGAGCTATAGCAGGCTCAGTGTTCGTTTAGAAAAGGAGCTTGGGTAAGATGCGCTCCATTTCCACTAGGCAGGGGACTTCGGATCCCCCACATCCATTACTGTTGAGTGTGGCTGATTCCGACTCCTGGTAGCCGGCCTCCCGTTGACAGACAGACCAGCCCCACAGGTTTCAGGAATCAGACCCCCTTCCCTCACCTGGGCTCTGCGGTGGCGGGCTCGAAGGATGAAGGGCTTAATCAGGAGCATCCAGGGCACAGAAATCAGAGCCAGGACCACCAAGAAGCTCTGGACTTCTCTCTGCAAGACCAGAAGGCACGAGACCATCATGTCAATGCCCGAGAGACAGGATGAGCATGGCCCGTCATACCTCATCCAGAAAGCATGCCAATAGCCCGCTCACCCTCACCTCTGCAGACCGAGGGGCCCGGTGTCCAGGACAAGGGGCCCTGGACCCTCACTCTGTATCCCTCTCTATAGAAGCCCGGTCATGGAGACTACACCATGTGCAGTCAGGTCCTCAGAGCAAGAAAACTCAGGAGATACATCTTACCCCAAACCAAACCCACTGCCGTCGAGACCACCGACTCAGAGTGGCCCCACAGGATAGGCTAGAACTGCTCCCAGAGGGTTTCTGAGACTGTAACTCTTTAAGAAGCAGGCAGCCTCCGCTTTCCCTCAAGGAGCGGCTGGTGGGTTTGAACCGCCGGCCTTGGGGTGAGCAGCCCTTCGAGTTCCTTTAACACACAGCGTCCCTTGTTGCTGTGCACCTGCTTCCTGGGCTGTTGTCCCTGGCCCTGCGGCTCCAGAGACTACCCTCCAGGACACAGTCTGGTTGCCACTGTAATGGCATGTGGCCAGCATGAGGTTCTCCTGTGCCCTCTCCTCCCTCATCACTGCTGGTCCCCATCTCAGCCTGACACCTGTGCTCCAGCGGGAGTGTGGTCACCCACCCTGAGGAAGGCAAACTCTCCCTCCCTGGGGCTCTCACCCACCATTCTCCTCTCAGGTGAACTGTCTGACGGTGTAGGACGCCCACCCTGAATGTGGTAGTTACATCATCTCATGTCAGCTTGATAAATAGGGGTGGAGTCAGCCTGTCAATAAGGTCGCAGCCTGACTGATGCCTCCTCATGGGCGCGGCCTTCTCATGAGGATTCAAGGAGTTTATTTTCCTCCTTCCTGGGGGTGGGCCACACTCTCTGCTTCCCTTTCCTGTTGACAAGCCACATGGAGCCATGCTGATGGCAGCCAGAGCCCTGGATATAGGTCCACTGCCATTGGACCCACAGGACTTTCCACCCACGGCTGGTGATCTTCCTGCAGTTGGCATCATTGTGTATGCTGCCTGGGTCTGAAGAGGAATGCATGGGCTACTATCGGATGTATGGGCTTGATCTGGACTGGGCTGGGATGTTTTATTGATGCATCATTACTTCTAGATGTGAAGTTCTCGCTTAGCTATAGCTGAGTGTCCCTGGATTTGTTTCTCTAGTCGGCCCAGATTCTCACACTGAAGAACCGGACTCCCTCCCTGGGGGCCTCACCTACCATTCTCCTCCCAGGTGATCTGTCTCACAGGAGCTGAGACCAAACATGCTTGACAGCTCACTGAAAAGGTGGGCCCCCCGAGGTGCCATGGAGGAAAGGCATGGGGATCCAGTTCTGAGAACTCGAAAGCCCTGGCCGTTCGACTCTGACTCACGCCGGGAGCAGGGACCGGCTCCACGGCACCCTTCCCAGCATCGAGCCAATCAACTGCCAGCATTCTGCTTTTGACTTTCAGCTCAGCCAGCACACAAGTTGATGTCCACCCGGGGCCCCTCAGGGGCCACGCTCCACAATTGCTGCCCCGGACAAGGTGCAGTCCTCCAAGAGGACCCCGGGCTGGTGCCAAGACGGCCTGCCTTACAGACGGCCCCCACGTCCCTCCGAGGTCGAGTGGGCCCCGAGAGGAAAGACGGCGTACCTGGTGCCGGTACAGCGGGCGGCTGGACGGGTCGTCGTAGTTGAACAGGAACATGTTGATGAAATGGATGAGGATGCTCGGGGCGCGCTGGGACGAGTGCACATCGTAGTGGCACCATTTGAAAATGACCATGAAAACCAGGTACCCGAAGAGACACAGGATGAAGACCATCTCGGGGACAAACTGCAGAGCGATGTTGATGGTTCTTCGGAAGTATCTGGGGGTGGGACACACACACACACCAGGTCACTAACCAACAGGAGGCCCAGACTCACTGCCCTAGAGTCCGTGCCGATTTGGCGCGACTGTACAGGACAGGGTAGAGCAGACCCTGGGAGTTTCCGAGAGCGTGACTCGTCACGGGAGTAGAAAAGCCTCAGCGTTCTCCTCGGTGACCTGGAAGTGCTGAACATGCCTTTATCGGTCCAATGTGTAACCACGACTCCCCAGGGCTCCCTTACGGGTCACTAAAGGACATGTGAAAAGCCAGCTGGTTTGTACTCTGGTTTCTCTTCAAATCGTATAAATCTTTTGCCTTTTACAAAAGAAAAAAAAGAAAGAAAGAAAAGCCAGGTGGCTCGGAGACAACAGTGTGCGTGCGTGCGCGTGTGTGAGACTGTGCTCCCTCAGGCTGGGGTATGTTCCCACTAGAACACCTGACATTTCTTCGGAGGTGCTGCGAGGGCAGTGGTTCTCAACCTTTGGGTCGTGCCCCCTTTGGGGTGGGGGGGCAAATGACCCTTTCACAGGGGTCACCTGATACATCCTGCCTATCGCATATTTACATGACAATTCATAACAGTAGCAAAATTACAGTGATTAAGTAGCAATGAAAATAATTTGAGGGTTAAGGGGTCACCACCACATGGTGCACTGTATGAAAGGGTCGCAGCATGAGAAAGGTTGAGAACCACTGCTTGAGGGGAGACTCGGCTGGACCTCTTTTCGCCGAGCAGCTGTGTGATTGCCCTTTGCCTACGAGGCCTGCGAGGGAGAATCGCAGCCAGCGGATAACGTTCCCAAAGCACAAAACGCTCGCTCACTTTGGTGGACACTGCGTCCCCTGCCCTGCAAGCAGGGTGAGCTCACACAGCAGAGAGAGAGCCGGGGTCCAGAGGGAGGCACCAAGCCCACCCTGAGAGTGAGAGCCGGGTCGCTGAGCACGGCCTGCAGAGGTGGCTCACAAGCAAGTCTAAGGGCCGAAGGACACTGCTGGACGTAGCAACTGCTCCACGGTGGGACCAGCAGGCAAGCTGTGGCCCGGGGGCCAGGTCGTGCACCTGCGGCAAGCAGGGTTTCCCCTCTACAGATGGGCGGAGAGCCACATGGGAGAGCCGTGGGGGGTTCTTGGTGTTGGGAGTAGGAGCTCTGGCTCGCCGGCGGGGAGTTTGCTTTCCACGCTTGGTTGCTGGTTCGGGTTTTGTTGCGTGATGTCGCCTGTGCGTTTTCGACAATCTTTTAACATGGGACTAAGGGAGTCTCCCTTCTGCCATGCCCTCCAGGTGAGGGAGGCAGGAGCAGGGCCCGATGGGCCAGGGTGGGCACGAGGCACCACCTGACTGAGGGCTGTCTGTTACTGCATAGGAGCCTCACCCATTCTGATGGCTGCATGCCCACGCCCCAGAAGAAAACCAACTTGGAGATGTCTGGGCCGGGGCCGGGCTTGAACTTCTGGCTCCGAATTCTGCATCATTCCTGTAACCCCAACAGGGGTGGGGCGGGCAGGTCTATACGACCTACAGAGTCAGCCGTCAGGCCCACAAAGCCCACATCCACACCGTCCAGCCCATTGCCATTCCGGCGCCCCTCTGGGGACAGAGTAGAACTGCTCCTGGTGTCTCAGAGGCTGCGGGGCTGCGCGGGGGCAGAACGCCTCGGCTTCTCTCCCGCGGAGCCACTGGTGAGTTTGAACAGCCAACCTGGTGGTCAGCGGGCCCGTGCTTACCCCTCTGCACCACCAAAGCTCCTCCCACCCACAGGAGGCACCTCCCCAAAGGGCACATGCGGAAAGGCTGTCAGCCTGTGCCAGGGGTTCCAGCACATTCACGGGGGAACCCCATGATCTTTCTGTGTCTTTTTCCCAGGGGGCTTGAGACCCCATCACGCTCCCTCTGTGGGAGCACGCTGGAGCAGCTCGGGGAGGACGGATCTCAGAGGAAGGAAAAGAAGGGGTGCTTGGCCGGGACCCCACCCGCAACCAGAGAAGGCGGGAGGAGGGAGCTGCCAGACAGAAGAAATGACACCAATGGGACCCTGAGGGAACCGGGGCCAGAACTCACCCACCGGACTGGTGGGTGGGTGGACACAGCCACACCCAAGCCCTTCAGACTGAGGGGCCAAGTAGTTCTGGGTTGGGGTGGTGTGTTTGTCTTTGAGGGGCTCAGCTTAGAAGATGTGCTGCCCCTCCAGGCAGATCTGCTTGCCCTGCCTCCGCCAAGACCCCAGGGATGCTCTCTGTCGGGGAAACTCTCCCTGGTTTGACCCAACGCACCAAGTGGGGCTCCAGGGCTTACATGTGATTGAAGAGGCTCAGTATCACGCCGAACACCATCTGGGCGATTCCCAGGACCACCGACATCTTCATCTTATAGGAGTTCAAGAAGGTCAGCTTGTTGGGGGCCACGTTCCAGATCTGGGGGGAAAGCAGGGCGGGTCTGCCACGGCACCGGCCATCTCATCCTGCCCACCCTGCAGACTCAGAAAGGGAAGGGGCCGTGCTCCCCCACCCCCCAGAAGTCGTGTAGGGCACAAAGGTCAGACCCCTCTGTGGCAGGTTCCCACGCCCCAAGTTTTCACCACAAAGTTCCGTGAGAGGGGCAGACGCTTCCTTTGCGCGGGAAGGAACGGGAGAAGACCCCCGGTGATTTCCGTCCTGTTCAGAACGGAAGGTGAGATAGATCCCTCCTCCCCTCGTTTCTCTGACTGGTGGGCAGTCAGAGCGCTTCTTAGAAAGCGGGCGGCGAAACTCCGTCTCATGCGCTTGGGTCATGCAATCAGGAGGGGGAAGGGGGAGAGAGGGGGAACCCATCACAAGGTTGGATATATAGCCCCCCCCCCCCCCGGACAAATAACAGACATGTGGGTGAAGGGAGACAACGGACAGTGTAAGATATGAAATAATAATAACAAAATATAATTGATAAAGGATTCATGAGGGTGGGAGGGTTGGCAAGGGAGGGGGAAAAAGAGGAGCTGATACCAAGGGCTCAAGGAGAAAATGTTTTGGAAATGATGATGGTAACATTTGTACAAATATGCTGGATACAATTGATGTATGGAATGTGATAAGAGCTGTAAGAGCCACCAGTAAAAATGATTTTAAAAAAGGAGACAGAGGGACCCGGTGGCTAGTGGAAACTAGCTGGGCTGCAGCACATCCCACTCCCAGAGCATCCCCACGCTCCCCACCACGTGCTGCTCTCTGTGTCCCATGTTCACGGTCCGAGCCACCCCATGACCTAGGGCTGTGGCGTGCCCGTCTTACAGGCAAGAACAGAGGCACGGAGAAAGTGGCGTGCTCAACATCACGTCTCTGGTGAATGGAAACCCTGCGGATGCCGGCACACAGCGACCCCACGGATCAGGGTAGAACTGCCCCCGTGAGTTTCTGAAACTGCAGCTCTTTCAACTCAGATGCCTGCCCTGAGTCAAGGCCGACTCTCGGCGACCCCTGGGGGTCTCCCAGACTGTAGCTGTTCATAGTAGAAAGTCAAACTTTTCTCCCAAAGAGCTGCTGGTGGTTTCGAACTGCCGGCCGTGTGGACGATGCTACCGGGACTGCTGCAGGGGCGTCCCACCCCACCCTACAGAGGTGCTTACGAAGTGGCATCGACTCAATGGGGGGAGTTTGGTTTCATTCTTAACTGCCCTAAAAGGCCAGGTCGAATGGAGAGTCGAGCCTTTAGTCTGTTCACAGACGGGCTTCCCACCATTGACTGACTTTCTGGCAGGTCTTCTACGATTGGCTGGCTCTCTGCAGCACACCTCCTCCTTCCAGGTAGGGGCCCCCCTGCAGCCCAGCCTTCATGCTGTGCCCTGGACTCCAGGCCCAAACCCCGAGTCTCTTCAGCTCTTGTGGGGTCTTGTGAACCTCCTGTCTCTCCCCACCCAGTCTTTTCACTTTCCCCATCTCTTCTGGCGATAAGGAAATGCGTCTGGTCTGCCCCCCACCTCCTTTTGTGGAGAGTAGGCGGGGGGCCTAGGAGTGGGAAGGGACAGGACTCCACCTCTCCTTGGTGTTAAAATTCCTGTCCAATTCCTGCCACAATCACCTCTTCTCTTTCTGCCCACCTCTGTCTAGCTCACAGGTCCACAGGAGAACTCTGTAAAGATTTACAGACGCCCTACAGATGATCTGCCTTTCAAGGTCAAAGGGGTAGCTAGCATTTTCCCAAGGACACAATTCAGAGGGTTAAAAGGAAGAGGGGGCAGGAAATTCAGGGCAGATCAACCCCTCGGGACCAATAATGGAAGTAGCAATACCAGGAGGGTAGGGGTAAGGTCGGGGGAGAAAGGGGAAACCGATCACAAGGATCTACGTATAACCCCCTCCCAGAGGGACGGACAACAGAAAAGTGGATGAAGGGAGATGTCAGACAGTGTAAGACATAAAAAAATAATAACAATTTACAAGTTATCAAGGGTTCGTGAGAGAGAGTGGGAGAGAGGGAGGGGGGAAAATGAGAAGCTGATACCAAGGGCTCAGTAGAAAGAAAATGTTTTAAAAATGATGATGGCAACAAATACACAAATGTGCTTGACACAATGGATGGATGGATGGATGGATTATAAGAGCTGTATGAGCCCCCAATAAAATGATTTTTAAAAAGAAAAAGAAAGAAAGAGGTTTGGAAAACAGGAAGCAGAGGATGAGCAGCAGGAAGGTGAGGGGTGGGTGAGTGGAAACACTGTGTGTGAATGGCTGAGGGGAGTTTGGCACTGTGCTCTGCAACCCTCACCTCACTCACAATGAGATGCTTTTAGAAGACCAGCCTCCCGGTCAGATGACTGGGGACCGTCCTGCAACACTGGCCCCTCACTACCCTTCTGACCTTGACCCAAACTCACCTCCTTACTCCCATTTTCAGCCAAACCATCTCACTGTCTCGAGTCCATTCTGACTCACCGTGCTCCTACTGGACAGGGTGGATCCACTCCTGTGGGTTTCTTTGACAGAAGCTGAAAGCCTCCTCTTTCTCCCGGGTGTTTTCAAACTGCTGACCTTGAGGTTCACAGCCCGAACAGAAAACCAAGCTCACTACCGTCAAATCCATTCTGACTTGTAGCAGTCCTACAGGACAGGGTAGAACTGCCCCTTGTGGGTTTCTGAGACGGCAGCTCTTTTGGGGAGTAGAAAGCTTCTTCTTTCTCCCAGAGGAGGGCTGCTGGCTACGAACCGCTCACCTTGTGGTTAACAGCCCACCTGGTCCCCACTATGCCATCAAGGCTCCTGGATGAGGCGGATGGACACAGGGGTTGCCATAGCAGCTCAGACGTAACAATCGTGAGGAAGGCGCAGGACCCAGTGGTGCCCTGTTCTGTCATCGCCGTGAGTCAGAATTGACTGATGGCACATAACAATCACAGGGGAGCAGGGACCCTAGAGAAGTACCCTCACCTGAGAACAATCAACAGAGACCAGAAGAGCAGCCTTCGCCACTGACAGACGGTCCGAAGGCAGGAGGTTGGGGAAGCAGGAGGCATGGAAATGGGAGCCACAGGAAGGAAGCGGGGTGAAGGTGGTCAGGTGGTGGCAATGGCCACCAAGGACACAAAACGAAACGGGTGTGATGGTTGAATGCTGTTCTGTAAACCTCCACCAAATCCCCCCCCAAAAAAAGTGTTAAAGAGAAAGAAGATAAAGGGAGATACAAGTATGGTACCCACGACATGACAGCCCCAAAGAAAAGAGCTGAGTTGGGGTGCTAAGTGGCTTTGACTATGCACACTGGCCAGGCACAGGGGGGATTATTGACCTCTCAGGGTCTAGGCCAGTGGTTCTCAACCTTCCTAATGCTGCGACCCTTTCCTCATGTTGCGGTGACCGCCCAGCACCCATAAAATTATTTTTGTCGCTACTTCATCACTGTCATTTTGCTACTGTTATGAATCGGGCGACCCCTGTGAAAGGGTCATTTGACCCCCCAAAAGGGTTGAGAACCACTGGTGGGGGAACGGTGAGGGCAGCGAGCTGGGGCTGTGTGCAGGGGGCCTTTACATGAACCTATTGCGTGTGTGGGAGCCTTGGTGGTGCAGTGGTTAAGCGCTGAGCTGCGATCCGCATGGTCGGCAGTTTGACTCCACCAGCAGCTCCTTGGGAGAAAGACAGGGCTTTCTACCCCCATCACAGTGACAGCCTCAGAAACCCGCAGGGTCCGCTGGGAGCCCGCACGGACTCGATGGCAGTGAGCATCATCGCATGTGTCGCCAACGCAGCAACGTCTTTCCCTCTGCCTCCTTCGCGCCTGACTCGATAGGTTCTGACACTTTCTCTCTCTGCCCCGAGGTCCCCAAACAAGACACCTGTCGTCATTGTGACGCTGTGCCATCAAGTGGATGCCAACTCACAGCGACCCCAGGGACAGGGCAGAACTGCCCCTGTGAGTGTCCAAGACTGTAACTGTGGACAGGAGTAGAAAGCCCTCTCCCTGGGAGCGGTGGTGGTCTCGAACCGCTGGCCTCGCAGTTAGCAGCCCAGCGCCACCTGGGCTCTTGTAGAAGGTTATAGCCTCCTTCCTGGGTGTGAACAAGACGCTCCTCCTGAGCCGTGGGCTGCGTGAGAGGTCCCCGAAAGAAAGCCAGGGGAAACAAAGGTGCGTTCCGTCCCCATCCACCAGGTGGATGTTCAGCGGAGCAAAGCCGTCCGGTGGCTCGCCAAGCCTGCCCGCCCCAGTCAGACCCCGCAGACCCAGGCTTGTCTCTGAGTCCTTTTTTCTAGGGTACCATTTCGACATCCCCTAACAGACGCTAGATAAATGCCCCCGGGGAGACAGACAGATGGACAAACCTGTGCAGTTAAGGTGTGAGCCGAAAGGCATCTCTTACCGGATCGATCCCGAATGGGTACGGGTTCCCGGAGTAGACGCCAGGCACGGCGGGGTCCAGCTGTAAGATGGCGTTGGTCTCCACTGTGTGGTCACTGCGGTGGGACAAGGGGGAAAGGGCTGGGGTCAACCAGAGGCCGGTCCAAGCCCAAGTGCCGGGAGGCACCGCTCATCAGGGTCCCCAGAAGTTCCAGCAGACCAAGCGCCCAGTGTTGTCCTGGAGGTCAAGGCTGCAGGAGGCACAGGGTCCCATCACAATCCTCGTGGCATCTTGGGGAGGAGCTGCCCACCGCCTTCCAACAGAGGCTGCTCCGTCTCTCAGGAGACAAGGGGGGCCCCCTCCCCCAGTATGTGCCACACCCCCCGCCCGCCCCCACACTTTGCCTTAAAGTTGAAAGCAAGTTGCTCTGAGCAGCCAGAGACATGCCCTGCTGGAGAGTGAGGCAGGAACCCGCCGGACACCAGGACCTGCCCTGCCCTCCGGGCACGGCCCCCAGTCCTGTGCTGGAACATGCTCCCTTCCAGAGCTGCTGCCTACCTCCCTCACCTGACATGTGGGACGAGCTGTTACCTGTTACCGTGGGGCAGAGGGGACTCCGACTTGTGGCCGCCCCTATGTTAAGGTGACCAGACTTTAACATCGGTAAAGCGGGACACCATGGATAAAACTCATATCCTGGCGAAATAGCCACATGGCAGCCGAAAACCGTATACCCTAGCTTGTCATGCGTTCTTTCCAAA
>NW_022103920.1:7540348-7543233 GCF_000313985.2 Echinops telfairi | reverse complement strand
GGGTCCTCTTACTCAGGATCCTGTGTTTACTACTGTGTCTACTCACGCGGGTCTATTGCCATCTCAACACCACGTGGCTAACACCCAAGGGCATCGGTAGAGCTGCCCCTGTGGGTTTCAAAGATGAACCCTTCAGGAGAGTAGAAAGCCTCCTCTTCCCCCAGGGGAGCAACTGGTAGATTCAAACTGCTCACCTCGCAGTTAGCAGCCCAACACATAACCAAAATGCTGCCAGATTCCCTAGCGCAGGTTTGGTTGAGCTCCATGGTTTCAGAGCTGCCCACATCTGACTGTGTGGCACGGACACAGAGGAAGGGGAACCAGGAACCACGCCCCCTCCTGAGGTGGAACTTGCAGGAGAGTCTCCGAGAAGAGGTAGACCCAGATCCCACCCACCCACACCCTGCCCCACCCCTGTCCTGAAGACCCTCAGGGAGGGGCCCACTCCACCCACCCACTTACTTCCAGGTGCCGTTTCTGAACATGGAGCGGACGCTCCAAGAAGAGCCGAAGATGTTGAGGGACTTGGAGAAGCAGTCGTTGTAGATGAGGCCCGTGTAGATGGAGAAGACCCCCATGAGCAGGAGCAGGTAGCGTCCGTGGAAGAAGGTGTTCCAAATCTGGTTGCGGAGACGAGAGGGCGGTGGGCAGGGGCCGCAGGCCGGCAGCCCCCAGAGCAGCCCAGAGCCAGTCACACCCATCACACCGGAGACTAGAACCTGGGAAGTTCCTTTTCCACAGTGGGTGATGGCACTGGCCACACCCTCCACCCCAGGGCCAGCCGGCACCTGAGCCACGTGGTTTCGTCTTCAAGCGCTTTGAAAGCAGCCCAAAGAAAGGAGCGGCCTTTCACCATGAAAGGCTGCCTAGTTCGCACGCGCACAGACAGGGGTCCAACACCTGCCGGGCACAGGTAAGCTCTGCAGTGAGCCTGTCCCCACACGCCTGTCACTTTCCCATTCTGCGTGGCTTGTCTGTCACTGCGAGGCTGTGGCACTGGTATGTCCCAGGCCAGCAGGGTCACCCAAAGGGAACCGGTTTCAGCAGAGCTGCCAGATTAAGAAGAGACTGTGAAGAAGGGCAAGGCTGTCCACTTCAGAGGGACTGGCCGCTGGAAACCCGATGGGCGGCAATACAACACGGTCAGTTACTGACCCATCGGGAAGAGCAGCAACGCCTTGTCAGAGATGAGCCCCCCAGGGTGGAAGGCACTCAATGTACGATGGGGGGTGGGGAGAGCTGCCTTCTCAGAACAGACCAGAGTGTGGACGGAGGGACATCTTTAGACACGACCCACAACCCACTGCCCTTGGTCCATGCTGACTCAGAGTGACCCTGTAGGACAGGGAAACTGCTCAAGGGGTTTCCAAGACTGTGAGTCAGTACAGAGCAGACAGCCTCATCTTTCTCCCTGGGAGCAGCTGCTGGGCCTGAACCATTCACGTTGCGATTCACAGCCCACTGCGGCCTAACCCACAATGCTACCAGGCTCCCTCAGTGACCCTGAAGGACAGAATGCCCCGTGATGCTCAGGTTTTCTGAGCCTGTAAATCTTTTCAGCAGCAACCTGCCACATCCTCCTATGCTGTGTGTGACTGGTGGGTTTGAACTGCCGACCTTGAAATCTGCAGCTGAGCCCTGAACAACTGAGTCATGGGGCTCGTCTGCTGTCATGAGGACCACAATGCCCTGCCACCCGTCAGAACTCTCAAGACTGAGCCTGCCCACCTTGCTGCAGAGGGATTTTACTCAGACAGGGAAGCCCGACCTCTGTCCCTCTTCCCCCAATACCTCTGCCTTCTTGCCTTTCTGACAGGTGCCATGTGCCGCCACCTTTGGGGGCTCTCCTGTGTCAGCCCAGCCCCCGTGAACAGCTTGTGGGGCAACACTGCCATCTTGTGACCAACTCTTTCCTTGTGCCCCGCAGCCCTGCCACTTCCCCCGCTTCCAAGCTCCTATCAGTGGCCCAGGTAAGTTCTAGACCTGGGAGTGTTCCTGTGGAATCCAGGACACCAGGGCCACGTGCCACTCGGATGTGAGATGTGGGCACAGGGAGGGTCTGCGTGGGGGAGAGGACAGGCTCTGGGAGCTTGCTGTGTGACCTGCACTTTTCTCTAACCCTAAAACTGCTTCATCAAAAGCCCCGATCCAGAATCGCACACAGGTCTTACTTAAAACGCGGCAGAAGCCGGGGGCCTCGAGAGCCCCGCCCCCACACTTTGCCTTAAAGTTGAAAGCAAGTTGCTCCGAGCAGCCAGAGACATGCCCTGCTGGAGAGTGAGGCAGGGACCGCCGGACACCAGGACCTGCCCTGCCCTCCGGGCACGGCCCCCAGTCCTGTGCTGGAACATGCTCCCTTCCAGAGCTGCTGCCTCCCTCCCTCACCTGACATGTGGGACGAGCTGTTACCTGTTACCTGGGGCAGAGCGGACTCCGACTTGTGACCGCCCCCTATGTTAAGGTGACCAGACTTTAACACTGGTGAAGCGGGACACCATGGATAAAACTCATATCCTGGCGAAACAGCCACATGGCAGCCGAAAACCGTATACCCTAGCTTGTCGTGCGTTCTTTCCAAATATCGGGACTTTTTGAAAACGCCGCAGGACACGGGAAAAATTGTTAAGAATTGGGACTGTCACACCAAAAGCGGGATGTCTGGTCACCTTACCCGACGTGCATCAGGATGGAACTGCAGTCTAGGGGCTTGTCAGTGCCTGGGTTTGTGTATGGAAATCACCAGGCCTTTCTTCCAACGCACCTTTGGGGGTGAGCTCAAACCCAGCGGCCAGGCTGGTTCACTGCTGACACTGCCATGGCCTCCCGGGCCCCACGATGCACCTTTAACTGAGGCCAAAGCCCACGGCCATCAGTGAGCTAGCTCC
>NW_022103920.1:7538500-7540248 GCF_000313985.2 Echinops telfairi | reverse complement strand
GGATCCTGTGTTTACTACTGTGTCTACTCACGCGGGTCTATTGCCATCTCAACACCACGTGGCTAACACCCAAGGGCATCCAAGGACATAGTCCAAGGGCAATGACTTATTAGGAGAGAGAAGCTTTCTGTTAAAAAGGGTCAGGGGGCCAGGGCGGGGAGATTCGCCCTCCTAAGATCATTGGATTTAGAAATCTTGTAGCTGTCTGCACTCATATGTGTGTAAGAGAGAACTTTATGTCAAAGACCAATTGTATGTTTAGAAAACATCCCAGCCCAGTCCAGATCAAATCATAGTCTGATATTAGTCCAATATCAGATATCATATGTCCAATGCCAATCTATAAATTCCTCTTCAGACTCACGAAACACATGCAACAACGCCGAATACAAGAAGATCACAGGCCAGTGGGTGGAAAGTCTTGTGGATCCTGCTGTGTTATACGCATCTCAGCGTTGGCAGGGGTCTATCTCTAAGTAGCTTCTCCAGCTCAGGGCACTAGCATAGCTCCGTGTGTCTTGTCAGCAGCAATGTCTCCCAGGGAGTGAGACTGTGTCCTGCCTCCAGCGAGCTATTTATCTCTTTGGTGCCTCCAAATGAGGTCATCAAGCTGTGACCTGATTGACAGGCTAAACTCCACCCCTTCCCTCTTCAGCCTCAAATTGACAACAGATTATGTAACTACCACATCCCCTGACCTTACAGGAGACACGCATGAAGGCAATTCACAAACACAGGTAGCTACCTCCATTGCCAGCTGAACTGAGGGATGACTTTGATGTGGTAAAGTAAGGGCTGCTAATCGCAAGATCAGCAGTTCACACCCATCAGCAGCTCTGCAGGAGAAAGATGAGGCTGTCTGCTTCCTTAAAGATTTACAGCTTCAGAATCCCAGGAACAGGAATGGGAACAGCAGTACCAGGAGGGTAGGAGGGAGGTGGGGAGGAGGGCAGGAAGGAGGAACCGGACACCCACACACCCCTCCAGGGGGATGGACAACAGAAACCATGGGGAAGGGAGACAGTGGTTGGTGTAAGATATGAAAATAATAATCATTTATCATTTATCCAGGGTCATGAGAGTTGGGAGGGAGGGAAAGGAGAGGCCAACGCCAAGGGCTCAAATAAAAGTAAATGTCTAGAAAAGAATGATAGCAACACATGTACAAATATGCTTGATGCAATTTATGTAAGGATTGCTATAAGAGTTGTAAGAGCCCCCATAAAATGATCTTTTAATTAAAAAATAAAATAAGATAATAAAATGCTGCTTAACAGTCAGAAAGAAAGCCAGCCAGCCTGGGGAGCAGTTCTCTGCGTGGCAGGGTTGCTGGAATGGGCTTAGGGTGTGTGTGTGTGTGTCTGTCTGTCTGTCTGTCTGTCTGTCAGGTGTGACAGATGATTCAGTTGAGAGCTCTCCCTTAAGGGCTTGCTGCTGTCAGGTGCCGTCCCTTGGTTCTGATTCACAACAGCCCCCTGTACAACAGAAGGACACACGGCCCTCTCCCGGCCAGCCTCGTGGTGGTCTCACGTGTGAGCGCACCGCGGCAGCCCCTGCGTCCATCACCTTGTTGAGGGCCTTGCTCTTTCTCACTGCCCCTCCACGTCACCGAGCATGACATCCTTCTCCAGGGCCTGGCTTCTTCTGACCACATGACAACGTCTCCACATCCCTGCCTCAAAGAAGCACTCTGGCCGTCCGGCAGTCCACGGGACTGAACACCTCCCGTGTTCTTCCCGGCCCCATCC
>NW_022103920.1:7535473-7537338 GCF_000313985.2 Echinops telfairi | reverse complement strand
AGGAACTGGCTTACAAATTAATGTGCACGATGTGGTCGCCAACTTTACAATGTATGATTTGTGTCTAAACAACTAGCAAGACCCACGAAGATGTTAAGGGCGATGTTCACTAGGTACTTAGATTATACACATTGAACGGCTAACTGTAAGGTCAGAAGTTTGAGCCCAACAGCCGCTCCATGGGAGGAACATGAGGCTGTCTACTTCCATAGAGATTTACAGTCTTGGAAACCCATAGGGGCAGTTCTATCTGTGAATCAGCATCAACTCCGATGACAGCAAGTTGATGGCATAATGCAGGGTTCTCAACCTGTGGGTCACGACCCCAAGGAGCGACCATGGCCAGGGGCATGACAGTGAACCTGCTCCCTTTTTAACTTTCCTCACAGGAGAAGGACGGGGCTCTCCGCTCCCGCAAAGAGTGCCCTCTCGGAAGTTCACAGGGCTGTCCGGGTCACTGGGAGTCGGCATCAACTCAATGGCTGTGAGTTTATTTTTTTGCATCTTAACCTTCCCTGGCTTCTCATCAAGGCGCGACCTGTCTGTTGCAGTGAATGCAAAGCAGGTGTCTGTACCGTGGGACCGTCACGGCGCGGCCACCCACCTCGTTGTTGGACTTCTGGGCCAGCAAGGTCCTCTCGTTGAGGACCATCCACAGGGCCGCCAGGAGCATCACGGCGCCGTGCCCGCAGTCCCCGAACATGACAGCAAACAGGAAAGGGAAGGTGATGATGGTGTAGGGTGCTGTGGGGGAGAATGGAGCCTGAGCACGCAGGGCGTCCGCAGGACCCCCTCACACCCCAGGACCTGCATGCTGGGTCCCTCACGCCTTTCTCCGACTGCCTTTACCAGCCCCACCTGCGACACCTGTCGGAGAGGACCCACAGGGCTTCCGATGCTGATTTCCCCCAAGAAGGCCCCTGGGTGTCTTCCGAGGCTCTCCAGATGGACACGTTGTACGCAGACACCACCACTCCCCTCTTGTTACGTGACTCCTGGGAGATCACAAAGCTTGGCTGGGCTTAAGGCCCGGCTTCCATCTCGCAGTGTGTCCTCTTCTCCTCACACTGCCCTCTCCACCTGCACCTTCACCTGCCAGTGCCCCTGGGGGCGTCCAGCCCTCCAGGCCCCTAACTGCAGGCCAGGGCTTAGACTGGACCTCACATGGGGGAGGGACAGCCCCAGGCCCTGCTCAGCTAAAGGAGTCAGAGTAGACCCAGGCCCTGCAACTAAAAGCCACTAACAAGTGAGCCTGTGGACCCAAGTTCTGAGTGTCCCCTTCACTCACAGTCACTCCAGTCCTGGGTGGCACGGTCAGCATGCCGCTAGTTCGAACCCCCCCAGAGGTGCCCAGTAAGAAAGGTCTGGTGATTTGCTTCCCAAAAGTCACATGGCCTTGAAACCGGATGCAGGGGTTCCACCCCTCCCATGTGGGGTCGACTCAGCGGCAGGTGGCCCATAAGTGGCCTCCATGAACTGCCAAAGGAAGCCAACAGCAGCCTGGCCAGGCTGTGTTGCAGGGAGAACCGAAGGAATCTTGACATCCAACAAAGCTTCAGCCCTTCAGTATGGACAGAAGACAGCACACGGCAGGCAGAGACCAGGGACACCTCGTTTCCACAGTTCACCCCCTGGCATCCACTTCCCAGCCTCCCATGGTGGGGCCCAGGGGTGCCAGGTACCTGGGTTTATCTCCCGGTAACTGCCCACGCCGTAGGCATCGACGATGTTCTGGAAGCCGGCTGTGAACTTATTGACCCTGTTAAACGTGGGTGGAGCTGTTTTAGACTGCACTGCCGTCAGGATAGGGGCCATGGCCGAGCCGCTCTGTTCCTGCAGGAAGGGCAGGGGCCAAAGTTCACGGT
>NW_022103920.1:7533360-7534653 GCF_000313985.2 Echinops telfairi | reverse complement strand
GTCAATCAGGTCATAGCCAATGAGACCTCTGTGTGGGCGTGGGCTTCTCCGGAGGATTCTGGGAACTCCTCCTTCAAGGTGGGAGACACTCTCTCTTTCTCCACTCACTCCCTGCAGACATTAAGGACACTGTGCTTGATGGAGCTACCCTGATGCAGCCAGAGTCGAGCTGGAGAAGCTACATGGAGACCCACACCAGCGTTGAGATGCTTACAACGTCACTAGATCCAAAAGACTATCCACCCACTGGCCTGCAATCTTCCTGTATTCAGCGTCATTACATGTGTTTCATGAGTCTGAAGGGGACTTTATGGATTGGTATTGGACATATGGGCTAATATTGGATTTATGGACTTGATCTGGATTGGGCTGGGCGGTTTTCTCAATATTCACCTGCTCTTATACATAAAGCTCTTTCTTATACACATATGAGTGTCTATGGATTTGTTTCTCTAGTCCACCCAGACTTACACAGTGTGCATGAGGTCAGGGCAGCCTAGGGTGGGTCTAAAACCTGATCACTCCTGTGTGATAGCATACCAGAGGGGCTGAGTGGACAGGAGGAGACATGGCACTTGAGGTCCTATTTGCAGGCCAAGGAACACCAGCAGACACCAGGAGGAGGGCTACAGGGGGATCGCATGGTCCAGACCCTGATGTGGACCTGCAGCTCCCAGAACTGTGAGAAATGAGTCTCCGGCCTTCAAAGCCTCCTTCTTGTACAGCAGCACCAGGAACCCCAGTGCCCTCATGGGCCCTGTGTGTGTCAGAGTAGGACCGAACTGTATGGGGTTTCCCAGGGCTGGCTTTCTCAGAAGGGGAGTGCCAGGCCTTTCTTCTGAGCACCGCAGGGTGGGCTCCCACTGCCAACCTCTCAGTGAGATGTTGAGCATTAACCCTTCAGACCACCAAGGTCTCCACAGAGCCCGGCGCTGGGCTGATAACTGAAGCTACAAAGACCAGCCCTCCCACCAAGTCACTGGCCAAGGCCACCTGACTCAGTCTGCCTGCCAGCTCCCTGACGGTTCCACCACTCACATGATCTGCCAGCTACCTGTGTCTGATGACTCAGGACTCCCGGCCAACTCCCTGGGCCCCAGGGCTCCACTCTCCACTGCCCACAGCCCTTCCCGTCCCATCACTCACCGTGCCATGCTCCAAAGCTCTCTGGATGCGGGCAGTGTCGGCCACTGGGTACCAGACCTCGGCGATGACGCACTGCTGGGTGACGTCAATGTTGCACAGGTTGAGAGTATGGTAGACGGCCTTCATCTTCTGCACCTGCACGGTCCA
>NW_022103920.1:7526550-7532126 GCF_000313985.2 Echinops telfairi | reverse complement strand
GTGAGTGAGTGACTGAGTGAGAGAGTGAGTGAGTGAGTGACTGAGTGAATGAGTGAGGAAGTGAGTGAGTGAGTGAATGAGTCAGTAAGTGAAGAATGAGTGAATGGATGAGTGTGAAAGTGAGTGAGTGTGAAGTGAGTGAGTGAAGAACGAGTGAGTGAGTGAGGAAGTGAATGAGTGAGTGAGTGAGGTAGTGAATGAGTGAGAGAGTGAGTGAGTGAGGAAGTAAATGAGTGAGTGAGTGAATGAGTGAAGAACGAGTGAGAGAGTGAGTGAGGAAGTGAATGAGTGAGTGAGTGAGGTAGTAAATGAGTGAGTGAGTGAATGAGTGAGTGAGTGAGTGAATGAGTGAGTGAGTGAGTCAGTGAGTGAGTGAGTGAGGAAGTGAATGAGTGAGTGAGTGAGGTAGTGAATGAGTGAGAGAGTGAGTGAGTGAGGAAGTGAGTGAGTGAGAGAGTGAGTGAGTGAGGAAGTGAGTGAGTGAGAGTGTGAGTGAATGAGTCAGTGAGTGAAGAATGAGTGAATGGATGAGTGGGAAAGTGAGTGAGTGTGAAGTGAGTGAGTGAATGAGTGAATGAGTGAGTGAGTGAAGAACGAGTGAATGGGTGAGTGGGAAAGTGAGTGAGTGTGAAGTGAGTGAGTGAATGAGTGAGTGAGTGAAGAACGAGTGAATGGGGGAGTGAATGGGTAGATGGGTGAGTGAGTGAGGTGGGTTGGAATGGCAGCTGGTTATATTTCTTTAATCCCCTCACAGATTTCATGCAATGTCAAAAATGGAGTTAGTCCTAACATAGAAATCATGAAACTGTTGAACTTGTTTGTGAATCATAGGATGTGTAGAACTTCTAAAAGGATATTAAAATAGATTTTTCCCTTTCATTCTTAATGGGCAAATCTTTAACCTGAACAACTGCTTTACAAAATCATTTTAAAACCTATTAATAAATGAAGAACACTTTATGTTACTTTGGTAATAAAGTATTTAATGACTGAATCATTACCTTTGAATAATGACCAAGCTTGGGGCAGCAGGGTGAAAGTACTTGCAGGGGGATTGTTTCCGGACATGGTGTCTCCTGGATGGCGGACAAAGGAGCCCGGACAACTGCCCTCGCACGGGCCCTCCCTGACAGCACACACACGCTCCCTAGGGTTTCTGAGGCTGTTAATCTTTTAAAAATGTTTTCAATTAAAATATCATTTTATTGGGAGCTCTTACAGTTCTTATAACAATCCATGCATCCATTGTATCAAGCATATTTGTACTTAAGTTGCCATCATTCTTTTCTAAACATGTACTTTCTATTTGAGCCCTTGGTATCAGCTCCTCTTTTTTCCTCCGAGGCTGTTCGTCTTCTTGGGAGCAGACAGACACGCTCATCCTTCCCTAGAGGAGCGGCTGGTGGGCCCCAACTGCTGACCTCGTGGTTAGCAGCCCAACAGGTACATTAAATCAAGAAATAAAACACATATCACCTGGGAACATTAAGAAGTCTGACCACCTGGCGCCTAACTTTCAAACAAACTCACTGAGCTAACCTACAACGTTGTTACGGACAAAGCAGCCGGGTCAAACTTAAATGCAATCCACGATTCCCTCAGTTGCTGCACTGGCCACGTTTCAAGGGCTCAATGGCTATGGCAATGCAGTGGGTTTAGCGTGGGGCTGCTAACTTCAAAGTAGGCGGTTCGAACGCAGGGAGACAGACGAGACCACCTTCTCTCACAGGGCTTTGCAGCCTCGCTATGACAGAATGACCCAATGGCAGTGGGTTTGATGGGTCGGTTTCTAACCATGTGGGACACGGGCCGCCATGTGGATTGAGAAGGTGGTAGAACATTCCTGCCGCTACAGAAAAGTTCTCTGATGCCGCGGAATCTACGGTTTTCTGTGGGACCAGCTGCTCTTCACAACTTTGAAAGCGTGTTCTGCTCCCACGCGCACCGCTGGAGCCCTGATGGCCGTGGGCTCTTCGAGTGGACAGAAGCTGGGCTGGGCTCCCTCGCAAGGTGCAGCCAGGCTCAAATTTGGACGTAAAGTAATTGCCCGGCCTAAACTACGGGGAGACTCAGGGGTGGGGGGGTGGGGAAGAATCCGTTAGACTGGGTTTTCTGCTTGGTTGGCTGTCGGCTCTCTTGTTGATGTGGCCAAGGTGCAGGTGAGCAAGAGAGGGCTCCTTTGAGCAGATGGTAGTGGCTCTGGTGGCACAGTGAGCCAAACCTTGGGCTGGTAACCAAAAGGTCAGTGGATCGAATCCACCAGCCGCTCGGGGTAGAAAAATGTGGCAGTCTGCTTCCAAAAAGATTGACTCTGAGAAAGTCCATGAGGTGATTCTACTCTGTCCTCTAGGGCTGCCATGAATCCACTTGAGGCAGTGGGTGGTTTTTTGTTTTGTTTGTTTTAACAGAGACGGAAATAACCCAAACCAGACCCTCTTCCACTGAGTCAATTCTGACTCAGAGCGACCCTTTAGGACCGAGTAGAAAGGCCCTCTGGGGTTTCTTTACAGAAGTACTTCCTCACCTTTCTCCTATGCAGAGGCTGATGGACTTGAACAGCCAACCTTGTAGTTAAAAGCCCATGTGCCACAAGGGCTTCTCAGATGAAGCTGTGATAAAACTCTGCCCTAACCCAGTACAACTGATGGGAGGCCACTCCATGCTGACCTCCAGCTCCCTAACCCTAACCCTCGGGAGCTCAGCGCAGGGGGACAGGACTCCAGCTCCACCCGCCCAACACTCACGATGTTTAGATCTTCCAGCCTCACATTGACGTCCGCCAGCATGCTCTTGCGCTCGGCCGGGGGCTCCGGGCAGGGGTAGATGGTGGCTCGGAACCTGTGTGGGATACAGTCAGAGGCCGCCGGTAAGTCACCCCCCACGGGCCACCGTTTTACTGCTGAGCCCCAGGAGCTTTGGTTGGACGGCGGCCTTCTAGACCCACCACCTCCTTGGCAATGAGCAAGTGAACCTGGTGTAAGCATTCCCAAGGGTTCTCACACAGGTGACTTAAATGGAGGCCGTGGGAGTGAGTGCGGAGGCCATAGCAGGTGTGGCTCCAGATCACTGAATATGGCGATGGAGGGGTCCCGTCCACTCCTTTGGTTTCCCAGCGTCTCTAAAGTTAGGTTGACTCGGTGCTGCAGTCGGACGGAAGCCGTGCGTCTAATTGCTTTGCCACCAGGGTGCCCCTTCTGTTCACCCCCGACTACAGTTTATAACTTTGGTCAAAGACCACATCTTCCTCTTTGCCAGAAAGACTCGCCACCATCTCAGAGACCCACGGGGCCGTTCCACTCTGTCCCACAGGGCGGACGGGAGTCCGGATTAACTTAATGGTGTGGTTTTCGTAGGTGGTCATCAGGGCACCCTGGTGGCAGAGTGGGTTATGTGCTGGGCTGCTAACGTCAAAGCCAACAGTTCGAGCCCATAAGCTGCTCCTTGGGAGGAAAATGATGCTGTCTGCTCCCACAAAGATCTACAGTCTCGGAACCTTCTGAAAGGAGAAGAAGTTGACCCAAAGCGGTGAGAGAGGAGACAGACGTGTGGCTTGTTGGCTAGTCTGCACAGCCATCTTGCACTTTGTAAGCTGCCTTCGGTAGGGACTGCAGTTGGGCAACAAAGCGTGGCCTGTGACGTGATGAGCCAGGTGGGACCCTTCCTGTTCCCCATGATTCTGGGGATCCAACCCCAACCCTCACCCACCATGAGCCGGTGACACCTCTGCCCTGCACAGCCCCCGCTCTGCCTGAGCTCAGAGCCATGCCTTGGAGAATCAGGCTCCTGGGGCCCCACCTGACGGGCGGAAAACTCACGGTCTGATCATCCGCTAGAAGGCCTACTCCTAGCCCTAAGCTCCTCCCATACCCATCCACCCTGCCCCAGCTGTGCTCAGGGCCCGAAAGTGTTCCTTCTGAAAAAGCACGCTGACCATAACCACCCTCAGCTGGCTCAAACTACTCCTGGGTCAGGTGCCCTGACCTCAGACAACACCAAGGCCGACAGGAACTCCAACCAGGACCAGACCTCTCACCACTGCAGCCTCCACTCCCAACCCCAGCCCATGAACTCATGAGCTTGAACGCAAATCTCTCAATGGCAATCTGCACAGTGGTTCTCAACCTTTGTAATGCTGCGACCTCTTAATACAGTCCCTCATGTTGTGGTGGCCCCCCAATGATAAAAGTGTTTTTGTTGTTACTTCATAACTGTAAATTTGCTACTGTTATGAATTGGGTGACCCCTGTGAAAGGGTCATTCGACCCCCAAAGGAGTCGAGACCCACAGGTTGAGAACCACTGTGCTGGAAGAACAATCAGAAAACAAAGAAAGCCTAAGAATTGTGTGGGACCCCACCAAGAGGAACAGCTCATGCGTGACTGGCAGCCCCCTTGGCAGAGTGGTCACTTGTTGGGCTGCTACCTGCAAGTCAGTAAGTCAAAGGCACCAGCTGCTCCTCAGAGAAAGACAGAGCTTTCTATGCCTGCAGGATTAAGTCTGGGAAAGCCACGGAGACGGTTCTACCCTGTCCTGCAGGGTCACTGTGAGTCGGCATCGACTCATAGCAGTGAATTGGGTATGGTTTTTATCTTTTTTTGAGTTTAGGATTTCAGAACAAGAAGAGGCAAAAACAAAACAAAATCCGAGAAAACTGTCGACGAGTTGTTTGAAAGAAAATGTCCCTAATAGGGTGGGGTAGAGTGGGGGAACCGGTTACAGGGATCTACATATAACCTCCTCCCGGACAACAGAAAAGTGGGTGAAGGGAAATGTCGGACAGTGTAAGATATGACAAAATAATAATAATTTATAAATTATAAAGGGTTCATGAGGGAGGGGGAGAGGGGAGAAATGAGCCAGAGAGCAAATGTTTTGAGAATGATGAGAGTAACAAATGTACAAATGTGCTTTATACAATGATGTATGTATAGATTATGATAAGAGCTATATGAGCCCCCAATAAAATGATTTTTTTTTAAAAGAAAGAAAATGTCCCTAACATCATGAAAGATGAGGAGATATGCATCAAGAAGCTGAAGGAAACCCAAACAGGAGAGACTCCAAACAAAAGCTCCAATAAACAATCTGGATTAGAAAGCAACAGGAACAATGGCTGGGGGGAGGGGAGGCAGGGGAAAGGAAGTGGGAGTTAACAAACCAAGGGAGAAGGGAAAAACAAGTAACCTAAAATTGATGGCAAGGAGGGCATAGGATGCCTGGTGGGGTTTAATCAAGGGCAATGTAACCGAGAGGAATGACTGAAGCCCGAATGAAGGCTGAGCATGAAGTGGGACAAGAGGAACGTCTAAGGAAATAGAGGAAAGAGCTAGAAGGGAAAGGACACTTATAGAGGTCTAAATACAGGCATGTACGTATGCAAATATATTTATATCTGATGATGGGGAAGTAGATCTATGTGCCTATATTTTATAGGTTTAGTATTAAGGAAGCAGATGGATATTGAGCCTCTACTCAAGTACTTCCTCAACACAAGAACACTTTGTTCTAATAACTTGGCATTCTGTGATGACTCCTGACACAATTACTGAAAACAAAGTATGTGCATAAGCAAACGT
>NW_022103920.1:7519293-7520890 GCF_000313985.2 Echinops telfairi | reverse complement strand
TGGGGAGGAAGTGGGCTGTGTGATGTTACACTATGGGCATTGCGATGGATAAGATGAAGCGAAATGTGTGTGAGTTGTTGAATGCCCAACCGGAGTTATGCTCTGCTACCTTCACCCACAATAACAATTTTTTTTAAAAAGGCTGTCCCGGGACCCCTTTAGGGCAGTTCTGCTCTGACCTGTAGGGTCACCACAATCAGAAGATGGCTACTTAGATTTCAGAAGGAGAAGGTGCATCCAGAGGACTGGGAGGAGAGTAGCCATGGTCTGTTGGTTTGGTTGTAGCTACCAACGAGGGTGGTTGTGGGCCGTCGCTCCGGAACCACTTCTGATCCATGGTGACCCCACGGGGGTCCAAGTGGATCTCCCTCTAGGGGCTTCCAGGCGGTGAGCCTTCTGGAAGCAGACCTCCAGGCCTTTCTGTAAGGACCCCCGGTGAGTCCCATGCCCCACACTCTGGGTTAGCAGTCAGCGTGTGTGCTGCCCACCTGGGTGGACTCCAGGAAGGGGTGGGAGAGGGCATACAGAGAGAGGACTGCAAATGGCAACCTGCAGCCACCTCGCTGGGGGTTTATTCAAGTTCCCTGGCCCTGGTCCCTGAGTGACAAGTACGTTTTCAACACCACCTGGTCAACTGTGAGCAAGTGACTCAGAAAGCAGGCCCCAGGAAGGTGTACGGCTCCAGTGTGCCCTGAGCCAGTCAGTCCCACCCATACCCCGACCACAGGACCACCGGCCCATCTTTCTTACCCATCACAGATCTTGCGGATTTTCTGCCTGAGTTGCTCGCCTTGGTAAAAGATGATGAATATATCCTTTTTAAGTTCTTCTTTCTGGAAAAGATGATGAATATCCTTGAAGCTGGATTGGGAGGAATGGGGGCCCGGGTGGGGCTAACCCACTCATTTGTTCTTTAGCTCACTGCCCCACTAGGGGTCCATCTGAGTCTCCTGGGGGAATGAATCAATTGGGAGGTGGCAGTAAAAGGACCCCTAGTGGCGTAGTGAGTTATGCACTGGGCAGTTAACCACAAGGTCTGCTGTTCGAACCCACCAGCTACTCTGTAGGAGAAAGATGAGGCTTTCCACTCCCATAATAATTTACGGCCTTGGAAACCCAAAAGGGCAGTTCTG
The DNA here is from genome assembly GCF_000313985.2 of Echinops telfairi. Taxonomy (NCBI): domain Eukaryota; kingdom Metazoa; phylum Chordata; class Mammalia; order Afrosoricida; family Tenrecidae; genus Echinops; species Echinops telfairi. The sequence goes on along the minus strand of NW_022103920.1, from coordinate 7,519,757 downwards.
CTCTATCCTACAGGCTCACTTCAATGGCCGTGAGTTTAGTAGCAGAGGGAAGGAGCCAGTTCGAACCCACCAGTCACAGATAGACGAGGCACATAAAGATACACACTCTTGGAGATCCTGTACGGGTAACTGGGGGGCACTATGAGTCGGAATCACTGAGAACCCACCCAGCTGTCTCTCAGGAGCAAAGGTCAAAGAGTCTCCCATAAGAATTATGGCCTACGGGGGAACTGATGGTGATGATGGGCACATAACTGCCCACATGCGGGGACACACATACACACAGACGAACAACAGAACCCGTGGGGGAAGGGAGACAGCGGTCGGTGTAAGATATGAAAATAATAACATAATTTATGAAGCGGTCACAAGATTGGGGGGGGCTGGAAAAGAGGTGCTGACATCCAGAGCTGAATAGAAAATAAATGTCTAGAAAATAATGATGGCAACAGAGGTACAAATGT
>NW_022103920.1:7516598-7517891 GCF_000313985.2 Echinops telfairi | reverse complement strand
GCCTTCTTGGTGTAAGATTGCTACTTGGTATAAATCTCTTTGTTATCCACAGATGACTATCAGCCCGGCCTAAGCCAAACCTCTCATATTTACCTCAAAGCGGACGCTCTCACTGGCGGATGCCTTAAAGGTATGCTCACTGTTTTAGCTTCTGAATTTTATAAAAGTTTTCAAATGAATATATCCTTTCTTTCCATTTCTAATCCAATGCCCTGTGCCGGTCGTGTTTACTATCTAAAAGATGAAACATTGGAATTCCCAAACTCTCATATTTCTTCAGGGGAAATAAGAAACTTTTCAAAGGGGAGTCTTCAACAAGTTCTCTGGAGGGGGAAATGATGTTTTTCCTAGTTTGAAATCCGTCCGTGGTACGCAGACACTGACTGGAATGCCACCCCTTGGAAGCAGCAAGACTCTGACGGGGATAAGCTTGCTAGAGTGCTTGTTGGTGAGTTGATTACATATCGCCATCCCCTCTCTGATTTCATCAACAGATACATCGTGTTATCCAGGTCGTAGTACTGGTAGCCCAGCTGTCTGCACAGCACACTCGTCAGGCTCCAGGATATCCTGTGTGCTCATCAACAAGGAGGTGCCGCCCCCGCCAACCCCTCCAGAACTCACCAAGCCCACTGGCCAGGGGCAAGTCCCTGCTATGGAGTCTGACTCGTGACCACTCTACAGGCTTCTGTAACTATTACTCTTGACAGGAACAGAAAGCCTCATCTTTCTCCCTCAGAGAGGCAGGTGGTTTTGAACTGCTGACCTTGCCATTAGCAGCCCAGCTTGTAAGCCACTAAGTCACAGGGCGCTTGGCTCCATTAGTGACTGGGTGTGAGCTTGGGTTGAGTCAGGCCTTGGCGTCATGGTAAGGATCTGACCATTGTGCCCCATGGGGTGCTCATCAACTGACTGCCAGGACTTTTCCCCTCGGGCTTGGCAGTATGCTCAGGGTCACAGCTGCATTCCGACAGACAGCGGGTGGCTGTACTCAGGCCCATGGGCTGTGAATCCACCCATCAGACATCCTGCCTGTGGGTCCAAGGTTGCTCACTGAGCTGTCACTGGCCCCTGCTGCTTTGTGGGGGCCTTGAGCCATGTGGAATACTCCTGGCTCAGAGGCTCTTCATTCTCCCATTCGTTCAGTAACACAGGAACACGTGCCAGACGCAGGGCTGAGCACCGGGGACGTGGACAGGCAGCTCTGGACTCCAAGTAGACACAGGGTGGAAGTAAAAGCCCCTGCACCTGTGGACGTGACCTTGTTTGTTGATGGAGCTTTTCAGAACAGGG
>NW_022103920.1:7511515-7515585 GCF_000313985.2 Echinops telfairi | reverse complement strand
AAGGTGGGCGGTTCAAACCCATCAGTTGCTCTGTAGGAGAAAGATGAGTCTATCTGCTTCCATGAAGATTCCTAGTCTTGGAAGCCCTGTGGAGTGGCTGTGAGCTGGAATCAACTCTATGGGCAGTGGGCTTGGTTTGTCGTTGTTGTGGGGTTTTTTAATATCTTTATAAAAGCAGATATCCACATCTTTCTCCTGAGGAGCAGCTGGTGGACTTGAACCAAGGGTCTTTAATTAGCAGCCAAGCTCTTAACCTCTGTGCTGCCAGGGCTCCTTCTGGGGAACAGGGCCCGTCACTAAACCGCCTGCAAAGGATGACCTCAAAGAAGTCGTGGGTCTTCTTCAGGAGATGTTTGAGTTCTGTCAGTTGCAGGAAGCTTTTCTTCAAATCTTGCTGGTTGTGGTTGGCTTCCTGTAGTTCGCCTTCCAGTTTCTCCAGAACAGTCTACACCGGAGAGAGGAAAAGGTCAGCCTGACAGAAAGCAGGATGATTGTGCTAGTTACATCGTCTGGTGCCAACTTGAGACTATTTAGAATTAAGGGGTGGAGTTTAGCCTGCCAATCAGGTCGCAGCTTGATGACCTCATCTGGAGGCGCTAAGGAGATAAGTAGCTCATTGGAGGTCAGACACACAGACTCTCTGCTTGTCTCCCTGTGGGACATTCCTGTTGACAAGCCATATGGAGCTACGCTGATGGAGCCAGAGCCTTGGAGGTGTGGGAGCCATGTGGAGACCCACACCAGTGCTGAGAAGCTTCTACCGCCACTGGATCCACAAGACTTTCCCCACACTGGCCTGTGATCTTCCTGCATTTGGCATTATTGCATGGCTGCATGAGTCTAAAGAGGAATTGATGGACTAGTATTGGACAGATGGGCTAATATTGGCATTATTGCATGGCTGCATGAGTCTAAAGAGGAATTGATGGACTAGTATTGGACATATGGGCTAATATTGGCATTGTTGCATGGCTGCATGAGTCTAAAGAGGAATTGATGGACTAGTATTGGACATATGGGCTAATATTGGCATTATTGCATGGCTGCATGAGTCTAAAGAGGGATTGATGGACTAGTATTGGACATATGGGCTAATACTGGACTTGATCTGGGCTGGGATGTTTTTCAATATGCATTTGCTTTTTTATATAAAGCTCCTTCTTATGCACATGCGTGTCTATGCATTTGTTTCTCTAGTCCACCCAGACTCACACAGTGATAATCTAACTCAGCATAAGTCCCAACAATCCTTCAGCCCCACTGTCATGTGGCTTAAATGGAATGACCTGATCCCCTGGATCCCCTGTGGATCTGAGAGCTACAGCCAGTTCACGTTCTTTCTAGCACACCCTCATCAAATGAAGGGAGTGTTTAAAAAAACAAAAACCCTTTTAAAAGGGAGAGTAGAAGGCTGCTTCCTGGAGAAGTGAAGGCATTTCAGCAACCCACAAGCTGCACACCTCTCCTCTATGAAGGGAGCCCGCAAGTTGAGGACGATGGATGAAGCTTGGATCATCCCCAGACCACCACAGACTCTGAGCTGGGTTCTGGAGAGTCAGGCGCAGACCAAAGGGGACGCAGAAATGGACAAAACGGAAACCCAGCCACTAGCCCTTCCAAAATGAGCTTCCAAACAAGACAGGAGACTTGATGGTCAGAGACTCTCCATCAGCCATGCGCACAGTGTGATGGATGCCCTCAGGGGAAGCTCTCCCCGCATGGGGGAGGAAGAGAAGGAGGTGGGTCCAGGGCAGGCTCGTCAGGTACGAAGCACTGAAGGATAGAGGCACAGGGTTGGAAGTGACCACGGGGCCAGCAAAGCGCCGTGCTCAGAGTGGAGGCCATGAGAGTCGGCCAGGCTGAGGAGGGCAGCTCCGATGGGCAGGGAAGGGGTGGCATCTGACCAGGACACATTCCTGAGCAGGGACGGGACCAGGGGGAACAAGTTGCATGCACAGTAAATCAGTGCTTGTGGGCAGAATAGATTGTACTGATTGTCAAAAAATTGGGGAACCTGAAAGATGCCTGCCAACGTTGCGAAATAAGATTTGGACAAAAGCAGAAGGGGCATGTGGTCCCACGGTGCACGTGGATGGGTGGAGGCGCTCGGAGGCTGAAAGAGATGGCGCGAGGTGAGAGGTCCAGGATAGAAGACTACCGCCCCCACATTGGGGGTGGTTGGCGGACAGTCTGGCTCATGTTGGTTAAATGCTTTCTCCGAAAATATCCGGATTTTGATGTGACAAGGCTCCAAGGCATTTGCCAAAGGAGTCAGCATTTCCACACCTAAAACGTCAAGACTAATAATGCAGCGGTTCTCAACCTGTGGGTCACACGCAACCCCTTTGGGGGTCGAACGACCCTTTCACAGGGGTCACCCAATTCATAACAGTAGTAAAATGACAGTGATGAAGTAGCAATGAAAATAATGTGATGGTTGGGGGTCACCACCACATGAGGAACTGTATGAAAGGGTCGCGGCGTGAGGAAGGTTGAGAACCACTGGGTTAATGGCTTCGAGAATGTTGCTCTCTCTTTACGGACAAGGAAAGGTGGAAAAAGGAAGGGAACGAGCCAAGCAAGACTCGGTCAGCGAAGCTCTCAGCGAGCCGTCCACCTCCCTGGGCAGGCCCTTCCTCCTCTGAGACTATTCCAACAACTCACGCCAGATGCCCCACGGGATCCCGCAGCCCCTCTCCTGGGTGTGCATCCTAGGGAAAGAAGAGAGGCACGCACACCCACCTTCATCTCGCACAAGGATGGGAACGACCTAGACGCCCATGGGGGAAGAGCAGGTAAGTCGGCATCAGTGCGTACACGCAGTGGCGTCCTGCACAGCGTGGAAGAATCGTGGTGAGTCCGCAGAAGTGCCCTATTACATACATGACGGACCCAGAGAGCACCATGCCGAGGAAGCGCCCACCACATAGAAGACATACCTGGAGGGCACCTCGCTGGGTGAAACTGGTCCCTCCCAGAAGAATAAATGCCGCCCGAGGCTACGACTCTGAACAGTCAAGCTAGGTTTCCACGCTGTGAGAAACATTCTTTGATGGTTAGCAAGGGCCAAAGGGGGTGGGAGGGAGGGAAGGGAAGTCACTGGCTAGAGGGTGGACAAGTGTCAACTTGGTGGAAGGGGAAGATAATATGCGATAAGAGAGGTTAAGGGGGAAAGGGGTGGGGGCAGGGGCACACTGGGAGTTTTCGAGAATTAAAGGCAGCAGAGGCAAATAGTGACATACACACAATCCTGCAAGTGTGGTAATGCTCGGGTAGACACGCAGGCTGGATACGCGTGGGAGGGAGAGGGGGCATGCAGAGGGATCTGGCAGAGGATGTCTGTACGTGGGCATTTACCATGGCGGCAAGTTATAGCCATCAATGTGGTAGAGCAGGCAAGGGGCGACGGTATGAAAACTTCTGAGACATCAGCAAACGTCTTGAAGGAATGACTCTCAATGGACACCAAGGTCAATCGGCATAGCACAGCTCACAAAGACAATGGTCTACAGCCTCCTCTGGTGAGTAGGGACCGGGGTCTTAAGGCTCAAGAGAGGCCAGCTAAGGTGCAATGATCGGTCTCTTCCGATCCAGAGGGGAACAACGGGGTGAGAATGGATGAACTCGGGCAAATGGACAAATGGACCAGGCAGATATCAGTCTGCACAGCCTGAGCCCAGAAGAACTAGATGGTGCCCGGCCACCACTACCACTTACCCTGAAAAGGGTCACAGTGAAAGGTCCCGAATGGAGAGGAAGGGACTGTGAAACAAGACTCAAAATAAAAGAAGAAACCAGGCTTACTGGTCAGACAGAGACTGGTGGGACGCTCCCCAGACCGACCCTTCGTCAGCCTTCACGCAATACCATGTTAGCGCAGTCAACCCCTTAAGATCAGAGGGGCCGCCATTGAGCCCAGGACTCAGAGCTCAGAGGGTTGAGAATGCAGGAGGGAGGGGACCAGGGAACACAGGGGGGAGGAAGGAGCTCTTGAGGGGTTGGCGATGGATGCACGGACACAAAGCGAATATGAGTCGTTGGATGGAAAACTGGTGACCTGCTCTGTAAAG
>NW_022103920.1:7493168-7511302 GCF_000313985.2 Echinops telfairi | reverse complement strand
AGCCACCACCCCGTGTTTTCTACGTGAGAGGCAGGAAGGAAGCATGCAGGGGGAAGCAGAGCGAGGAAAGGAAACAGGAGGTATGCAGGATGAAGAGAAGGGAAAAGGAGCCCACTGGAGAACAGGAAGTAGAAAGAGGAAGAAGAAGCCACCAGAGAAGAGGAAGGAAGTGGAGAAAGAGGCAAGGAAAGACGGGGAGGCCTGGCAGGAATAAGAAGGAAGTAGAGAGAGGCAGGGAAGGAGGACCCACCAGAGTACGGCAGGGGACTAGTAACAGGAGGGAGAAGCAGGTGAGGCCCCCAGAGAGCAGGAAGAGATAGAGAGACGAAGGAAGCGGCAGGAGCCACCCACCATAGCACGCTTGGTCACACCAAAGAGCTCCCTCCTCACAGAGCGGCCACAGGACACCAGTCGCAGGCAGAGTGGATGCAGTTGGCCAGCTGCTTCTCACCTGACCACCAGAAGCAGCCCACCTTGCTAGCATTCAGCCTGGAGTCCTACCTTATGAAGTGGGAATGAGCTCGCATAAGGCTGGTTTGGGGAAAGGTAAAGAGCTCTCTCAGAACCAGGCAGGGGGACCTCTAAGCACACGGAGGTGACCATGGACAGGGCCACCAGCTCAGCTGCTTGGCAACCAGGCAAATGATCAGAGTTACAGAAGAAACAGACCTCGTGACCGCCCTTACCAGATACCTCGGATCCACCTGGGCCCCTGCCCGTGTCCCTCAAATAGGGGCTGACATTCTAACCCCTGCCCTGCAGATGTCGTCTCATGCAATGTGATGTAATCATCTTCCATAATGCAGTCTAACCTCGCTCATCTGGTGTGGTCCTCACAGGGTAGGGTGGGTCCCACACCTAATCACTCTGACTTACGTAAATTGATGCACGGACCCAGAGACGTGAGCACCACACTGGGGAAGACAGGTAACCTGCGAGGCTCATCTACCAGCCAAGGAGCCGAGGGCTGCCCAGGGCTACCTGTGAGGAAGGAACCCACGCAGGGAAGACCCTGATATGGACCTTTCGCTTCCAGAACTACGGGGAAGCAAATTTCCGTCATTCGGCCGACAGCATGAACACTGACACCATGGTCCCTTAGGACAAAGGGGCAGCTTTTCCCAGAAGGCAGGAAGGGGTAAGCGAGATGGAGGACTGGAAATGGGAAAGCCAGGCAGGAGGCAGGAAGAGCCCGACATTGCAATCTGTATATCCAGCAGAGTGTGTAGGAATCATTGCACGGAAAACCGGGTTGCTCCATAAACTTTCACCCAATGCACGATCAGTAAATGAAGCCACCCTCTTGCGGTATTTCCGTTACAGCAGCGCCCAGAAACTAAGACCCAAGAGAAGAGTTTACCTCCAGGGTTATCATCTCCCGAGGGAGAGGGGTCTGGGGATACTTCTCAGGCACTTGGATCGCAACCTCATTTGTCATCTCATCTTCCAGAAAACCTGAGGGATAAAACCCCACCAGATAGCCCGAGATGACTGGGGTACTCCAAGCCTCAGCAACGGGGCCAACCAGACAGGGCAGGTGAATTGCAGTCGGACAGGGGCCTGGATGGCCTGAGGCCCCAGCACCGGGGTCCCACCCCCAAGCTCCCCACAATGGTGATCCTCTCTGGAGACCCTTTCCTCCCTGCCCGAGGGCCAATGGCTTACGCAGGATTCTCTCCAGCGATTCGCACCTTCGGACTTCATTCACAAATTTCCTCTGGAAGCTGTTCACGTTCATGTTCAGCTAAGGGGGGAAGGGAAAACCCACGAGGCACACTGAGTGGCGACAGCAGCCAACACAGGCCCCTGGGTTCGTGGGGTAACTAAAGGCTGAGAAGGTTGGTGGAAACACACACAAAGCAGGTGGATCCCAAGCTGACCACACAGCAGGGAGTCCTCACACTCAGTCTCCCGGTGACTGCTCTGGATTTCTTCACAGCAGAGACAAAGACACTTCCCTCCCCTCCCAGGCTTCCGTCTAGCACATTTGCTCTCCAGAGGGGTTCACGAAGTCCCCAGTGGAGCCATGAATGTGGCAAGACATTCAAGGTGGCTCCGCCAGCCATGACAAGGCGGTGCTCCTGTGGGAGTGACCCTCAGGCCAGCACTCCTCAGAGACCTGCCAGCATCAGGCCCTGTGCTAGGAGCTGGTAGAAAGGCTTTGATTTTTTTTAGCTTTGATTTTTAATTATTTTATTGAAGGCTCTTACAGGTCTTGTAACAATCCATACATCAATTGTATCGAGCACATTTGTACATAGGTGGCCATCATTATTTTCTAGACATTTACTTTCTATTGAGCCCTTGCTGTCAGCTCCTTCCCCCCCCCCCCACGCCTCCTCCATCGCCCCCACGTGTCCCCTTGAGAAATTATAAATTATTATGATTTTCATATCTTACACCAACCGCTATCTCCCTTCCCCCACGGTTCCTGTTGTTTGTCCCCCTGGTAGTGGTGGTGGTGGGGTGGTAGTTATGTGTCAATCCCCTCCACTCCCCACCTTCCCCCTGCCCTCCTGGTATCGCTACTCCCATTCCTGTTCTTGGATTCCATGTGTCGTGAGCGCTCATGTCTTATCTGTACCTGTGCACATGCTTAGGTCTAGCCCACAGTGGAAGGCAGGACCGGGGTCATGGTGGGGGGAGGGGGGAGGACGCCTCGAGGAACCAGAGGAGTTTCATCAGTGCTTTACTGCACCCTGGTTGACTCATCCCTTCCCTGTGCACCCTCTGTGAGGGGATGTCCCCTTGTCTACAGATGGGCTTTGGGTCTTCGACTTTGACTTTCAAGAGGATGGAAGAGTTGTCAAAGCTCAACTCACTGAGAGTCGAGAGACTCTCAGGCAAGATCCTCAGAGGGACCTCCGGCTGGTATTGCGCTCAGACTGGAATGTCCATCTGGAGCTTGGTCCTGTCGACAGCCACTGTGACTTCCAGGAGACAGTCAGGGGTCTGGGCAAGGTCTGGTGATTCACGTGCCCAGGGCAATGTTCTGAAGATGCATAAGGACAGTAAAATGAGCCGACACCAACCCAGCGACCCTGCGGGGGAGCTCCATTAGGGCTTCGAAACTTTCCTGGGGAGGTCAGAACAGATTGAGGAATGGCTGACCCAATGCCATCGTGAACTCCACCCAGAAGGAGGCTGCTCCTGCCCCTTACCTTTGGGACCCCTCGGACTCACGGTGAACCTTAGACGAGAGAATGGAATGAAGCCCAGCCGTGCGCCGTGCCCACCGTCAGTGTGGCAGGCCTTCTCCCCGAGGGAGCCCAGCACCCAGCACCATATCCAACAGTATTCTCTATGATCTACTGGGTCTCCCTCGCCAAGCAGTTGGCCAGACGCACCTTCCTAGTCTGTCTCTGTCTGGACGCCCCACGGGACCATGGGTGACTCCGATGGTAGTTGAAATACTGGAGGTACAGCTTCCAGTATCAAGCATCCCTCCAGCCACCACAGTACCACAGGCTGACCTGAGGGTGGTGGAGCCAGGACCAGAGCCGTGGCATCCCACCTCTTCCCACTCAGGACCCCCTCACCCTGCAGCCTGACCTTGGTTCCCCACAAAGGGCTATCTCGAAAGCGTTAGCGGTGGCGGCCCCCACCCTCCCCGCCGCTGGTCTCCAGAAAGCCAGGACCTACGTCCTTAAACTGAACCAAGTCCAGCTCTCCGAGCTCGGCCACACAGCAGTACGCAGCCTCCACTTGCAGAAAGAGCTGAGACAAGCACATCTCCTCACTTCGAAACACAGACGCCATCTCGGCCCAGCCTCAGTCTGCAGGGGGGAGAGAGAGAGAGAGAGAGACCTGGGGTTAAAAATGCGGGGAAGCCTTAGGGCTAAACTTTCCTTTCTTGGGGTTCAATTGAACCCCAACAGGAATCACTGTTCGTTGACGACATTTAAACAAGACAGCATTTTCCACCATTTGTTGGTTCGACAAAGCACATTTGACTTTTTCATCAATCATTTTATTGGGGGGCTCTTACAGATCTTATAACAATCCATCATCCAATTGTATCAAGAACACCTGGACATATGTTTATTTCATCATCATTTCCAAAACAATTTCTTTCTACTTGAGTGCCTTGGTGTCAGCTCCTCACATGTTTAACATATGACGGACGGCTCGCTTTTGAAGGGTGTGAGGAAGCAGGCCCTTTCACACGCTGGTGGTCGATGCCAACCCTTTTGGAAGGCAGGCAATTTGTCAACACCTTTCACCTTTTGTATTTCTCGTGCTCTTGACCCTGGAAACCCCCCCACACACCTACCTTCAACTTACCCAGATGAACCTAGATATCTGTGGGAAAAGAGACGCTCAAACACAGTTCTTATGATACATAAACCAGAAAAGCCAAACCCCACTGCTGTCCAGTGGGCTCGGACCCTTGGTGCCCCACTGTGTGCCAGAGCAGAACTGGGCACCGGAGGGGTTTCAGTGGCTGGTTCTTCAGAAGGAGACTCAACCAACTCACTGCCATCGAGTCAGTACTGACTGGTGGCAACCCTCTAGGACAGGGTAGAACAGGGAGTTGAAAGGGAGTAGAAAGCCTCATCTTTCCCCTGAGGAGCAGCGGGTGGTTTGGAACTACCGACCTTGCCGTTAACAGCCCAATGAGTAACCACCACACCCCAAGTTTTTTCTTCTGAGATGCTTCTGGTTGGACTTGAACCCACAACCTTTCAAGTGGCAGCCAAACTCATGAACCACTCAGCCATCTTGCCTGGAGAAGACATGCGCTGTACTTCAAGCTGGCCCTGCACAGCAGTTCGACGGAACTACGTCCTCCTGTCTTCCCTGTGGACAGGCCCTGTGAATCAGATCTCCCAAGCACCACCTGTGGGGCACAGCCCCACCTGCATTCCAAAGTCTCACACCTGCACTTGCCATGACACAGCTAAGACACACACTCAGGGCTGGGGGCTGTGGTCACAGATGCAAAATAAACAGCCCAGCAGATGCGGGCTCAAGGCTTAACCTCAGAGCTGAGGGAAGACGCGCAAAGCTGCCCAGCCATCGACAGCTCGATGACAATCTACAGTGGCAGGGAGCTGAGCTGAGACTACGCATCTCCCAGAATCCCATCTGTCACCAGGCCGTCCCCCACATTGGACTGCCTCTGAGTCTGCTAGAACCAAAGGCGGGGGAGCAGACCAGCCAGTGAAACTCAAGACCTCCTGAATCCAAGAGAAGGTGGAAGCTACAGACTCCCCTCCTAACCCCCCCACCCCCCCACAAAAAAAGCCACAACTCAGTACCACTAAGTCAATGCCAATTCATCAGGACCCTCCAGGACAGGGTGGACCCACCCCTGTGGATTCCCAAGACTTAACTCTTGCCGGGTATAGGAAGTTCCCTCTCTCTCCCGAAAAAGTGCTGGTGGTTTTGAACTGCTGACCTTTCAGATCACAGCCCAATGGGTAATCCATTGTGCCACCAAGGCTGACCCTCTTGGGCTCCCCACTAGGGCCCAAGGAGTTTTCCTGAAGCTCAACCATCTCAAAGCACCACACCACCAGAGGGACCCTCTCCCAGTGGCTGAAGACCTTCAAGTGCCCCCGTTTCCCTCAGGAGTCTCAAACCCTTGGCCAGAGAGGTGCATGCGGCCCATCTCTCCTCCCCCCCCCCCCCCGCCCCCCCCCAGTCACACTGTCTCCCTCACTTCCATCCCCTGAGAACCTCCCCCTCCCACACACTTCAGTCCCAGGACCCTCTTCCTCAGACAAAACCTTTCCTGACCAGCCCACCCTGTAAATGAAGCCTATGGGTTCCATCTCAGAGAAAGATTGCACTAGACACTCCCAGTCTAGAGACTTCTAGTCTCTGAAACCCACAGGGCAGTTCTACCCTGTCCCCTGCGGTGGCTCGGAGTCAGAACTGACTTCAGAACTGACTCCTAGGCAGTGAGTTTGGTTTTTGGCTTGTACTGGCTCCACATTCCTGAGTGGCACAAACGCTGAGCCCCTAGCTGCTGGGGTGAGGTGGGCGGCTCCCGTTCACCCCTGGGCACCATGCAGATAGGCCTGGCCAGCTGTCGATACAGGCAGGAAAACCAGAAGGGCTGCTTGGATGTACACGTGGGCTGCCATGCATTCGAATCTAGGTAGCCATAACTGGTTGATGTTCGGGCTTGGGCCTCTCTGCCCCCAAGAGCCCACTAGATGGTAACCCCCCTTCTACTGCAGAAACTCCCTCCTGTGTTTCCGGGGAGCTCCACTTTGAGCCCCAAGCTGGCTCACTGCCCGGGCCAACAGCATCCCTGTTTGCCGGTGACAGTGAGATGAATCAAAACCCAGACGGCCTCGCGGATAAATAAGGCAGCGTTTCATTGCACAGACCCTTCCCACAACACCAAAGCCCCTACTTACCGGCCTGGGCCAGCAGCTCCCAGGACTGAGCCCCTGCGCTTCTCCAGCAGAAAGTCTCTCCCTCCAAGTGGCTAGCTGGTGGCACAGGGCCAGAGGTGAGTTTCAAGGTAGCCTCCCAGCTCTAGCCCTGGGCCTTTCCCGCCCAGTGTGGACCCAGCCTCTGTTTTATCAACAGCTGCCTGTTGTGGCTGAGGACAAGCCCTGCCCGCCCAGACTCCCCAGCACACAGTCACTCACTGCCCCAGGAGCTAGGGGCCTGGGAGTGTCCTGGTGAGGCTTCCAATGCACCTACAAAGAAAGGAACTTTGTCTGAATGCAGCTCACACTCAAGCCCACCGCCATCAGGTCGATGCAAACTCACAGACACCCCCGTGGGTTTCCAGTGAGACTCTAACTGTTGGCAGGAGTAGAAAGCCCAGCCTTTCTCCCGAGGAGCTGGTGGAGGAGGATCTCAGCCCAGTGGGTAACCACTACACCTCCAGGGTTCCCACCCCTTGCTTTAAAAGGAAGGGAGTAGACCATCTGGCTGGAGGTCACATAGGTGGCAATGGCAGGGCTGGAGCAGAAGGTGTAGGGACTGCCCACTCCCCACCCCCCACCCCCAGCACAGCTCACCATCACTGCCTGTTTCTAGCTCATTGTGTCTCAGGGCCTCTTTGTGTTAATCCAAAAATAAAACCCACCGCCACCGAGTCCATTCCGACTCACAGCGACCCCAGAGGAATTTCCGAGATTGTAACTCCCCTTCCCCATCTTTCCCCCCTGGAGCGGCTGGTGGTTTAGAACCTCCAACCTTGCAGATTGCAACCTCATAGCAACCACAGCACCAGGGAAGCTTCTATAGCACAACGCTGGGAGAGGAGGAAGGAACATGCATCCTCAGGGTCTCCTCCTCGCCACTCTTCCCACAAGCGCTCTGATTTCGCAGGACTTGACAGAATGGTGGGAAAGCTGGAAGGCTGGAGCCAGGCTCCACTGACTCAATTGTCGTCTGGGGCTGATCCCGACCCTCCGGTGACTTTGCCCCACTCCCAAGGACTCTAACAGTGGGTCAGTGGCTGAATCACCTCACTTTCCACATGGGAGACCGGGTTCAATCCCCGGCCAGGGCACCTGGTGCACAGCCAGTCTAGTTTGTGTGTGCAGCTAGGGTGCTGAACGAGTCTCGGCAGAGCTTCCAGACTGAGACAACAGGAAGAAAAGTCTGGAGGTCGACTTCTGACAATTATCCCATGAGACTCTGTGGGTCCCCATGGCTCCCTCCCTTGTGTGCAGGGTCCCCTTAAGTAAGAGGCCTGCTTCGCACAAGCAAGGACTGCAGCAGCCCCTCCCTTATGCAGGACAAAGATCTTTCCCACGCATTTGCGAGGAGGGTGGAGAGAAGAGAGGCCCTGCCCCGTCCCCATTGGCCAAGCAGTTTCTCCAGGTGAATTGTGCTGGTGCCCTGCCCACTCACTGGGGGTGCTATAGGTAAACCCCAGAAGGAGGGAGGGTACATTTAAATATAAGCAAAAGCACAGTGAATGGTATACAGAACCCGCACATACACCCCATCTGATTGAACAGGTGTGGTGTTTTTGCATTCTCTATACCCACACGACAGGAGAGAGATGAGGTGACATAACGGTCACTGCAAGGTCAGCAGTTCAAAACCACCAGCCACTCCTCTGGAGCAAGGTGAGGCTTTCCACTCCTGTGAAGAGTCACAGTCTTGGAAACACCACTCCAAAAAACAAACTCACTGCCATCGAGTCAAAGCTGCTTCATAGGGACCCTATGGGACAGGGTAGAACTGGCCCTGTGAGTTTCCAAGACTGTAACTCTTTACGGGTAGAAAGCCCCATCTTTCTCCCTCTGAGCAGCTGGTGGTTTTGAGCTGCTGGCCTTGCAGTTTTCAGCCCAGCTCCTAACCACTGTGCCACCAGGACCCCTTTGGAAAAACTCATAGGATTGTTATGAGCTGGGATGGACTCAAAGGCAGTGGGTTTTGAGTTCTTAAAGATGTCGAGTCTCAGAAACCCACAGGAGCAGTCCTACCCTGTCCTATAGACCTGCTGAGTCAGAATTGAGGGAGGTTGGGCCAGGAGATTTTTTTAGATGGTAGTTCCTTGATAACCTTACCTGTTTCTTCTTTTGCTTTGAGTCTGTTCAGGTTCTTGACATCTGTATGTGATGAGCTGTGTAGGGATTGTTTTTCTAAGTATTTGTCCATGTCTTCCAAGGTGTTGTATTCACTGGAGTGCAGACCTTCATGGTCCTGTGTAACGAATCTTTTCATTTCATTAGGGTCTGTTGCGATTGCCCCTGTTTCATCCCTCATCCTGACTATTGATGTTTGCGCCTGCCATTCTTTGGTTAGGTTTGCCAACGGTCTGTTGATTCTGTTAATCCTTTCAAGGAACCAGCTTTTTTTAACAGCGTGGATTTTTTGCATTGTTTTCTTGTTTTCCCACTCATTTATCTTTACCCTGATTTTTATTATATCTTTTCTTTTGCTATTAGGGGGATTATCCTGTTGATTCCATTTTAATTGTTGGAGGTTTTATGATAGCACATTGACCATAAGTCTCTCATCCCTTTCCATATGTGCATTCACCGCTATCAAACACTCTCTGATAACTGCTTTTGCTGTATCCCACAGGTTTTGGTACATTGTATTCTCATTCTCATTAGTTTCTAAAAGCTTCTTAATTTCGTCTGTAATTTGGGCCAGTACCCATTCATTTTGAAGAAAAAAGTTGTTCATCCTCCAACTGTTTGCCCTCGTTTTTAAAATTTTCCTTTTATTTATTTCCAGCTGTATGGCATAATGGTCCGAGAGGAAAGTCTGTGTGATCTCTATGTGCTTGAATTGATTTACACAGGCTCGACTTGTGCACCAGCACGTGGTGTATTTTTGAATATGTGCCATGTGGACTTCAAAAGAGTGTGAATTTTTGCATTGGGGAGGAGAGCCCTAAATATGTGTATAAGGTCAAGTTGCCCAGTTGCAGAGTTTAGTTCTGTACCTTCTTTGTTGAGCTTCTTTCCCATTGATTTATCTTTAGTATTGAAGTCACCTACTGTGATTGTTGAACCTGTTATTTTTTTCATCTTTTGAAGAACCGAATTGATGAATTTCATAGGTCTCTTGTTGGGCACATATATATTTGTTATGCTCACAGGCTCTTGATCTAATGATTCCTTGAGCTTTACATAGTGCCCATCCTTATCTCTTGTTATGACTTGCAGCTTGAGATGAATTTTGTCATAGTTTATGATTGCAACTCCTGGGGTTTTTTTTAAGTTGCCAGAATTGGGTGAGTTTGGGTTTTGTTTTTGTTTTGTACGTTCACACCAAGGAGCCCCAGTGGTGGTGCAGGGGTTACGCATTGGGCTCCTAGTTGCAAGGTCAGCCATTGGAGCCCACCAGCTGCCCCTTGGGAGAAAGATGGGGCTTTCTACTCCCATAAAGAGTCAGAGTCTTGGGAAGCTCGAGGAACGTCTCTGCCCTCTCCTGTAGCGTGGTCCCGGGTCACATTGGACTCGATGGTAGTGGGTGGATTTGGGGTCCTAGCCAACCCTGTCCCTTACCGACTTGTTTTGAAACCCTTGTCATCCATCATAAGGCTTCCTTTGGGGCATCTCAGTCAAACTCTTTAAAAGATAAGGGGATTCTTTCAACAAACACACCAATACTATGGGCACATCTAAAAAGAGATCTCCAATCACTTCCATTGTCAACATTTCCCACCGGGGTCTCCATGCTCCAGGTTGCCTGAGATTTGCACTTGTTATGAGCCCCTTCCCTCACCCATCCCACCCCCACCCCAGGTTCCTGCGTTTGGTCCACTTAGAACCACTGCTTTTGATTTGGCCGCTGTTAGCTGCCATCCATTCACGAAGACCCCACACACAATAGAATAGACTATACCCCCCTATGATTGGTGGTGGGTGGGTGATTATGATCCATGAGAGTTTCATGGGTTGGTTTTGGGAAGTAGGTGGCCAGCCCTTTCCTCCTGATCTGTCTTAGAGTGGAAGTTCCACTGAAACCGCTCAGGATGCTAGGAGCACATAAGCCTCCACTGACAGATGGCAGATCCTTGGAAAACTTGTGCATCCATGCGGAGAATATACAAGTATGGGGGCAGGGCATTGCAAGGGGTTGTTCATATTTCCTGAGTCTGAGGTGCCCACAGCCAGCACATCCTCCTGCTGCTGGCAGGACATGAGCTGATGCGATCTCTGGGGGTCAGCTGGTTGCCCTTTGATCTTACCACAGCAGGAAGTGAGTCTTGAACCTCGATCTCAGAATACTGTCCCCAGCCCAGCCATGACAATGCTGACCGCAGCATTGCTGACCAAGGCATCTGTAAAGAAACCACCCAGCAAACACTGACTGAGCGCTGACTCCCGCTGACTATGTGCCCCCACTGCCCTGGACTCTGGGGCTGAAGGAGACAAACTGTCCCCACAGAAGCTGACAGGCGGCAGACAAGCAGCAGCACCCACAGACTCTGAGACATGCCGTCTCTGGAAGTGGTGCTGGAGCCATTCAGCACAGCCGACTGCTCAGAAGTGCTTGGGGAGGGCTTTCCTTGGAAGCTTGGAAAGTTGGTGTAAGTCGCTCCTGTGGAAGGCAGCTTGGGAAGGGGCCCCAAGGCAGCAGGAAGAGAGGCAAGGGGAGCAGCAAGACTCTTGCTCAGAGTGGTCATCCATGCAGCATGTGAGGTGAGCTGAGCACAATTCTAAGAGAACGCAGAACACACGAGAAGCCAGTCCTGTAGGAACCCAGTTAGTGCCGGCCAGAAGTGGCCTTGGCCTCCTGCTCCACCACTGTGACTCATAGGAGGGACCCTGGTGTTACAGTAGGGGAGGTCAGCAGTTCAAATCCACCAGCTGCTCCTCTGGAGAAAGAAGAGGTAAACCCACAGGGGAAGTTCTACCCTGTCCTACTGGGTTTCCGTGAGTCAGAACAAGCTTTTCGGCAGGGAGTTTGCGTTTCTGGCTGATTTCCTGGAAGGAGACATCCAGGCCTTTCTTCCCCATGCTTTTGGTGAGAAAGCTTCACAGAAAACGGTTCGGCGTCACAGTGACATGGAGGCCCTTGCCGACAGAGTGCTGGCTGTGCGTGCGGGACACTGGCTGAGGATCCAACTCGGGCCTCCTGCCTGGAAGGGGAGATTCTGACCCTGCCCCACCGCTGCCCCCACCCTGGGGCGAGGATGCGGTTGCTAGGTTCTGACTCAGAGGAGCTCACGGTACAAGGGAAGGAACAGCCCCCTGCACCGTGTCCTCCTCCCAGCCATCTCCATCCGTTCTCTTGGAAGACTTTCTACTTACAAGTGGGTGACTGGGAGGGGGCCCAAGGGTGGCAGGGAGGCCATTGTGAGACTGTGGTAATGGTTCCTGGGAGAGGTCCAAGTTCGAGTGTCTGTGTGACAAAATGGGAAGTCCCCATAAAGCACTGTGGTGGTAGGGTGGAGAAGACTGCTGGCCCAGCAGAAAGCACCCGCTGGGATTGCTGGGAGTGGCCAGCGAGTCTGACCAAGTCTTTGTGGGGATTCTCGCTTCTAACCACCCAACCGTCAAGTCAATTCCCACTCACAGAGACCCCCTGGGACTGAGCAGAGCTGCCCCTATGGGTTTCTGAGAGCAGCCATCTTTCTCCTGCAGAGATTTTTTTCTTTTTTTAATTCTCACCGGTTAATGGTTTACCCAGAACCACATAGTACACACTTACTTCATTAGCTATTTGCTAATGACTTTTCTTTTTAAACTAATCAATAAATCTATACCTTTTGTCACTTGTTCTCAATATCCCAAACTGGATCAATATGTTGAAGGAACATGGCAAGGGTTCACTGTGTCAGTCGGCCCGAAGAGCAGACAGCCTTCTCCAATCTCCTCGGGGCATTGCTGTTGGCAGCCAGTGCTTGGTAGCAGGGCTCCGTTCTGGGAGAAGTCTGGGGCATGCTGCCAGTGAAAGCCCCTTGGCATTCCTTCTCGAAGGCCTCAGGTATGGTGCTTTTTGCCCTGAGGCCTTTCTATCACATGGCTTTTGTGAAACGGAAGAGACTGGGGTTTTCCTGATGCCCTGTCCAGCGGGGCTTCCTGTAGACAGAAGGTCACCTTGGTCCTCAGAGCCCCACCCTAGGGGATGTGAAAGAGGTTATGCACAGACACACAGATGGTTTACAGGTGCTTGATACCTGAGGAGCGAGAGAAAAGGCTATCAAAGGATTGGATCCCATCATAACCATCTCGCTGGAAGTGACAACCTCATTTTCTAAAGACGTGTCTACGCTTGATGTTATTGAACTGTGGAATGCTATGATATCTGTAAGAGCTCCCAATAAAATGAAAAACATTTTTATTAAGTTAATAAAAATAAACAAAAGCCATCTAACAGCCAAGCCAGAAGAACCCAATCCACTATGGTCCATTCAGCTGAGAACACAGGAGCTACTTGACTGAGCTCTGTGTGGACGGATCACCAAGCCTTTTGGTTAGTTAGTAGCTGACAGCAAACCACTTGCCACTCGGGGACCTTGTAGAACAGTCAGTCCGTTGATTCCAAGTCTCCGTAAGCTTTCAGTACAGAATAGACCTGCTCTGTAGAGTTCCCTAGGCTGCATCTTTACAGCAAAAGATGGCCACATCCTTCTCCTGCAGAGTAGCTGGTAGTTTCAAACCAAGGACCTATCGGTTGGCAATTGAGTGCTTTAACTCAGTTGTGTCACCAGGCCTCCTTTGTAGACTGCCCGTGCAGGTGACATGACATCAGATGAGCCTCGTGACACAATCAAGGGCTGCTCATGGCGCTTCTGTTCCTGACTTCTGAGGCCAACTTGGAGAATGATGAGCTCTTGGGGGTGGGACACATGAAGCCCAGTACTCACAGTTTAAGTCTGCATACTTGTGACTCTGCACGCCTACCATCCCTGGTGCGTAACGAGCTGAGACCCATGTGGAGCTGTGCTCAATGGATCAAGGAGTGGGTCCAGCTAAGCCAGTGCTTACCTTGTTGGAGAAGCTGTCCGTCAGGACAATAGAACACCCCCGGGGCTAGATCCCAAAGGATTGTGCCAGTCGCCTCGTCAAGTCTTTTACTTTGGAGAGAGTCTATAAGAATATTTACTCAAAACTCCACCTTGGGCTTCTTTGAGGCCCGGTTCCCTCCTCTACTTTCTAAAGCAAACCCTTAAGGGCCCATTCCCCTCCTCTTCCACTGAGCGCGTGGATGGTAAAGTCACAGACTCGCCTCAGCCATCACCTGCCCAGCCCCCTGACTTTGCTGCTGGAGTTGGGTGCCATCCTGTCAGTCCCAATGCATGGTGACTCTGGGTGACCTCCGAGGCTGGTGGTTCAAACCCCAGAGAGAAGGGAGTGGCGTCTGTTTCCTCTGGGGCGATTCTAGGGCTGTCCTCTAGGGGCGCTGTGCGCCAGCATCACCAGGCAGCCGCAGGTTTGGATTGGGGCATGTTCACAGGAACATACCTCCAGGTCTTTTCTCCCACAGAGCTGCTGGTGGGACCCACCGCCAACCTCTCCCCTAACAGCTGACCGCTCAACTATTGGACTACCAGGGCTCCCACCCCTTACTTTCAACCAGGCTCACTGTCATTAAGTCAATACTGACCCATAGCGACCGACCCCCTGCATGTTTCAGAGACTGACTGTGTAAGAGAGTAGAAAGCCCAGCCTTTCTCCCGCAGAGCTTCTGGTGGCTTCAAACTGCTGACCATGAGGATCGCAGCCCGATGCGTCACCACTGCTCTACCAGGGCTTCCACCCTTACTTTAGAGCAGCGGTTCTCAACCTGTAGGTCTTGACCCCTTTGGCGGGCGAAGGACCCTGTCACAGAGACAGTCCTACCACATGCAGATAAGCCCACATCGGAGTACCTGGCGTGAAGACTGCTACACCATGCTTCAAGACATTTCACTTATTTGTCATTAGAAGTAAATAATTTCATGATATAGAATTTCATATTGTTTTGTGATGAATCACTATGCTTTAATTATGTTCAATTGGTAACAATGAAAATACATCCTGCATATCAGCTATTTACATGATGCTTCATAACAGTAGCAAAATGACAGTCATGAAGCAGCAAAGAAAATAATTGTATGGTTGGGGGTCACCACAACGCGAGGAACTGTATGAAAGGGTCGCGGCATGAGGAAGGTGGAGAACCACTGCTGTAGAGAGAAGGGAACAGACAAGCTGGCTGGAGGTCACATAGCTCACTGTGGAAGGGCTGGAGCAGAAAGTAGAGCCACTGTCCACCCCCACCCTGTGGCCCTCCAGAGTCCCCACTCCTTCTGGGTTTCATGTGGCATCTCCCTCAGGCCACCCAGGCAGGGAGGCTTGAGGACTCAGAACCAGGACCCCTGGGGCTGAAGATAGTGAGGACACGAGCGGGTGAGAGGGAGAGATGTGGAGAATGGACAGAACGTTCTAGAAGGGCTAGGAGGGGCTCAGAGGGAGAAGAGCAGCGGGTGTTGGGAGAGAGAACCAGCCATCCTGGGCTCTGCTCTGGGTCCTTTGCAGCTGCGAGTGGGCAAAACTGGAAATGCCCAAAGGCAGACTGAATGTTTGTCCAAAGCCCGCCTCTTGCCTCCCCAAAACTTTAGCTTAAAATTACTCTTTGGGAAAACACATCTCTGTTTAATAAACATGATATGGATCCCGGCCGGTTGGCCACCAACCACAAGCAGTGTTGTGCCAACAGAAATAGTCTGCATCAATTGCCAGTCCAGGCCAACAGGGTCATAGTCACAAGATGGTTGGTTCCCACCAGCAATTCACCTCACCTTCAAATGCCCTTGGCGGGTGCGGGCAAAACACTCACTTCTCTGTGGGCCAGCGCTCTCCCAGGTGAAACGTGCCGCCCCTCACTGGAGGCAACTAGCTAAAAGTTGGTGTTTCAAACATACCCAGAGGTTTCTGGGAAGACGGGGCTGGCAAAATGCTTCTGAAATTCCACGGTCTTGGAAACCCCTGTGGGGCAGCTTGTGCCTGCCCACGCAGGGCTCAGATTCACGAAGATGCGGGGGAGGCTGGGGAGATCTGGAGGACGGAGCTCCCTCCATGTGTGGCTGGCTTGCCTGCTGAGAAATACTCTTGTACACATGTATTGTTAACTTGGTCTTGTTTCCTGACAGACACAATACAAGTTTACCACCCCTAATTAGAAAAACATTGAAAATTGCAAAGGAGAAGCTTTAAAATCACCCTGTGTCAACAAGGAGAGTAGAGATACCAGTAGGATTAGGGGAGGGTGGGGGGAAGAAGCGGGGAATCAATCACAAGGATCAATCTAGAACCCCCTCCCAGGGGGATGAATAACAGAAAAGTGGGCGAGGGGGCGACAGAGGACGATGTAAGATATGGAAAAAATAATCTGTAACTCATCAAGGGTTCCTGAGGGAGGGCGGACATGACACACTGGAGGAATGTATGGATTGTGATAAGAGATGTAAGAGCCCCCAGTAAAAGTATTTTTTTAAATCACCCTGTGTTAGTCTGGGTAGACTAGGGAAACAAATTCATAGACACTCGTGTGTATAAGAGATTTATATACAAGAGGAATTGACTATTGAGAAAACATCTCAGCCCAGTCCAGGTCAAGTGCATAAGTCTGATATTAGCCCATATGTCTGATACCAGTCTATAAAGTCCTCTTCTGACTCACAAACCACATGCAGGACGATCACAGGCCAGTGGGTAGAAAGTCTTTGGATCCAGTAGCGTTGTAAGCATCTCAGTGTTGGCAGGGGCCTCCACGTAGCTCTTTCAGCTTCAAAACTCTGACTCCCTCAGGCTAGCTTCCTGTAGCTTCTCCTCAGAAATGTCTCACAGGGAGTGGGCCTTGTCAGTAAAAAGTCTCCAAGGGAGTGATCACCTGATCATCTGACATGGGAATTCCCACTAATATACAATAAATACATTTATAAATCACAATAATACTACTAATAAAAATCAGTGGGACTGTTGTACAGTTGGGGTGTGTGCTACCTCCAAAGAGGAGATACCAGAGCTTTCCCAGAATCCTCAGGGGAAGCCCATGCTCACAGAGTTCCCATTGGCTGTGACCCGACTGACAGACTAGACTCCACCCCTTCACTCGTAATCCTCTCAAATTGACACCAGATTATGTAACTCGCACACACCCCAACTGTGCAACAGTCCCGCTGATTTTTATTAGTATTATTATCATTGTGATTTATAAATTTATTTATTGTATATTAGTGGGAATTCACGTGTCAGATGATCAGCTTTGCATCCAGCTGTTTAAACTACTCATTAACCCCCACCCCCACCGTTTACCCTTCCCCTCTCCTGGGACTCTCGTCTCCCCCTTGGGGACCTCTACCTTTCATAGGCATCAGGACTGAAGGAAGGCTTGTGGACAACTTGCATTAGGCAGATGACACCGCCTTGCCTGATGAAAGTGAGAGGGACGGACTCGAATCACTTGCTGACACAGGTCAAGGTGGGATCACAACTCAATGTAAGGAGGACCCAAATCCTCACAGCTGGACCAATAGGTCACATCATGATAAACGGAGAAAAGATCAGAGTTGTCAAGGATTTCTTCCTGCTTGGATCCACAATCATGGAAGCATCAGTCAAGAGATCAAATGACACACATTACATTGGGTGAAGCTACCACAAAGCCCCCTCTAAAGTGTTGAAAAGCAAAGAAGCTATTTTGAGGACTGCGGTGCGCCTGACCCATGCCTTGGGATTTTCAATTGCCTCCTGTGCATGTGAAGGTTGGATACTGAATAAATAAGACCGAGTAAAAGTCAGTGCATTTAAACTACGGTGTTAGCAAAGACTATTGAAAGGACCACTGACCACCAAAAACACAAACAGATCTGTCTTGGAAGAAGAGCAGCCGGAATGCTCCTCTGGGCAAGGATGGCGAGACCTGGGCTCACGTACTTTGGGCCTGTTGTCGGGAGAGACCAGTCCCTTCAGTTCCAGACCGAAGGGCCCCTGAGGGCCGTAGTCTTGGGGGTCATGGTTCTATGTACTCAAAATTGCAAGGGTCTCAGAGGGCACAGGTGAGTAATAATAACCTTGTCGTGTTTTCACGTACCGATGGAGAAGTCTTATTTCCTCTCTTATGAATGGTCTGTACATTTCTTCCGCTCACATTCCCGCTGCATTATGTGTGTGTGTGCATTTCGAAGAACTCTTTTTATTTATTGGTTTCAAATATTTTTTTACATGTTATTCCATTTTCTGTCCAAGAATTGTTGTGTCTGGTGCCTTTTAAAACGACCCTTATTGCTGATAACAGTCCTTTTCTAAGGTTTGGGTCCTTAGTTTTCCTATTTTCAGTCAAAGGAACCTTGGTGGTGTAGTGAATTTACACACTGGGCTGCTAATGGAGAAGCCAGCAGTTCAAATCCACCAGCCGCTCCATGGGAGACAGAAGAGGGTTTCTACTCCCTTAAAGCTGTACTGTTTAGGAAACCCACGGGGGCAGTTCTACAGGGTCGCTTTGAGTCCGAATCAATGAGTGAGTTCTTGGTCAGTTAGGGTACATTCTTTATTTCCTATCCCCACCCCCACCCCCCACCCCCCTGCAAAGCATGTATCTGGTCTACTCTGTCACACAGCTGGGCACATACTTCTGCCTTGACTCCCGCTTTCAGGGCTCTTTTTTTAAAAAGCACCACAAACGCGTCATTTACATGTTCCCTCTGAGATTCTTGCATTTTTCAATCCATGGACCCATCACTCACACACACACACACACAC
>NW_022103920.1:7488795-7493068 GCF_000313985.2 Echinops telfairi | reverse complement strand
CACACACACACACACACCATGGCCTTTAGTCGCCCTTCAAGTCTGGAACTGAACTCCCCCCTCCCTGCCCTATCTTCCCTCCGCCCCTGCTAGAATAACCAACCATTTCAGATCCAAAGGGCACCAATTACCCAAGGACAAAGTTCAAGAGGGTCAGAGAAGGAGGAGGAATGGAAAGAGGGAGGGGATGGGGTGCTCTGTGGTGCATTGCGGGGGTTCCTGGGGGTGCGTGGAAACAAAATGTGCATGAACTGTCGAATATAAAACGAATGATCTGCTCAGCAAACCCTCACCCAATCCACAATACAAATGTGCTTTCAATTTAAAAGAGACCTTTTTTAAGAGCCCCCAATAAAATGATTTTTTTAAAATAAATAAATAAAAGACATCATGATTGAGCAAGTCTAAACAACACAAAAACTCATTTGTCCGTTCATTTGCCACTCCTCCATTTGTCCGACGAACCTTTGTCATCTAGTCCGTGCCGTCTCGTAGCGCCAACCCCCTAGGACAGGCCAGAACAGCTCTTGGGAATTCCCAAGACTGAAACCCTTTACGGGAGTAGAAAGCCTGTCTTTCTCCTGCCAACTACGGGCCTGACGGATCGCAGCGCAGCGTGTAACCATGACTCCCCCAGGTCTCCCAACATTTATGGGCGATTTCCTCTGAGCAAGAGAATCTGCTAAGCACTGTGGGCTCAAGACTGAAAAGACGGCCAAGGTGTTCTGTGAAGCTTACATTCCACCAGGAAAGCCATTTAAACTTTAACTTTGGCTTTAAACTTTAACTTTTAAATGTGGTCTTTAATGACTTGTAGTAAGTGCAAAACAGAAAAAGGCGCAGGATGGAACGGTGCAGATGCCTTGTCTGGGAGCTGAGGCTGGCGTAGGTATTCAAGGGAACTCAGTAAAGCTTAAGACGAGAAAGAGAATGTTCCAGGCCAAGGAAAGAGCACCTGGACGGCTTTGAGGCAAGAAGAGCCGATAGAGGAGCTGACAGGAGGCTCGAAGGGCCAGTGACAGTTAGCATCGGGCTGCTAACCACAAGGTCAGTAGTTCGAGCCCACCTGCCACTCCGAGGGAGAAAGACTTGGCTTTCTTCTCTCATAAAGAGTTATGGGAGAAAGATGAGGCTTTCTACACCCGTGAAGAGTCACCGTCTCAGAAACCCACAGGAGCAGTGCTACCCTGTCCTTCTAAGGACGCTATGAGTCAGAATCGGCTCAGTGGAGGTAAGTATGGGCATACGTCGAACAAAGCAGGAAGGCCTAACAAAAGATCAAAGGAATACATGGCATCCCTCTTCCAAGGACTGACTCTTGGTCTAGGACGAGGTGCTGTATGAGCACCATGCAGTGTTTGGGAATTCCCATTCTTCACAGTCACTACACCAAAAAGAATTGGTCAACCCCCAACCCTTTCAAGAAGCCTCCGATAGTCAAGAAGCCGGCTTTGGTTTGGGTCTCCAAAGGAAGGAAAGATGGCCAAAGAAAACTGTCTTTTACAAAGCCTGAGGTACTTCAACTGCTGCCGGGACCAGGTACCGGAGCGCACAAACCCATGGTTAAAACAACTCTACCCACCCCAACCCTCCAAAAAACCTAGTCCCTCTAGAGCAGCGGTTCTCAACCTGTGGGTCTCCACCCCTTTGGGGGTCGAACAACCCCTTCACAGGGGTCGCCCGATTCGGAACAGTAGCAAAATGACAGTGATGAAGTAGCAACGAGAATAATGTTATGGTTGGGGGGTCACCACCACATGAGGAACTGTATGAAAGGGTCCCGACATTAGGAAGGTTGAGCACCACTGCTCTAGAGGAAGAAGACAGCATCCCACGTTTCTAGTTGTTTCCATCAACAATCGTGGGTAATGACACTTCTATACGCAGTAAGAGTAACCGGGTTTACAAGGAAACACAACCACACAGTTAAAAGCCAGCAAAAACAATACACTGCACAGGAACGGACCTCAAGGTGTGGGAGGGGCATGTCCAAATAGTGACGTCCTTAGACTTGCGAGATGCCGCCAAGGCCATTGACTCACCGTGATCCCACGTCAACAGAAGGAAACACGGCCCAGCCCTGCACCTTCTTCCCACTCATTCGGATGTTTGAGTCCGTTGTCGCAGCTACTGTGTCAGTTGTCTCCCCAGAGGTCTTCCTCTTTTTCACAGACTCTCTGCTTTACCACGGGACAGATTCTCCCTGGAAGTGTGACAAAGTACCACCGTCTTCTCTTCTAAGGAGCATCCTGGCTGTACATCTTCCAAGACTGATTTGTTCATTCTTCTGGGAGTCTGTGGTCTATTTAATATTCTTCACGGACCTTATTCTGTCTCCCTTATTCATTCTCCAACTTTCACAGGTATCAAAGGTGACTGAAAATACCAGGGCCTGGGCCAGGGACCCCTTAGTCCTGGAAGTGAATTCCTTGTTCTTCAACATTTGAAAGAGGTTTGATACGGCAGCTTTCACCAGTGCATCACGTTAGAATTCCTGACTGATGCTTGCAGGGGCATTGATTGTGGATCCAAGTCAAATTAAATCCTTGACAACTTCAATCTTTTCTTCATTTATCATGAAGTTGCTTCCTGGTCTAGTCGTGCGGATTTTTGTTTTTTGTTCAGGTGAAATTCATCCTGAAGGCTATAGTCTTTGATCTTCTTCAGTCAGTGCTTCAAATTCCTCTCCATTTACCGCAGCCCAGGGGGTACATCTGCATATCGCAGGCTGTTGATGAGTCTTCCTCCCATCCTGATGCCACACTCTTCTTCATAGACTACTGCTCCTCGGATTCTTAGCTCAGCCTACAGACTGAATAAATCTGATGAAAAGATGCAGGGCTTCTACCCGCCTCTCCTGATTTTCAACCATGCCGTGTTCCCTTGTTCTATTCAAACGACTGCCGCTTGGTCTATGGGCAGTTCTCTGTAAACACAAGGGAGTGCTCTGGGATTCCCACTCTTTGCAATGTTATGCATAATGTGTTACGAATGC
The DNA here is from genome assembly GCF_000313985.2 of Echinops telfairi. Lineage (NCBI taxonomy): Eukaryota > Metazoa > Chordata > Mammalia > Afrosoricida > Tenrecidae > Echinops > Echinops telfairi. The sequence goes on along the minus strand of NW_022103920.1, from coordinate 7,490,073 downwards.
CTTTGCACAGTCAATAAAACATAGATAAACATTGTTCTCTGCTTCCACCCAACATCCATCACTGATCTCAGTAGTGATATCCCTGTTCCACATCCTCTTGAGAATCCGGCTTGGGATTTCTGGAACTTCCCTGTTGCTATGCTGCTGCAACTATTTTTTTCATCATCTTCCTCAAAATATAGCTAGTGTGTGATATGAATGATATTGTTTGAAAGTTTCTGCATTCTGCTACAGATCACTTTTCTCCAGAATGGGCACAACTATGAATCTCTTCCAGTTGTTCGGCCAATTTCTTGGCATGGATGAATGCGTGCTTCCAGCATGGAATCTGTTTGTTGAAATATCTCAAAATAAATAAACAAATAAAAATGTAAAAAGAAATATCTCGATTCCGATTCCATCAACTGCGAGAGGCTGGTTTTTCACCAATGCCTTCAGAGTAGCTTGGATTTCTTCCTTCAATACTATCGATCTTGATCAGAGGCTACCTCCTGAAATGGCTGAAGGTCACCCAGCCATTGGTCACCCAACCAAAAGGTAACCAATCTTTTGGTTACAATGATTCTCTGTATACCTTCCATCATCTTTTGATGCTTCGTGCATCGTTCACCATTTGCAACTTGCAGCCTGAATTTTTCTTCAGTTCTTTCAGCTTGGAGAAGGATGAAGCTTTCTATTGGCATAAAGAGTTGCCGTCACGGAAACCCACAGGGGCAGTTCTACCCTGTCCCGCAGGGTCACTGTGAGTCAGCATGGACTCAGCCAACGACTGTGAGTTGAGGACCCTAAGTCTTCTTGCACATTCCATTGTAATTCTTTACGTTGTCTCCTCAAGTCGCCCTTTGAAATCGCCTGTGGGTCACATTGACCTCATCACTTGTTTCATTTGCCTTTGCTGCGTTAGTATTCTCTTCTGGCACTGATTTGGGTCTTTTCTTTTTTTAGTGACCTTTCGCTTTCTTCATGATGCCATCCCACAAACAGGCTGGTCTTTGGTCGTTCGTGTTGCATCAAGTCATGTTTGAGATGAGCTCTAAGTTCAGGGGGATAGATTCCAAGGAGAACTTCGGCTCGAATGGACGGGTTTCCAGTTTCTTCAGCTTCATCTCGAATTTGCATATGAGCATCCGATGGTCCCTTGCACATTGGACCTCTGGCCTTGCGCTGACTATGGTGAAGTTATCCACCATCTCTTTCCACAGATGTGGTCAATCTGCTTTCTGTGTATTCATTTGCAATGAATAGGTCATTGGCCTGGCACAGTTCTGTCATGTGATC